>NC_141535.1:139007500-139365000 GCF_021556685.1 Rattus norvegicus | reverse complement strand
TTTAATCAGAGCTACCTCATTGCACACCCTCTGAACTGCAGGGAAGAGAGTTATGTGTTTTGCATGTATAAGCTGTTCATCCATCTGCCCTGTATTTCTCTCTATTTTTCTGCCTTCAAGCAATTAGTGCTGTATTCCTCATCTTGTACATTAATTAACGGTATATGTTGGTTTGGTCCTTTTTCTTATAATGATGTTGTGATTTACGGTAGCAATTATCTCTGTAGGTCACCATAGCACGCTGCCCATGCCACAACAATTACTACAGAGAGTGGAGTCCAACAATTTACCTCAGTGATAGTTAGTGCCTCAGTTGCTTTACAGACCGAAGACTTTTCATTAGCTTTTCAGGTCAGCTTTTGTCTTAGTTAGGGTTTTACTGCTGTGAACAGATACCATGACCAAGGCAATTCTTATAAGGACAGCATTTAATTGGGGCTGGCTTACAGGTTTAGAGGCTCAGTCCATTACCATCAAGGCAGGAGCAGAGCATGGCAGCATCCAGGCAGGCACGGTGCAGGCAGAGATGAGCCTTCAGCATCTTCATCTGAAGGCTGAAGTGGAAGACTGACTTCCAGGCAGCTAGGGTGGGGTTCTTAAGCCCAAGCCCACAGTGACACACCCACTCCAAACAAGGCCACACATCCTAACAGTGCCACTCCCTGAGCCAAGGACATACAACACATCACAGTTTTCCTCCAACTGCCAACTCAGGGAAGAATCTAGAAGTTAGTCATCCACCAGTCTCTAATACATATCATTCTTTTACATCTGGCTGCATCGGTAAGAGAGAAAATGTGCCAAGGCTGCTGGGTGGGGAAGGCTTCTCTGGAGGCCAATCATAGAGGAAACATACAGGAATGTCATACAAGTTCTATTGGTCAGTATGGTCACATGGCCTCCTCTGATAAGAGGGTCTAAATATTTGATTAAGATACGTGTGCAGAAGCAAAAGGAAAACACTGGAATACACACGTGCTCAGTTTGTTGTAACATATGCACAGACAATTACACAGACAGCAGATTGTCAGTGGAGGAGACAGCTTAAAGCTGTGAAAGTCCCGAAATAACACTGGGGATCCATGGTCCGAGGATGGAGGGATGGTAGCATGGTTCTTGATATACATCTGCAACCTGTGGCTAGCTGACTTCTCTCCTAAGCATACAATTATTTGACATGTTCATTGTCTTTGAAACTTTGAAAAATCATTTTATACTTTACCTAGTCTAATTTTTGCAAATATTTCAATCAAATTTTGAGCAATATGGCCCACCTGTCAATTAGATAAAAAAAATATATATGATATCTATCTATATATATATCAATAGTTATTTTCATAAGTCATGGAATTCACAGATTTCAAAAATTGAATACATTCAAAATTATTTGTGGTTAAATGTATAAACACAAATTATATTTGGTTTTAACACAAGAGAAAGAGTTAACATTTATGGAAATACTATTAGATAAAAGTGTGACTATATGTTAAAAGTTCAATTATACAATCTGCGTTATGAAATAAGAATATATTTTAATTTTTAAATGATGATTAATAAACATAGGAGGTTGATGTTTTTCCTTTGAATCACAAAATATTTTGTAACACAGAAAGACTTTCACTTTCAGAAAGATGTTACAATATTTTCCAACCAACTTAACACCCCATAACAACTGTCAGGGCAGTGTGGTTTCCAGTAGTTCCCTTGGGTTTTGTAGACATGAATCCCCTTGAGATCTTGCTGAAATGTCACTCTGAAACAGCGGGCCGTGAGCAACTGGTCCAACTGGTCACCATGGGGAGTTTGTGCAACTAGTCCGAGGGGTAGCTTCTGAGTAGCCAGGATCCGTGACATGTGCGTCAGTTGGTTTTCTCATCACTGTGACAAAATAGCCAACTCCTTTATGGCTGAGTAGAGCAAGAGACCACAGACCCACAGCTGGTTTTTTACTTCATCTGTTATTCTGTCAGGCCCCTCAGCTGATACTCTCTGCAGACACCTCCATGGCATAACTAGAGATATCACTCACAGGAGAATTCATTCATTCAACTTCTCAGTGGAGATCAACTGTGTCATACTGTACAAGACAAACTAGTACTGGTATGATTAGAATTCTGTTGGTGGCCTATAGACGATATAGCCATTGTGATAAACATCTAGTTGAAATGCACTGGAAATTAAATGAAGCTATTATTAATAATTGTGCATATGAAAGGCCCAAGTCAAAATGTTCTTCTCAAACTTGGGGCATCTGGTCTCTTCTACTTTGAATTATAAAATGTTGTAAGTACTCTTCAATTAGGGTCAACCATTCTGAGACACATGAAACCGGAAACCCCACGGATAGCTTACCAGTCAGTGTGCCTGAGAGAATCAACTTGGAACACAAACCAGCATTTCAAGGAGAGTGCTTCAAATTAGGAGAGGGTTATATTTTGTAAAATGTATAGTGGAGGAAAATGACACCCCATGGAAATGAATGTAAATTTCTCAGCGCAACTAACTAGACAGTATTGCGCTTTTCAAATGAAAAGGACAAAGTCTTGATTAAATCTGTTGGCCTTTTCTATCTGAGATTTCAAAATTGCTTGTAATTTCTCATAGTAAATAATTATGATTAAATAGTCTTGATATCTTCAGATTCAATCACGAATTTATGTGGTTTCCTAATTAATTTTGGAAATCACTCCTTTCAAAGATTTTATTACAGGTTTTTTTGTTGAAAATCAAATTTTCATATATTTTAATCATATTTCCCTTCCCCCAACTCCTCCCAGATCTTCCTCACCTTCTCCCTATCTACCTAGCTTCATCTCTCTCTCTCTCTCTCTCTCTCTCTCTCTCTCTCTCTCTCTCTCTCTCTCAAACTAAAAACAAAAAACCTAATACGATAAAAAAGGGCAAAAAATAAAACTAAATAAAATAAAATAAATGTCCAGTGGCCTGTAATGGTGACTTACCTAAAAGATCTAATGGTAAGATATTGGTAAAATGTTCTGGGAGTAACCAACCACTTTTCATTTTCATTTTCATTTTAATTTTTATATTTTCATTTCAGGCCACTCAACGAGATGAAGCTGATAGCTGACACTACTGATGTGGTTATTGATCTTTGTGTGACTTAGGTTCATAGCTTGATTAGTTTCCCCACAGGTACTTTTTCTGAAACGTAACTATAGGGCAAAATCATAAACAGCAAGAAAATAAACTACACTTTAAGAAATGTAAAACGGTAAAAGAAACATGCAGGGTGAATGAAATTATGTGTATAAAATCCAATGCATGGTTTTTACAAGTGCAGAAAATTCATGTGCAGAATATTTTTTAAAAACAGATTTCAGCAGCCAACAGAAGCTAATGTGTGTAAACATGATTAAAGTGAAACTGTGAAGGAGTTTTGGTGGTTTTAAATCACAAGACTCCTCCCACCGCATCTGAAAATGTCGAAGTAGAGGAGTTTGTTCCTTCCAGTACGGATGGGCACATTTAGCCATCATTCCTAACTCTCATACAAATATTCTAAGCAGAGAGGATTAATATTATGGTCTTGATCATAAAAAGGTTTTTTTTTTAAATCCTATTCAGTACTGAAAGAGCCTTAAATGTGAGGTCTGATATTTTCTCATAATGACATATGGTTTTAAGAAAAATAGCAGAAACTGACATTCTAGAAAAATAAAATGAGTGATTCACTAAATATTATCTCCAGGACATTATGTATTTCATGTGGCAAGTTAGTCACAGATTTGGATCTTCTCTACTAATGTTCCTAAGACGTTTTTGTTTTTCTGTCTTTTTTTTAAAAAAATTCTAATGTATCATTGAAATTGTTTCCACATATGAATAACTCAGAATTTAGACAGCAAATCCCGCCTCACAGAACTGAAGGTTGCTGAGCTGCCCCCGCCTAGAGCTGGAAACAAGCTCCCCAGTACATCCTACACGGTGTCTGCCTTCAGCCTGTGCGATGTTCTCCAGGAACTGGGTGCATCCCCTGTAAACACATCCAGTCACATTTGGATGTGCCTCTATTTTAAAATTCCTTTCCACTTAATTTAACACACATCTCTTTGCACCTGGCCCTGGTGATGGTGGGGACGTACACAGAAGCCAAACACACCCTCCTGGCTCGAGCTCACATTCAGGAAAATATACAAGAGGGCAAACATTGCAGCAACTTGAAATATGCAAAGAAAATGCAGAAATGGGACTCTGGAGAAGGAGATGGGGAAGGAGAAGAAGCTCTGGTTCCCCTTCATTCAGTGAGCATCTCCTTCCCCAAATGGACTGGCTTTGGATCTAGTGATGATCTTAGCAGAGGAAGTGACAGCTGTTTTCTTGTCTTCTGGCCAAACTGAGCCTGCCAATGCCTCTACCTCCTGTTTCTCAAACAAAACTTGAATCTCCTTCTACAGACACAATGTTCTACTTCCCCCCCTTAAAGCTAGTTATAGAAATGAAGCACATTCAATTCCATGATTAGAAGTATAATATATATGATTATAATTGTCAATGTTATAATTTTATAAGTGCAGCTGAAGATATTACTACTTCTTATGATTTTGCTATTATAATAGTAAACTCGGCCATTTCCTCCTTAATTTTTAGTAAAATAGGGCTGATGCGTGATGGACGAGTCTTGTTTGCTTGATTATAAAGAAATAATGATTTATCTCTATTGTTCAAAGAGTTTGCATTTAAGCCCTGATACCAAACTCATCGACTCCCTTATCAGATTCAGAGTTGGCCAGTAATGCTTTCAATGGAAGTCAAGAATAGGGTCTAGGAATTCTGTATGGCATAGACAGAAGGCTTACCAATAACTTACTTGAACAGAGCCTGCCCCCGTGGGTAGGATGTTTCTGCAGAGATTGTTCAGGCCTTAGAGACTGGGATGCCGTCAAAGATACATTGATTGCTGCATATTCCCCATTCTTAATCTATCCTGTTTTATATATGGCATTTGCTTGCTTTTGTTTTTAAAAAAAATCATACTTGAAAATATCTTACTGATAAATAGAAGAATGTACTTTATCATATACAGTATTTTACAGTGTATTTATGTCTCATTAATTTAAATTTTTGCCTATTATTTATCTGTGTATGGTGTGCATGTGAGTACATGTCCCACGGTGCATGCCAGGGAACAGCTTTGTGGCCTCCGTTCTCTCCTTCCACCTGTTCCAGAGTTCCAGAGACGAGCCCATACTGCTAGACTTCTGCATCAATTGCACCATGTCATCCTGTGGGCACCTGTCCTAGCTAACTTTGGCCAATGTATCACCTTGCACACTTACCACTTCAAGGACAAAGCTTAAGTCAGTCAACCTTCCAATGCTTGGCACACGACAATTGGCATAAGGCGGAAATACATAATTCCATTCATAGCTTTGGAGGTTCTGTAATGATCAGTTGGTTCTCATGCTTTGGGGCATGTCTGGAAGGAACACACCACAGTAGGAACTGGGGTTGGGCAAAGACCACAAGCCTTATGAACACGAAGCAAAAAAGTTGGGAGGGAGGCATCTGGGTCCCACTGTCTCCTTCAAGGACATGGCCCCCAGTGGCCTAATGACCTCTCTGCTCACCTGAACTTCCAAACTCTGCCACTTCCTAGTAGCCTAAGCATGGAGGTGGGGTCTGTAACAGCTGTGCTTTGGGGAAGGTCCCAGCAGAGAACAGAACTCAAATTTGTTTACATTTTTCATGTTTTTAGGCCCCTTCTATTTTGATTCTGCCATGTGTAGAGTGAATGGTTCTCGGTCAACTCCTGCTGTGGCCCATGGCTTCATCTCTAGAGTCTTTCTGGTGTGTGCATTAAAATGCTTCCACCAGGTAGTACACTTTTCTCACACTTCTGAGGACTTACTTCCTTATGGCTGTTCTTCCTGTAGTCATTTTATTTAGTAATGTTGACTGCTTGAGATGTGGAAATCACCTTTTCAGTTGTTCTGGCTACTTCTCCTTTAGTCTTTCTAATAAGCCTGTGAGTTGAATCCCGTATTAGACCATTTCACAACAGAAGAAGTGGACACCTGGTAGAGATACCCAAACCTGCAGTTAATAGGTAGAGCTGGAGAATTAAATGTGATCCGTGGATTATCATTCTTCGGGATAATTTTAAAGCTGGAGGGAGGGGTGTTCTACCATTGTTCATTAGTAACGCTTTCAGAGAAGGTAACAACACTTTTAAAAATGAATGGCCAGTCAATCCCCTCTCCTGCCCCAGGCACAGAGATAAAATAAAACAGACTAGTAAAATCAAAGAATACACAGTAGTTGGGTCCTTCATATACTATGAGTGCAAATATGACTACTTCTCTTAAAGCTCTTTGAAAAAAGCTAAGCTTTAGTGTACTGACACTAGAGTATTACTCAGTCATGAAAATAACTGTATGAGTACTAAGTGCAAAAAAGCATGACTTAAGCAAAATAAAAGGCTTTGGCAGAAGTTAGTATATAGAAAAGTGAGAGACAGAGAGACAAAGACAGACAGACAGACAGGAAGAGGGAGAGACACAGAGAGAGACAGATGAACAGGCAAGCAGATAGAGAAACAAAGGGAGAGGAAGGAAGGAGGAAGAGCGGTAGGGATGGGGAGGGGAGGGGAGAGAGGGAAAAGGGGAAGGAGAGGGAGAGGGGGAGGGGGAGAGAGAGAAAGAGATCTGGAATGTATTTTTGATGACTACAAACACCAATGCCAGTGCCAGCACTTGCTTCGTATCTCAGTGTCTCACCCTCAGACGTTCTGAGAGACTCGTATTACATTCTCACATGTATTCCAGCTTTCATTTATTGAAAACAATTATTTTTTTGGACCCTAGTCACCAGTCTCATTTTCTACAGTTGACTATGTTGCTCAACCTGGTTCTGGAATGTTCTCTTTCTGGACCCTGGTATCGCTCTTGCTGAGAAGTGCTCAGTCCTGAAGGTGCAGAACTATGCATCCTCTCCCCATATGCCGGGACGTCAGCAGTATCTTCTGTCTTATGGTTTTCATGAGATGTGTCCTCTTCATATACAGGACAAAGCCAACACAGCTGAGCAGCTCCCTTGGTTTTGTCTCTTCAGGGAAGACACGCTCCATCCATTGCACCTCTCACTTTGAACCTAATAAAACTGTTTTTTTTTTATTGTTTCTAGTTCCTTTTTGAAGACAAGTTCTCTCTCTCTCTCTCTCTCTCTCTCTCTCTCTCTCTGCGTGTGTGTGTGTGTGTGTGTGTGTGTGTGTGTGTGTGTATCAGTTCTCCTTTGCCTCTTTTTGCCTTGTAGGAAGCACACTCAAGTCCATGAGCAAGCACCTCTAGCCACTGCGCCCACTCACCAGCCCTGGTTTATTAGGTTTCAAAGTGTGCATACATGTGGCGTACATACGTGTGTGTGCCACTGTGTACATGTGAAGGTCAGAGGACAACATCTCAGGCTTCTTCTCTCCTTTTCTACCTTCCTGTTGGGGTGTCTCTCTTGTTTCTACTGGGCTGGGGACACTGGGCCACTCGGCCCATTCACTCTGTCCAGTGTTCTGTCTCAGCCTCTCAGCAGAACTTTGAAGATTACATGTGCATGCACGGAGCCAGCTCTCTGTCCTGTCCCGAGTGTACCACAGGATCTGCAGTCTTCCCTTCTGCTCCTCACTGTGTTATGAATTCTATAATTGTTTGTCGCCTGACTGTCTTCATTTGATGAGCCCACTCCTTGAACTCTGAGATAATTGGCTGTTGTCTTTATGAGCAGGTGCCAGTCCTTCAAGGTGAATCTTCACAAAAGAGCCAGTGCCCTCCTTGAAAGGCTGTAGATGGATTTGAGCTCTGTAAAACCCCAACTTATGGTTTATAGTATTATTTGTGAGTTCCTGAACTTGTCTAGTGTCTAGAGGGGAAAGATATAAAGAAGAACCTGCCAGAGCCATCCCAGAGTCTGTCTGTAATAGCCTTTCTCTGACTGGCTGGAATTCCCGCTGGCAGTGTCACCACAGTGCACCTGTCTGGATGCAAGCATGACAAAAACTCCTGTCCGTAACAGGCAGCGCCTGATCAGCTTTGACATTTAGTCATCTAGTTTGACTTGGTCTTTAATCTTGCTTTTCCTTCTACAGAGTACAATGGCTTAAATCTCCTTAACGTAGAATGGTCTTGTGGATACTTTTCTCTGCTTCATGCTTTCTCTTGGCCTTGTCTGCAGAAGTCAGCCTTAAGTGACCACAATGCAAACATCTCTGTCACCAGAGAGAGATGTGATGGGAGGGGAAAAAAAGGTTGCCACTGAGTTGAGAAGAACACAAATGTCACACAATCTGTCTTTTATTTTATCACCTTGGTTTTGTTTACTGAGAAGTGCTGCTTCCTTCTCTGGTCATCTGAGTACATCAGACTCTTTTCATTGCTGCCAAATGCCACCCAATGCCATTGGTGGCCAAAGTCTGGAGTTAGTTCCTAAGTGAATTCTTTTCTGTTTTACTTTCAGCATGCCTCTTCCTGCTACCGTTTGTCCTGACTCTCCGTTGTAAAACTTTCATTTCTGCTAAATTCATCTTTTGCTTTCCTTGTCATGTAATTTTCCATTCTCTAAAATACTTGTAACTCTTTCTCATGCATGTTTGTATGGAGGAGAGGGGAAGCTGCATGGGCACCACAGTGCCCGTGTGGAGCTTTGAAGACAACCGCATAGAGTTGTTTCTTTCCTCCCACTATACATGGGCTCCAGAATTCAAACTTGCCTGGGTCGTCAGCCTGGCCTAGTGTCTTGATTTCATTTCTTGTTGCTGTGATAAAATACTCCTACAGAAGCTTCTGGAAGGAGAAAGTGTTTATTTGACACAGAACTGTAGGCTGCTGTCCATCATGGGGAATCAAAGCAACAGGAAGTTACAGCAACTGGTCACATCACACCCACAGTCAAATGCTGGGAGCCATGCATTAATGCCTGCATTCTTTTCTCAGCCCACATATTCTACCTTTAAACATTTCAAGACACCCTGCCCAGGAACTGATTCCACACAGAATGGAAGCATCCTCCTGCCTCAATTAATATAACCAAGGGAATTCCATACATACACATCTATAGCTCTACCTACCTGCTTTGTCTTGAGAATCCTCAGATTTTTCTAGATCGGGTCAACGTGACAAAACCAGCCATCAACAGCTCCGTGCACCTTTACTTGATGATCCACCTCTCAGGCCCAGGCCACCCTTTTTACAACTTTCAAGATCCCAATTTCTTTCTTTTTTTTTTTAAATGCATTTGCTTCGAGAACCAGGCAAACTCCCTTTATTTCCTGACTTATGTGAACCCTTAAGATGGCCTAGAAAGAGTACAACAAAGGAGGTAGGAGGAAAGCAGCAGCCAGAAGGCGATCTCATATCTCTGCTCTCTGAGGCTTGTCCTCAGGGATGTTCTCACTGGAGATGCATTTGGACCATTAAAACTGGTTAAGCCAGGTCAAGTGCAAACAAAATTATGAACAGTATTTTCAGTCGTAAACATGTCACCAAGAGTCTCCATCTTGATAAGAGCAATAATTAGCAAATTTATTTATTATTTTGGGTACCATTCCTTCTGTGAGGAGAATAGAAAAGGGAATAAAACACAACACACTCAACACTCCACATGGTGAAATTGGCCCTAATGACAGTAATTCACATCTAACTACAAAGTTGTTAATTGCTGTGTTTTAGTGGGTGTTTTCCCATAATGCCAACAGCTGGCAGTCAGTGTTTTAAGTTTAGTCTTTGGTGGATAGGCTAATAGGCTCCCAGCTGGAAGATTAGAAAGGGGGCGAAGGGTTTAGGGGTTATCTTTGATTTGCCACTGCCAGTCTGCCTGCGTGGGGATTCAGTGTCATGGCCACTGCCTGTATTAGCTGCCACAGCAGTCGCAGGCAGCTGTGTGACATGCACTGTTTGGCTGCCTTTTCAGCACCTTTGCCATGAAGCTTGACCAAAACACAAGCTATGGTTTCAGTATACTCACCCAGCAACATTCAGGAAGCTGGCACTGACCTATTTATTCTGTGTGTGTGTGGGGGGGGGGTGGTATCAAACCCAGGTTTTATTATCCAAGGCAAGTTCTCCACCACAGTCCCATTCCCGCCACCTCCCTCCCCCGGAAACGCTGATTTTTATAACAGGAACATCTTGAGTTACAGCAATAGAGGTTTCAACCTGTCATCAGGAGAATGTAGCCCAAGCATGAGGAAGATCACAGAGGCAGGCAAGAACGTTATGGAACAATCATGGATGATTGGCTTTCCAACAACTGTTTTCCCCAGAAAGCAATCTCTGGGGTCAGTAGCCAGCCTCACTGAGGGTGGATGCTGAGTTAGTGTGTCTGGGATCACCATCATGGCCATTGCTGCCCCAGGACTAAAGGCACAGAAGGATGATTGGTATGTGGCTTCAGAACATGCCTTACTTTGTTGTCCATTAGCCATGTGACTTGGGAAACATTTGACCTCTCGGAATACCAAACTTTTATTCTAGAAAGTAGAAGTGACCTGATCTCACAGGACTTTTAGGGGAGACAAACTGAAAGGGTGATGGAGGAGTACGTTGTCAGCACAAGAGACCGTCAACATGCAGCAAGCTCACTGCTATGGCTGATGGCTGTTTCTGGAATCATGAAGGCTGCTGGGCCTTAGACAAACCTGGGAGCAAAATACACACAAAACCATTTAGGATATCGTTCATGAACTAAGCAAAAGAATGTAAAGGCACATTTACTTAATATCTCATTCATAAGAATATTTCATAAGTCTTGCTTTACTGATCTCTCTCTCTCTCTCTCTCTCTCTCTCTCTCTCTCTCTCTCTCTCTCTCTCTGTCCTTTATCTGAAAAGTTTTGCAAATGTGTTTAAAATTAAAAATAGAAAAGGTTTACTTTTAAAAAATGTTTCATCTCCTCTTGAAAATACAAATACCATAATTTTTCTCACATATGGAATCTCTATTTGTGTATGAGTGTGTATGTGTAAGAAAGTATGTGCTGTGTGAGTGTGTATGTGTGAGTGTGTGTGAGTATGTGAGTGTGTGTGTGTGTGTGTGTGTGTTTAGTAATGAAATTAGAAATGAGATCATGACAGGAGAAAAGAGTAAGGGGCAGGTTGGGTTGAATACACACAGCAGAAGAGAGGGTTATTTGGGAGAGGAAAAGGACCCACAAGAAGGATGAGATGTCATTGGGGGCATGAGAGCAAATCAGAGAAATATTAGTGACACATGTGCATATACATATCAGAAGAAAACCCATGACTTTGTATGCCAACTTAAAAAGCAAAAGTTAAGTCAGTCTACTCTAATAAAGCGAATGCAAACATGTTCTTGTATCATATATTTAGCTGTAGAGATCTTTCCACTCCCATTTCTCAGTCTGCTCAACACACATTAGCACATTAGTCCTCAGCTTGTTCCCATCCCATCCCTCAACCCAAACCCCAACCCCAAGCTCCAGCTTGTTCCATAGAACACTGGCCTAAAACCTCAGTTACGCGCTGCACTGGCCATGGATGAGTGTGGGCCTCAATGCTCTGCTGACTTCCTACAGGCAGCACCAGGCCTGAGAGTCTGTTCAGGACAGCTGGAAGAGATCCATCCCCACATCCCCAAGGCTGCATGTCCACTCCTTTTCCTCATGTGAATTCAGCCTCTGGTTCTGCTTCTCTTCTTCCACATCTTGTTGGAGGCATTTCTGTTGCCTGAAAATTCTCCCTTCTCCTCAAGTTACTGCTCACGTCTTGAGGAAGACCAGAAGTCGTCAACCTGTCTTTGTTGCAGGTCCTCCTTTGAAATCATATTGTTTCAGTGATATGCAACATGTAAAAATAATAACAAGTTCCAGAGGCTTCCTTGAGGCTCTAGAATTTTCTGGAATCTGCGGCAACACCCTTCTTTCCAAATAGGTAGTGCCACCATGGCCACCAAGTAGACCCTGAGCTGATCCATCATTGAAGAACAGGAATTCCCTAGAGGTAGCCCTCCACTTCTACTCCCTCACCCTTCACAAAAGCCTTGAAATGTCTTATACACATCTAACTCCAAGGTAAGGTCTGGAAACAACTGGCCCAGTGGTTAATTTTTTTCTAGACATCTCACTAAGCACTTGGTTCATAATTTTTCAAGGTCAGAAGAGAGTAATTGAGGGGAAGAGATGATATTCTCATTAAGAGAATGAGAAAATTGACACCTTGATTCATCTTTACCATGTTAGAAGGAAGACTTCTGTACTTCCTTTGGAAAGTGTTAGGAAAGCAACCCAGAAGATACCCATTGCCTTGGCGGCACGGAACCATTCTGCCGTCTGAGTAATCCTCGTTGGTGGCCAAGTTTTTAGACAAAAAGACTAAAGTAAAAAGCTGGTCTACTAGGCCATCACTTGCTATTCTGATTGGTGTTCCATATTTTTGTTTTGAAGTTTACAGTATTTCATCTTTTTACCTATAACTTATGAAATCAATATCCAGAATAGAGCTGTAAAAACTTCAACATAAAATTCTTATAAATGGAAAAATAAAAATCCATTGATAATTGTCCTTCAGTGGGGTGGGCTGAGCACTGTGTTGTGAACGGAGACTTGAATTAAAGCAAATGTTGTCCGCCAAAATGTTCAAAATGAGCCCATTAAAGCAAAACTGATAATTCCTGTGACAGAATATATTTTCCTTTTATAGGTAAAGAAAAAAATCACTTTGTAGAAATTACATTTTTGGGCTGAAATCTAATAATCTAAGTCCTTATATTTTTAAAATCTGTGAACAAGCTTTTCTATATTTTTTCTTTCTGTTTATGTCTTTGAGTTTTTATCCAAAGAGATTCAAAGGTTATTTTTTCTAAAACAAAATGAGAAATGTATTTTTAGTGATACTTAATGCATAAACACGAAGAATTCTACCCATAATACAGATTATACCAGAGTGAATCACACTATTACTTACAGGAATAATGTCTTGAGGAGGAAAATAAACTGTTAAAAAGTGACACTGGGAGAATTCAAAATCTGGTAACATGCACACTTCTGTGGATGGATGGCTAGCTAGACAATGGTTAGATACTCCCCTTGAGTCAATCTCCTAGTATGAGTAGGGATGGCTGAGTGACCAGACAGGAGCTGGCCATTAATGGGGTTTAAGTTCTGTGAGCACCATTGCAGGCTTCTGAAGTGTGCATTATACAGCAGTGATGAGGAGGGAGACGGGTTTTCATGACACCTGTCACTGAGTACCAACCTCTTAAGCAATTTTCTAGTTTTGATTAATGCCTGAACGTGTATGTGTGTCTTCACCACCTATATGTATTACATATTTGTATTACGATGTATGTATTACATATATATTTCTATTTGTATTACTAATGAGCGTTTAGGCTTAAGATTTGGGGACACTGTATTCTTTTTTCCCAAAGTATTTGTCTAAGAATATATGTTTAATAATCCCAGGTATGTTAAGTATAACGCGAGCTCAGTTGCAACATGTGCGCTTTCTGTCTATGTCTAGGGCTGATTTAGTAGCAGTTGATGAAACAGAAAGAAAAAATAACCCACAGGAGTGAAAGGCACAGGTGGCTGGGGATACCCTAGAGAGCTGCAAACATGGGTGTCACAGCATGCACTCTGTGGCTGCTGCTCAAGGCTTCCCCTCCCGCTGAGAAATCACTAGATCTGCCAAGAGCTGAAGTGTGCCCTCCAGCTGCCTCAGAGCCTGCTCATCCAGTGGTGGTACACGCAGAGCAGAACCCCAGCACCAACCATGAGAAGAATCATGCTACAGAATGGCTCCCTCACAGAAGCCAGGGGTGACATCTGATTAATCACAGCCCACAGGTGCCGCTCTCTGGACTTATTTGGTGAGCTATTTGAAAGGAACACAGCTGAGGAAGCTCAGCACAGTGAGTTGCCACTTGCAAGACTTTTACTTTTTGGCAAAGAGGAGCAGCCAGTCTCTGTTCAGTTAGCTTTGCAGTCTGGATACTGTTTTCAAACTAAAGCAATGGCTCTGACTGTCAAGCCCAGGACTTGTTAAATAATCAAAAACAAAATGACTGGCAGCTTGTATGAGAACAAACACAAACACTGATATAAACTCACAGTTTATATCCACTGTTTCCACAAAACATTTCTTACTTTCATTTTCCTGATTAAAAAAATGCATACATTTGTGATAGGACGTAAATATATTTGGAAAGTATCAAGTTGGGGGAAAACAACACATCTAGTACTCCACTCACCAGATTTGTAGCTACAAATGACATCTAAATGTATGTATTTCTGGTTGGCCTCTGAGTTCATATGAAGCAAGGGCACATAAAAATAGAAATTATTATGACATGTATTTGTGCATGATTTGGGTCAGTTGGTGAAGAAGTTTGAGCAGGGCAGCTGGAAGTGAACTACAGACAGTTTCCAACAGGAAGGATTTTATACGTCTGGTCCTTTTCCGTCCCTGTTGACAGTCGCCTTGGGCTCCAGTTTCCTCCCGTTCTGATGCCTGTCTTAGCTTTTAGAGATCAGTAGTGACACGGGCCCGAGATGCAGCATCACTGTGGTTGTGATTTAGAATCATTGGTGTTATTGATCTCTTACATGCACTTATGAGCAACTTTAGATTTTGTTTGGAGAAATGTCTAGTGAACTTTTACTCATTTTCGTTGTTGTCATTTATCTGTGTTTGTGTTGCTTTTCTGTGGCTGTGACACTGAGAATTATGCACATTTGTGTATTAAGTGTATGTCTGATTATGATTTACAAATAAGTCTTCTTATTCTGTGGGGTTTTGCTTTACTTTTAATTTTTTAGAAATTTACACACACACACACACACACGCACACACACACACACACACGCACACACACACACACACACACACACACACACACACACACACACACATTTGTCTGTTTGGAAGGGGCGAGCATATGACAGAGGAAGCCAGAGGATAACTTGCAGGAGTCTGTTCTCTCTTTTAAGCACACAGGTCCTGGGACTCAAACTCAGATCACTAGGCCTGAACACACTAAGCCACCCTGCCAGCCTATGTTTTTTCTTCCTTAAACACAGCCTTTGATGCACAAAAGTTTAACATTTTGATGAAGTTTTAATGGACCACTTTTTGTTCTATTTGCATCGTTTCCCATAGTTTTGGAGCAGAATGTGAGAATCAATTCTAATTCCAATTCGAGGTTACCCATGTTCTCATTTCATATGTCTGTGAGGCTCTACGGCCTTCGGTCTTGTGTCTGTATACCTCTCCGTTCTGTAATTTTAGTGATGTGGGGTATAAGGTAGGAGACTTCATCCCCTGTGTATGGAAATCATCATGGGCCCATCTCTGCAGACTGGCTTCATACTCAGATACTTTCCCAGTGTTTACCTAGTTTGTACTGAGCCAAGAAATAAACCATAGAGGAAGCCACAGGCTCATTTCTACTCGGCTCTGAAGATCTTTACGGCTCAGAATTCCCCAGTATGCACAGGCACTTCAAAAATATTCCAGCTTCCCAAAGAGACTCCCCCCAAGTTTTCTTCCCCAGCTTGGTTGGTTCACGTGTAGGTCTCAGCTCCAACCCTCTGCCCTAGGTGCCAGTGTTTCCTGGTAGTCAGGTGGCATTTTTGAACAAAGCCTACTTATTTCCCACTCCAAGATGCTAAGTGCTGTGGAAAACAAAGATAAGTATTCTTTGTGCCCGCCCTTCTGAAAGTCCTCATTCAGATGAAAGAAAAAAAAACCTATTAATTTTAAAGCAAGATCTAATCTACTCTCTCTTAACAGGAATGAGGCTTTACACAGTCCACGCTGTCACCTTTAAAGTGGCTGGAAAGTCAAGGGAGGACAGTGAAGATGTCGCAGTGTTGTCCTATGATTTAAGCTGCATTAATATTCACCTGGTTAATATAGCCTCTGATGATTTTTTTTCCTGGCTTCTCCTACAGTCGCTTCTGGCATGCAATGCTAATGAGCTGCATAATTTTAAATCATTAGTCCCCGTCTAAGAGCAGGGTTTTATAATAATAGCTACACAAACAACAACAGCAGAAAAATGTGCATCCACTGACTGTTTTCTGTCCGTTACTAACCGTCACTGTGATATTTCATCCTAATAGCAACCCCCGAAGGCCAGGTTAGGTTTGATGTGCATTTTAACTAGTAATAAAATAGAATTCTCACTTGCTGTTTGTTTAGGGCCAAAGAAATGCCAAACATGATCAAAACTCTGTTTTTGGAAAGTTAGCTGTTCCAATTACCAATGAGGCTCCTGGACGTGATCTACAGCATAGCACATTTCCTCTATATTAAATATAAGAACTATACTTCATACATTCTAGAGTATTTATTTTCACAGTAATTTGCAGTTACCTATAATTAATTACTAATAAATTGACAAATAATAAATTATTCAGCCTTTTGGTATGACAACCACCAGTGGCTGATTTGGATTCTGGAATGGCCACTTGACTTGATGTCTAGTTCCTGGGCTTTCCTTGGGCTACTGAGAGGAAGTTTTGAGCTATTTTCTTCGGCAATGGTTCTCAACCTATGAGTCATGACCCTTTGAGGGTCACATATCAGATATCATGCATATCAGATAGTTTCATTATGACTCCTAACAGTAACAATGTTACATTTACAAGGTATCAATGAAATAATTTTATGGTTGGGGTCACCACAACATGAGAGATTGTGCTAAAGGGTTGCAGCATTAGGAAGTGTGAGCACCACTAATGTATGGGATCAAAGTATCTAAGATGATGCCACGTGTTGATGAAATACCTGTCAAGCAACTGTCAATATATCTTTAAATATCCTGTTGTCACCAAACTTATCTATAATCAATAGAGAGCAGAAATGCATACACAGTGGAGACAGTGTTTCACTTAGGAGTTTGTGACTGCCAATGCACACAGCCCAGGGGAAGTCATAGCTAACAGTTCTGGCAGTGGGATAGTCAGCCCATATTCAGCCTTAGCTGTGTCCTAAGAACCTGGAGAAAAGAAAGGCCTTTTCACAATCTCTGACTCAGCTTTCCATCCTCCCCGCACTGGGTTCTCTACTTACGGTGGTTCCCCTTGTACTGGCTTGTTCTGCCTTCTAGCTCTGGAGAAGTATAGAGAAAAACCCACTTTGTGTATTCACAACATATCTAAGTTGCATTGATGTTAACAAAGGAAACTGAGACATCAGTACCTGTAATCTTGCCTGTGTGAGTTCGTCACTAACTTACTAGCGCCTAGGCTATCCCAGTGCTTACCTGTGCCACCTATTTATCAAATGCTCAGGGCTTTGGCAGAGTAGCATGGACTGTCCTCCACATTCCTCCCATCAAACCCAAGCACCTCATGTTGAAGTTGCTGATTTCTTCCAATGAAGAAGGATCTTGAATACTTGCTGGGACTAGAAATGTCTCTCACTCGTAATTCAAATGTTTAGGTCTCATAGAGCCTTCTGGGTGGTTTTCTTGTTGAACACGCAAGCAAACTTGTGAAGAAATTTGACTCTCAAGGATTTTTCTCACTTAAAAATTATGAAACAGTGAAGAAAAAATGATTTCCTGGTTTCTTCTGTTTTTGTTCAGTTTTCAAATTATAGTATGTATGTGTAAGTGTGTCTCTGTGAGAGTGTGTATGTGTGTGTGAGTGTATATGTGTGTCTGTGCGAGTGTCTTTGTGTATGGTGTATATGTGAGTGTGTATATGTGTGTGAGCGTTTTTGTGCGTGTGTGGTGTATGAGTGTGTGTGTATGTGTGATATGTGTGTTAGTGTGTATGTGTGTGAGTGTGTGTATGTGTATGTGTATGAGTGAATGTGTGTGTGTGTGTGTGTGTGTGTGTGTGTGTGTGTGATTATCTTCCAGCCTTATTTAATACCTGGAACCTAGCTCAGTGCCATCCCTGTCAGGTGTTTCCATTCTCTATGCTTTCACTGAGGAGACCAAAACAGAATTTGTTCATTTTCCTTCAGAAGTATAAAGTGACTTACAAAACAGTTTGCTCCAAAAAAACCTTGAAGTTAACTTTTCTCTCCATCAATTTTAATGAATCATCTGACCTCTGCTTTCTTTATTTAAATATCGTTTCAAAATATAGTGTCCTTCACATGGCTAAATAATATTCTGTATACAACTTTACTGAACTGAATGAAAAAGGGGAATACAATCATTGTAAGATAACAGTTTGTGACTTAGACTTCTAATTGTGTTTGATGGTATGCAGTATACTTTCTATTCCATTGCCCAAAATTGAAATTTCTATTGTAGACATTCTGTTGATGTTTTCACTTATTTCACATTAGACTCAGGGCACCTATAATGGGACATGTCCTTTTTTATTTGCCATTCAACAGGAACCTTGTTTATATATAGTGACAGGGAGAGCAATGAAAGTTATAAAATAAACATATTATGCATACTATTTTGAATACACTTATGCCCTAGCATAAATGAGAGAGAGAGACAGAGACAGAGAGAGAGAGAGACAGAGACAGAGAGAGAGAGAGACAGAGACAGAGACAGAGAGAGAGCGAGCGCTGGGAGAGAAAGAAAGAAAGCATAGGAAGTTAGATCAGCAATTAGAATTCAGAAGAAGAAATCGTTTGAGAAGAGACTTCAAAGATGATAGGGATTTGCTATGTGCATTCAAGGCAGATGTTCTCCAGTTATAGAAAACAAATAGGACAAAGCTCATCTTGCTAGATAAAATGCTGTCATAAGCTCTCCTGCTTATATAGTCAGAGAGCCTGGTGGACTTCCCTAGAATCACGCTTCAGGGTCTCATTGGCCAATAGCAAGAGTGTAGTCAGGGCAGACTCTAGCTGGAAGATCTGAGGAAGCATCCACTTCCCATTCAATATAGTCACTGGTCAAACTCAGCTCCATGTGCCTTGGGAAGGAAGTCATTCACCATCTGGAGCCTGAATCAAGACCAGTACCCAGTGTTCATGCTTCAAATAGCAGAGAAGTTCCCTCCAAACAAATTGCTCTTTCTTTAAATCTCCCTTACTTCCTTTTCTTCTCATGTAGACGGTATCCACTTAGATAATCCTCTTTGGTATGAATTCAAGGACACATGACTAGTATCTTTCATATCAGCAAGATGCCTTAACAGGATAATGAAGCACACTCTTGAAGAGTGATCTTCCATTGCCATGCTCGAGATTGGAGTGAGCGATTTTTAGGGAGATCCTGTAGAGGTCTTTCTGTGACTGGCTCTAAGGCAGTTGTATTCAGGAAACGTTAACAAGGCAAGGGTCTCAGAGGAATGTGCACAGCAGGTCCAGGGTCTGATATGTATGGGAGGAGCTCAGCATCCATGGGGAGGTGCTGAGGTGGGTGTTGTAGGATTTAAGATCTTTCAATAACCCAAGGAATGGAATCTGGAGAACTGAGGTTTGGAGAAGCTTTTGAAATACTTTGGGGATAGCACAGGTCACAGGAGAACAAAATGCTGTTTTTTTTTTCTATTCCTACATATTGTTAAATATTTTATAATAATAAGTAGCTTTTAAGTTCTTTATAATTTATTTCCAATGTTCACATTAGAAATAGCTTTCTTTCTGAAATGAGATCATTATGGAACTAAAATACTTTTTTTTTCTTCAAGGGAAACAGATGATAATTTCTAAAGCAAATAAGCCAGGAAGGGTAAGTACTCAAGAGAGATCTTTTCAGCTATCATTATTGGATTCTATGTTGCAATTATAAAATCATTGTCTGTGTCTTTGTTTTAGAGTTCCTTTTTATTTGATCAAATGTCAGTAATGATAATGGCAACAGTAGTAACAATACTGACTCCCTGCTGGCTCTGAGAAGACATTTTGCTCAAGGCTCGCCTCAGTTCATCAGCTGAGATGCCGACAACACACCATGACAGGAAGACACAACTGTTCTCTTTTATGGGACTTTGCAGCTTGGAGAGTTTAAGAAACACACACTGCATGTATTGGTTGCCTTCCTCTGATGCACATCTTAAGTATTCATAATAAGTTTTTTCTTTTTTACCAAAGAATCTGCTCTAGGTCACAGAGCTACATTGATGCAAAAATGAATAGAGCAAATGCTTTCCTACATAAACATAATGATTTTTCATGAGCATGAAATGACAGGGCTACTAAGATTGTCACTATTTTGCAGCAACAATAAATATCTTATATAGGCTGGATAACTTTTGCATATGCTAATGTCTGTTAAGTGGCCAAGTTTGATGTGAACTCATGTCCCTCTCTCTAAGGCCTCCACTCAGTGTTCCCTTTTAACACCTCCTTTATAGAGAACATGGAATTCTAGGGCCAAGATGACTTTGAAACAAGGAACAAGATGGCAATCCCTCCACGTAGAATGCATACACATTTTAGGCTTTGAAAACCATAGAACCAGCACTCCCCAGATCTCAGCTCCATCTTCTATCATGAAAGATGCCGCAGCAATCACACGTAACAGAAGGCAGCTATATTCATGATGTTTGAACAAAGCTATGCAGAATAATAGGTACTGGCTCAGAGTTTAACCCATGAGCTGTTTGCTCACCTCTGCTCACAGCTCAGCATTATCAAATTACCACTTCACAAGCAGTACAGAAGAATGACATGCCCAGCCCCATAGAATGCCAACTATGTGCAAAAGAGAGCATATTATTTAAATGGATTGGCATACAATTCATCCTCAGGCAGACCTGTCTTGTGGCCAGTGATGTTATAATGCTTGACGACCTTTGTGGAGTGACAGTGACTACGAAGGTCCAGAAATGGAGTGTCTGAGATGCTGCCTGCATTCGAGCATGACTCTGTTCACTGTATGAAAAATCCACATGTCAGTTGTTGATTGACAGAGTCTTCATCCTCTTTGGATGTAGGTTTCAATATCCAGGCAAAACACAATTTGAACAGAGAGAGACTTGGGAAATGTGACAAACAACCCCTGTACAGTACAACATAGTGGGGTTAGTGACAGCCATTAAGATGAGAATGTGCAAGATCTTGGGACAGAAAACAAAGAGTATCTGGTGATAACAGTAGATTCCTGGGAACTGAGCTGATGAAATTATAAATAACTAGCATTGGAGTGACCTCCAGCACAGCTACATGGTAATTACTATCATTAGCAATCACTTTACAGTTGAGGAGCTGAAGTACAAAAAACAGCTACTTTCCACAGTCACAATACTTGTGTTGGACCAGGACACAACTCTGAATAAGAGACATAAAGAGATAACAGAAAAGAAAGGGCAATGGCGATGGTTGAAGACTCATGAAACTTTAAGACCAGACCCCAGCTAGGAAGACGCTAATCTTTTTAGACAACTAGCTGATGAGGACACATTGTGGACACTGTAGGTGACAACTTCCATGCTTGTAGTGGTCCTTTATAAGCCCTTCTAATAAAGAGAACAACACAGGAGTGCACACCCAAGGACTAAACAAAAGAAAAGCCCAGAATCTCATGTCACTGGGCAATCTACTGCAGATTGACAGGCTGATCTTATTTTGTGAGTTTCTCAATACAACAAGTTACTAGACTAGCTCGCATTGCTGTGACAGAATTCTTGATAAGGCACAAATGGCCCCAAGAAGGGTCTATTTTGGTTTATAGCTCCAAGAGGATATCGTCCATCATGGCATGGTAGACGCAGCAGTAGGAGTGCCAGGCAGCTGGTCACATTGTCCTACAATAAGAAATCAGAGAGTGAATAGGAACCAGGGCTTGGCTTCTAAGTATCAAGGTCAACTCACAGGGACACATTTCTTCAGGCACAGCTCCCGAAGGTTCTACAACCTTCTACTATGGTTCCACCAGCTGGGACCACACTTGAACCTATGAGGGACATCTCACAGCCAAGCCACAACAACTCTTAAGTATTTTATAGTTTTCTTAATCTAACGGGAAGAGGTTTCTTTGCTGCGATAATCATGTCAGGGAAAGATGAATAACCTAGTCATCAGGACTCAACATGGATGCCTTACCATATTTGGAAACTACAGGTCTCATTTAAAATCTTTGCTTCCTGATGTTCTCCTCAGGATGCTTTCTGTGATACTTTGTGATGGAAATGGACTTCCTATCCTGCCCTACCTGAAGACAACTCCTGCTATGCTCTCTCTTCGTTGCCTCATGTTTCATTTCAGCTGAGCTAACTGTGAAGAACACCTAGGCATCACAACCACCTATTTCTCTGATGACTCACTGGAACTCTGACTCTAACAGGCTTATCATGTCCTAGCTTGGTGCAATGCTCCTCAGCGAGCCAAGCAGAGACCCATATTGAACAATTCATATGTTGTTCTGAACACGTGAATGAGTGCACAAATGAAAGAGCCCCTCAAGCAGTCAAGCCAGAGGCAGGTTGCTTTTCTAAGTGTGTAGAGCAAATAGAAACACATTTTTTGTTTGAGATTTTCAATCCTACCTTTAAAATTTAAGGAAAAAATAAAATAAAGCCACCTCCCCCCTTTTTAGCGATTTATAGACTTTGGCAGTTACTAAAAGGATGTTCACAGGTGGTGTTTTAGTCATTGTTCCCACAGGCAGTGGGAACATTGAAAGAAGAAGAAACACATGGGAATAAAAATATTGGCCATTGAAATGAAAATTTAAATATGTACATTTCCAAATTATGACTCAAGGTACCAGGCTGGTGCCTTTTCATCCCCTGCCAATAAGCCTTGCAAGTGGAAGTATTATTCCAGAGATAGAAGACTTAATAATAAGGGCTTAACACTGAAAATACGGGCAGACAAAGACATGCTGCTGGGCAAACACATGAGTCTCGTCTCTGTGCAAGTGAAGTTGAGGTCAAAGACTCACACAGAGAGCAGCATGGGAACAGAGCAGAGCTGAACTTCCAGAGACAGATGTTGAAAGAGAACAGACAACACACAAAGAAGAGAGGACCTTCCTACCCTGATCATATCATCCTCTAAAACAGCCCAACCAAGGGTTAGCATGTAGGAAGAAAGCATGCCAGATGGGAAAGGACAAGAGATGGGCTGTAGAGATGACTTGTGAATTAAGAGCTCTGTCTACAACATCAAATTAAATGGAAAGAAGCGCAAAGAATTACCCTAGAATCAGGAACAAAACAAGACTGTTCACTCTCTCCATACCCATTCAATATATTTGAAGTTTTAGCTAGAGTTATAAGGTAGCTAAAGGAGATCATGGAGATACAAGGAAAGGAGGAAGTTAAAGTATCATCATTCACAGATGATGATAGTATAAATAAATGACACTAAGAATTCCACCAGGGAACTTCTACCCCTCATAAACACTTTCAATGATGTGACTGAATACACGATTCACTAAATAAATAAATAAATAAATAAATAAATAAATAAATAAATATAGCCATTTTATATACAAACAACAAATGGGGCTAAGAAAGAAATCACTGAAATAATCTTCAAAATAGCCACAAACAATATAAAATATATTGGGGTAGCCTTACCCAAGAAAGTGAAATTTTTTAATGATAAAAAACTTCAAGTCACTGAGAGAGACATTGAATAACATATCTGAAGACGGGAAGATCTCTGCTGTTCATGGATTGGTAGGATTAACCTAGTGAAAATGACCAGCCTACAGAAAGTAATTGACAGATTCAATGCAATCCCCATCAAAATTCAACACAATTCTTTAAAGACCTTGACAGGACAATACTCAATTCCATATGGAAACAAACAAACAAAAACAAGGATAGCCCCCCAAAAATCCTGAACAATAAAAGAACTTCTGTGCTATCACCATTGCTGATATCAAGCTCTACTACATAGCCACAGTAATAAAAAGTGTACGGTATTGGCGTTAAAAACAGATATGTTTATCAAGTCGAAGACTCAGACATAAATCCAAACAAATAAGTAGATAAAGAAGTAGAGAGACACAATGAAAAAAAGAAAGCATCTTTGACAGATGGTGCTGGTCTAACTATATGCCTGCAGGTAGAATGCAAATGGATCCATACTTATCACTCTACACAAAACTCAAATATAAGTGGATCAAAGACCTCCATATTAAACTGGATACACTGAACCTGATAGAAGAGAAGTGAGGAATAGGTCAGGGAGGGGAGTACAGAGGGAGAAAGTACAGGAAGAGGAGTCTGGAATAGGGGGCATTTATGGATGATGTATAAACAGGACTCTTGGTAATGGAAGATACAGAACCTGGAACAGCCTTTGATAACCAGCAAGACTCCCAAGGATGTGACCAGGAAACCAACCCAGCCACCAAACCTTCTACCCACACCTGTCCTGTCTGCAAGATGTGCTAGGACAATGGTGAGTCAGAGCTCGTGGGAGTGGCAAGCCAATGACTAGTCTAACTTAAGGTCTAAGTCCCAAGAGAGAGCCATGCCAGATACTGCTTGGATAGCCATGAACTAGAAGGGGGATGGCTCAGAAGCCTAGGGTAAAACCAAGTACAGGTGCCAACAAAAAAATCAATAAAATGATCCTACTGATATTCTGCTATATTCATAGATCAGTGTTTAGTTCAAACGGCATCAGAGAGGCTTCCTCTGGTACCTGATGGGAGCAGATGCAGAGATCTACATCTGAACATTAGGCAGAGCTCAGGGAACCCTATGGAAGAAGGGGAAGAAAGATTGTAAGAGCCAGAGAGGTCAAGGACTCCCCAAGAACATATCCCATACAATCAACTAAGTAGAGAACATAGGGGTTCGCAGAGACTGAAGCAGCAGTCACAGAGCCTGCATGGGTCTATGTTAGGTCCTCTGCACAGATGCTGTGGTTGTTTAGTTTAGGGATTTGTGGAACACCTATAGTAGGAGGAGGGTTGTCTCCAAATTTTTGGACTGTTGGGACCCTTTTCATCCTAGTGGGTTGCCTCATTTATATGTTGAGAGTTTGTGCCTAGTCTGACTGCATCGTTTTACTCTGTGCTCAGTTGATATCACTGGAGGCCTGATCTTTTCTAAAGGGAAGCAGAGGAACATTGAATCCAGAGAAGAAGGACTGGGAGGAGTGGAAGAGAGAAGGCTGAAGTTCCCTTGTATGAGAGAAGAATAAATCAACAAATAAAATGTAGGGGAATGTCAAGGTGGGGAAGCAGGAAGGGGGTGGTTGGGAATGGGGAACACCCTTGTAGAAGAAAGGGGAGGGGAGGGGATAGGGGGCTTATGGACAGAAAACCAGGAAATGGAATAACATTTGAAATGTAAATAAAAAATATGTGCTTACCTCAACAAACACATACACAAGTATACAAAATTAAAGTAAATTAATAATTCTTTAATACATAAGGACAGTGGAAAAATCCTTAGTGTGAATAAATAGCCATACAGATATATAGGAATCAAGGTTATTGTGACACAAACCACTCAGACCATAGATGGAATTTCAATGCAGTGGAAAATGCAGGCCATGACATGAGAATGCCTGTCCAAAGCAGATAAGGGAAGTGTTATTATTAACAGAGAGTTGGAAAAGGAGACAGGGAGTCTGTATATCAGAACTGCAGCCACATGTATGAGAACAGTGCTAAGAGAAGTGTGTAGTGGGTCACATGTGGTCTGCAGCTGACTCTGGAGGGGTCCTGACACTCTCTCTTTAGGAACATATGTGAGCATAGGAAATTTTAAAATTGTTGCAAGTCTTTGAGTCAAACTGTATCAAAATAGAAAACAAAACCATTTCATTTAGATGTGACTGTGCTGGGTTCCCACTTGAGGTCATTTGTCAGGAGACATCTAGGAGAAGCTAAATACTAGCAGGTGATCTTCCTGAGTTGGTTCCACAATGGATTGTAAAGTTATTGATGGATTTGCTTCTTTAGGCAAGGCCGAGGAGATTTCATCTGAGGAAAGTTTCCTGATATTAATATGCTTTTCCTGTTATTAATAAATATATAACAACTGCTAGGCATTATCCCACCCTTTTGAGCAGATTTCTGCAGAACAATGAAGATGTGCTGTATTGCAATGATGCTATATAGACAAATAGGTGATTTATTAATTCCTAATGATTGTTCTACAAAAAATTCCTAAAATCATATTAGTAATTATTAAGATCTTTTATAATAGGACTGCTAGTTAGTCATTCCTGATGTCAAAACTACAATGAGAACTCTGACAGTCTTCAAGTGTCATGAGTTAACTGCTTCTAAGATAGCAAGCAGGCATCTGCAACTTAGAGCACATTACAAGAGAGATTTTTTTTATATTTGTGTGTAGAGTGTGTGTGTCTGTCTGTCTGTCTGAGAGCACTGTGAAGTCAAATGACAATGGGCAGGTATCAGTTTTCTCCTTTTTTCAAAAGATTTTATATATATATATATATATATATATATATATATATATATATATGCTGTAGCTGTCTAGCTGTCTTCAGACACATGAGAAGAGGGCATCAGATCTCATTATATATGGTTGTGAGCCACCATGTGGTTGCTGAGATTTGAACCCAGGATCTCTGGAAGAGCAGTTAATGCTCTTAACCACTGAGCCATCTCTCCAGCCTCCCAAGAGGTTTTAAAACCATTAACCAAAGGTCATAAAAAGGGAACTAATGATTCACTATAGGTACAAGAACAGAAGATAAAATACTGACTGGGATTACTTATATGAAACATCAATAATAACAGGCACAAAAGTATGGTTTTTAACATTCAATGAACTTGTTGGGCTAGTGACAGATAATGAATTTCTAGCCAATACCTAATTTAATGGGTATACAAGTAAACATTCTCTGTTGTAAACATCTTACTCAATTTATGATTTGAATTTACGTTTGAACTTCTAGTGAACTTTTGTAAAAACAAAAAAGGGGGAGTGCTTGGGAAAACCATGTAATCTATTCACCTAGAAAATGTACAAAAAACTAGGAATCATTTACATAACATAGCATTGGGAACATGGCATTGGGAGGGAAGGCAATTGGTAGGAAGAGCATTGAGAGCAAGGGCATTGTTACATCAGAGAAAGAGGAGAGAGCAAGATTAGAAAGAGAATGCAGAATGGAATAACTTAGAAATTATAAGACAACTTAAAAAATTAAGAGAGCAATAGGCAGAATGCAGAGGGAAAGAGGAAAAAGAAACTACAGAGATCAGAAAGAGCAGGCAGGCTTCTACTTACAGGTCTCTTCTTAAAAGCAAGGCAGACTTAGTTTTACTACAGAGGACAAAGCTTTCTCCTTGTATACTTGGATTAATTCATTTAGCAATAAGATGGTAAAATCTTTTTCTATTTTTCATCCAGAATGAGTGAGTTCTTTCTACACTGGCACTTAATCTTTTGCTCCATATACATATTTAAGTGTGTGTGTGTGTGTGTGTGTGTGTGTGTGTGTGTGTGTGTAATTATTAGATAAATGTGTGCAGCTGAACCCAACTAGTTTGAATAAAGATGTATAAATATGTAAGCATGAATTTGTAAATGAAAATTTACGTAATTTTATCCATATTTGCTTGTGTAAAAGTTTTCCTTCTGCAAGCATGACTCTTTTTCCTGGTTCAATAGAAGTTTATTGCTTCAGACTTTTCCTGAGTCCAACAAGGGAGAGGTTTTTAGACAAGAGGAAAAAGGCCCTAGCAATTAATCCTTTACCTAACTACCCCCACCACCACCATCACTGTTTTATAATGAGGTACTAAATGCCAGAGACTGTAGTTTCTGGCCTGAGAGGAACTCAGACAGGCAGGTCAGCTACAACAGCAAAGTGACTTAAACTCAAGACAGGCAAACATTTTATTATTAAGCTGCAACCCTAAATATCTCATCAGACCAAGTCTTGCTCCCAGCAATGCTCTTCCCCCTCAGCTTACCTCAAGAGGGAACCAGAGAAAAGAAGAACCACCAGGGCTGGTCCCCAGTCATTACTTAGTTATATATTAGGATCATGAACCAAACCCTTTCACCTTCCCTGAAACGCAAGTTCAAAATGAATTTAAAACATTTCTAAATACTAATTGCAACAGACAAAATAAGCTTAAGCATTTTTCAAACTAAAGAATAATGTTTGTAACACTACTTATGTTGGTGGTGGAAATCATAGTGACCACTAGTCAGACAGTGGCAATTTTCCCTGCCAGGAATCTGCAAGCAGGTTGTTGGGTTCTCTCCACCCCAATGTGAGAAAAAGAGCACTTTATCTTGTGTTTTAACCATTTAAACTTTTCAATAATTGAATGAATGATGAAAGGAAAGGAATCATGAACCATATGGGGAAATTTGTTTTTTTTTTTAAAGGAAAAAGCAATAATAGTATTGGTAAAGGTGGAAACAGAAACTCCCAGCCCTTCCTGTAGTGCAGCCTGTGTCAAACTTGCAAAGCCACTGGGGTAACAGTTCCAATTGCATAACACAGGACTACAGACAAGAGGGGTATGTGTCAATATATACAACATAGCCTTGTCTGTACAATCTCAAAGAAATGGTATATAAAACCTTGGCATTGCGAACCAGTTATATAGCAGACTTAACACACAGCATAAACCCACAAGGATTCAGTGCAGATCTAGCAATGGAGACCATTAATACTGGGTCTCAGAGCTCACAATGTAAACACCATTTCACGACTACATGTTAGACTGACATGCTTTAATTTCCAGATCTCACAGTGTCAAGACAAGTGGTTATTCTATATGTCAAACCCATTTAATTTTAAATCACAAAGAATTAAACAGTACACACAATGTTTTTAGTAGGAGATCATGTAGCCTGCACAAGATCATCATGCTAAAGACAAGCACTTGGCAAGAGAAGCTGAACCACAAAACCATAGATATGGCTAAAAGTCCTGAGAGTGATGATTAAAAAGAACAATTGTTCCTGTGTCCCTGGATCCTGGGGTTCCAATTACTCCAGGTGTTATGGCAGTAGTTGTGGCCTCCTCACCTCTGATAATGGGAATGTTAGAGCACCTGGGAGTCGGGCTTCCTCTGGGTGGTGTGGGAATGGGTGCAGAGCCACAGCCTGACAAATGCAGAGGTGGATGCTTGCAAGCCAACCATTGAACTGAAAACGGGATCCCCAAAGGAGGAGTTAGAGAAAGGACTGAGGTAGCTGAGGGGGTTTGCAACCCCATAGGAAGAACAACAATATCAACAAAGCAGATACCTCAGAGTTCTCAGGGGCTAAACCACCAACCAAAGAGTACACATGGAGTCACCCATGGCTCCAACTGCATATGTAGCAGAGGATAGCCTTGTCAGGCATGAATGGGAGGGGAGGCCCTTGGTTTTGTGAAGGCTTAATGCTCTAGTGTAGGGGAATGCCAGGGCAGGGAGGTAAGAGGGAATAGGTGGGTAGGGGAACACCCTCATGGAGGCAGGGGGTATGGGGATAGGATAGGGAAATTCCAGAGGGAAAACTGGGAAGGGGGATAGTATTTGAAATGTAGATAAAGAAAATATCCTATAAAAAATGAAAAAACAATTGTGCATAAGCTGTGATCTAGTGAAAAGCTGCTTCTTACAGGAAAGGGTTTACTATTCTGAAAGCACCCTGTGAACCTGAAGGAGTGATGGAGCATCTGATTGGTTGCTGTGAGGTTAGCGACAAGGAAGCAGAGAGAAGTTAGGATGGGCCACATGATGCTAGATTAGAGCTTTAGACATCAGTATAGATGCTATTCAAGGTGAGCACTTAAAGTCTCATACAGAGTAAGTTGTAGACAACACACTCACATATACACACACATACACACATACACTCATTTACACACTCACACACATGCATACATATACACATACACATGCACTATACACACACACTCATATACATACATATACTCATATACATACAGTCATACACACACATGAACACACATATACACACATGTACTCATACATTACTCATATACATATATACTCTACACAAACACATACACCATACATATCACTTACACTGCATACACACAAGTAGATAAATAAAAATGTAATGAAAGAAACTGAATAAAATAGTGGGGTATACCACTAGGGCCTAAATGAATGAGCACTCAGTGGCCCAAACTCAAAAGAATTGAGAAACAAAATAAATGACCATGTATTAGTTTACAACCCAGACTAAATGCCTACCTAAGCATCCTGGTATAAACACAGTTGAAATAGTAAAGAAATAAGGAACAACGGATAGAGTTTTATACAAAAGAATTCCAAACAATTATGTATGCAAACTTTACAGAAAGAAATTCAAATACATCTCCCAGTCCAGTTCCCAAAATGAGCCGTCGAGTAGTAGATTGCCTTCAAAAAGAAAACCAGGTTGGTGAGAGGTGGTGATGGTGTTTTAGAGTACAGAAGACCGTGTGCTGCCTGCACCAGAAAGCCTGGGCTAATCTCATCAGGGGTAAGGTATGCTGTCTGCATGAAGCCTTGGAATGGTATCTTCAGAATATCACTTGATGACTGTGGTTTTCTGCCCCCTAAAACCCTAAAGTCTGACCATAAAGGAAATAATTGTATATTTTAAGGAAATAGAAGAGAGTTTTAAATAAACTGACTATAAAGAAATGGTAAATGCTAAGAAGATCGATATTTACATATGTATTGAAAAGTTGCAGGCAACTTTATAAACAATTTATATGGTTTATGTATCAGTCACATACAATTGCAAAAAAGAAAAAGAATAAACTGTGAGAAAACACTAGCCAACAATGGTATTTTTCAAATCTGTCAGTCATTAAAAATAAAGTAAATGCTGACTGGTGTGGTTGAGCAGGCCTTGTCCAGTCAGCCATACTGCTAAGATTTCACACATGGAACATTTCTGTCTGGTCTAGAAGACAGCACCTGCTGATGGGTGTCCTGGTCCTCTGGCTCTGACAATTTTTCCACCACTTAAGAAATCCCTTTAAAGATTAAACAAAAATTAAAATAAATTGCAAAAAAATTAAGATTAAGTATAGTCTGAAAAACTGTCACCGTCCATAGGAGCCCTAGGATGTAAATGATTAAATGTAATGTGAACATAGAGTGCTAAACTGGAAAAGGGAGGTAACTATGGTGTCAGTCAGGCAAGGAGCTGAGCTGACTAGCATCAGTGACGGTTCATTAACTCTACAAACATATTATGACCTAAAACACACCAGCTGAGGAAGCTGGATGGTTGTACTGCACACAGGAACAATATATTATTACCCTCGCAGGTTTTCTGTTTATCAGAAACCATAACAAAGTACAGCCAAGGTGTCAACTCTGGAGTTTTCCCAACAGTTGTTCAATGAATTTACATGAATATTAGAGATGTCTTTGTGGGTCTTCAAGAGGTGCCAGTCAGAGGAAATCACAGCACAAAGCAGGAACCAAAGAGTGTTTCTCAAGCATGTCAGGAATGTGACAGAGGCTCTGCAGGGAAGAACTGGAGAATTGGGGGTGATGAGGAGAAAGCTTACCGCAGAGACATTTGAAACATTGGCTTCAAGTAGGGTGTGTCAAGCTTCCTCAGGCTTAGTTCACAGCCTCCCATGGCATTCACCATATGTCTGTGAAGGGAGCTGTGGTGTTTAACCCTGGGATTCCACATCCCTCAGGGTTAACAGACCATATTTATATTTTGTTTGGCACATTGCTCACACTTCTGAGTGTTTCTAAGGAGCTTCTCCAATTGTTCAGTACCACTGACTGTTTTTCTAGAACTTGAGAGTCAATGAGCAGACAAAAACCTCAGAACGTGTTTGGGGTTAATAGCACGCCACTGAGCAGTATTCAATGCTCAGATGTTTTTCTGCATGTGGGCATGCACTTGCTGATGTTAGTTTGGAGAAAGACAGCTAATGGAAGAGTCTCCGGGGAGCTTCTATAATGTGAGAGGAGGCTGTTTGGGTTGCATGACTTCTTGCCCTTCAGTGCCATTCAGACCTCAATCCTGGTAGCTACAGATGATACTGCACAGATACAGATGCCTGCAGTGCCAGGTAGCTGAGGTTCCAGAAGCTGGGAGGCTCCAGATGCCAAGGCTATGCTGAGTGTACAACAGACACGCAGTGCCAAATTTCACCAGAGGATATAGGGTTCAGCTCGATTCACCACTTCCAAACCATGTGCACACTGACTCAAAGTGCTCTCTCCAAAGTGCATACTCCAAGGAGCTGTGAGAAGCTTCAAGAAAACACTCTGAAATGTCATGAATTTAAGGTCCTATCATTACGTCAGTCTGGGGATTCTGCATCCCTGTCTCGAAAGTGCATTTGATCCTATACAAGGAAATCATACTTAAATAATGAACCTCTTCTTCTGGGATTATCCCAAACAAAAATGCCAAGAGACTGCATGGAGAGCTTCTCCAAGGAAAGTAAAACCCCAGAATGGTAACAGGTAAGGCGCAGAGCAAGAACACACTGAATGAGACATGGAGAGTCATTCAAATAAAATATGAGGCTGTTTTTCAGATTCATAATAATTTGTACCTTTTTCTCTTTTAAGACAATTTTTCCTAAGGGAAGAGCTTCATTAAGGTCTGCAGATGACTGTGGAAACCCCCATGCTTTTAAAGCAAGGGGCTTTAGCACTAAATTTTCTCTTAAATCAGTAGATAACATTTTAACGTCGTTTCTGTAACGCTTCTGTCTAACCTCACCACCTCCAACACAGCCTTGTTGGTGCCTCCTTCATAGGTAAGGGAGGTTAAACTGTGAATTCAGCCTGAACAGTTGACATGGTTATTTAGGACCCTTTCCCTCTTGCCTTCTATGTCTTCCCAAAGCCATTTGTCTGTTGTCTCCCTACCAACATGATCTGCTGATAGACAAACCCTGGCTGTGCAGAAACCCTCATATACCTGTGATGTGTGCTTTCCCCCTTCTTCAGATGCTGTTAAAGAAGTCAGGGTCATATTTCTTCCTTCTCAAAGTCAAGCTGAAGGCTTTAGAAAATTACAGTGATTTTCTAGAGCTGGGAGATGGCTCAACATCAAGGAACATAAGGAACATGCATTTGTAAGGACCTGAGCTTAGTTCCCAGCACCACCTTTAACTCCAGCTCCCAGGGATCCACCACCCTCTTCTGGCCTCCAGGGGCACCTGCACACATGTACAGTCCCCTGAACCCCCCACACACCATCACCACCACCACCACCATCACCATCACCACCACACACCATATGTACATAATTGAAAATAAAACTAAAGTATTTTAAAATATGCAGAAGTTTGCAAAGGGAGCTTGTCATACACATACCCCATCAGTGTAAGTCTGCAGATAAGGTAGAGACATTTCCTTGGACTTGTTGGAATTAAGCAGCTGTAGGAGACTGTATTCAATCAGAACAGGGGCCAAGACTAGCTGTGGGGTAAATGGGTGGAATTTGGCTGAGGCAAAAGGTGAGAGAGTTTCTAGTTGCTGGAATGAGCTCATGGCAAAGCACTACCAGTCCTCAGGGTTAAGATGGATCAATGCGTACGGGCCGTCTGCACTACTAATCAAACCTTGTGGAAGGTAAACTCCCACTATCCCATTGATAATTGAAATGGAAAACAGTAGCACTAATTGAAAACATCGTGTTGTTTTTATTTTTCCTTGTTGGTGTTAACTATTCCACCAGAGGTGTTTGCTAACAAAAAAAGGAAAGTATGTCCCTGGGGCGATTTCAATGAGAGTGGCCTCTGTGTGCTCATATGTTTGAATACTTTGGCACCACTCAGTGGAACTGTTTGGTAAGGACTAGAAGGTGTGGTCTTTTTGGAGGTGTGTCACTGGGGACGGGCTTCGAGGTTTCCAAAGCCCAGGCCATTCCCAATTAGTTCTCTAGGCCTCGTGCTTGTGGATCATGACTGATGCTCTCAGCCGCTGAGACACCAAGCCTTCCTACCTGCAGCCATGCTTCTCTCCACGATGATCATGGACCCTAACCCTCTGCAACTATATGCCCCCCAAAATCCTTTCTTCTGTAAGTTGCCTTGGACATGGTGTCTTTTCACAGCAATGGAAAAGAAGTGAAGGCATTGCTCTGCGGGTTACTTGAATATTCACAGCAGATTTGTACAAAATGAACAAAATTGGAAATCACTCAAATGTCCACCAGGAAGTGAGGTAGAAAACCCTTTACTCTAGCTACACGGTGGAATCTAATCAGTATTTAAAACAGATAAAATAGTGCTGTGACAGAAATGAATCCACAAAACAGCTGAAGGAAAGGAAAAACATTAATATGTGTACATGAGGTGATCTCACTCATATACAATTCTAGAAGTAACAACAAGCTGATCAATGTGTACAGACATGGGCAGAGATTGCATGAGAAAGGAATTGCACATAGTAAAGATAAGTTTGATAGGATTTTTTATTATGATGGTATTTTGAGTTATCTATGTACCAAACTTCAAACCCAATAGAGTATTTAATATACAATGGTTGACATATAAACAATTATTATTTTTGTAGTGCTATGGAGATTTTACTCAGAGTCTTATGCTTTAAACTACAGTCCTAGCCCTAAAGCATATCATAATAATATCTTCTTATAAAATGCATTGAAGAAAAAATATATGTCTAAATGAAATCAGAAACATAATTTGAACTTGTTATGAATCTAACATTTAGCCATAACCATGGCTTTTATCTTCCTGTGGACTCATGTAAAGTTGACATGGGTTTCACAACTCTCAGTTTAAATTTTAAAAAAAAGACTAAAACATAGACATTTTATTTTTACAATTAATGAGAGAAATTAGAGACTAGGATCATAAAAGAAGGTCTTTACACTGTATGTAATATAAGAATATGTGTCATATATTATACTGTCTATACTATATATACTTCCTAAGGTCTTTTATTTTCTTTATTTTTACTTGCAAATTCCACACATGCATATAGCCTTCTTGCTTTCTCACACCATACTCTACCTACCTACCTACCTACCTACCCATCAACCTTCCCCTGCTCCCTTGCCTGTCTCTATCTCAGATTTGTGACTTTGGGTTTTGTTCTGTGACACATTTTGTTGAATCATTTACTGGAGGCTGGTAGGATCATCAGGCAGAATACAACTGAAGCCAATGACTCCTCCCTCCTTATATCTATCCATAGTAAATATTTAACCATAGATGGGTGCCTAAGACCCTGACTACAGGACACAGTGCAGGCATCCTCAATAGCTCTGGGTTTCTGTTGCAATGGCTTTGTCTTGGCCAGGAGATGACCTTTCCTAGCCTTTTTGCCTTCTTTCTGGCTCTGATTTTTTTTTAAAAAAAATTTCTTGTGTTTTTTTTATATATCTGTTACTAAGCAGTTTCTCCTTAGTATCTGGTTCTACTTGATAACTGCAATGCCAAAATCCTGGACAAAAAGGAAAAAATATTTTTTGTTGTTGTTTGTATGATGCAACTCCCACTCACATGGAAAATGGTAGAACTACTTTACAACCAGTTGGTGTTTGTATTTCACCTTGTGTGGAAACCATTTTACCCACAGATGGTCACCTATGAGAAAGTCAGCTACCTCCCATGCACACTATTTGAACATTCATAATAGAATTATGAATAGACCCCCAAACTGTAAAGAAAGCAAATGTCCATCAGGAAGTAAATTGGAGAGTATTTCTCTACATGCATATGCTGGAATATGGCCATCCCTGGAACGTATGTTTTAGTAAGAAATTCAGAGAAATGCATTATCTCTTTCTAGCACGTACTTTGGCACCTATTCAGCTTCTAACCACTACGTCTCTACCAAACATTATTCTCTCTCTCTCTCTCTCTCTCTCTCTCTCTCTCTCTCTCTCTCTGTGTGTGTGTGTGTGTGTGTGTGTGTGTGTGTGTGTGTGTGTAACCTTCTACAGCATGCCTGCTATATTCCAGACCTGAGCTCTCTCTGATGGAGTGGCACCAGTTATACAATGACCTAAAACCTGTTTCCATAACTCTATCTTCTCTTGACAATCATCAGATTTTTTTAATCCATTGGGGAGCTAAGCTGTTCATCAGGTCAGAACACTCACGAGCTAATAGTTCTGGGGAAAAATTGCAGAGTCAAACCCAGAAGTGGCTCCATTAATAGTTTAGGCATTTCTCAATCCAGTTAGGAGATGAAAAAAATGAGTTATCAGAGGGGGCATCGTCCTGTCTATGCAAAGCAAACCCTAATTCTAAACTGTGATGGTGGTAATTCTTCAAGATTGTCCTCACTAGGAAGAGTACTTGATGACTTCACAGTGATAGATAGATAGATAGATAGATAGATAGATAGATAGATAGATATTTTGTGTTAAAACAACCTTCAGAAAACAAACAACTACTGTCTAATCTACCTTTCAGAATTATGAATTCAGTGAGTAACTGGTCACACTCCTATCACAACTGTGGTGGTGAATGTGTCAAACACTGCACTTGTGGTCAGAGGGCCTGGACGTTCTGTCTGGATCAGGGGCTCTTAGCACTGTGCCTGGAGACATCAGGGTCCAGTGAATATATGCATCAATAAATTAAAAGAAATAATATAAAAAGCAGCCAGTCAAGCTTTTAAAGGGATAAGCCGGGTGGGCAGAAAGACAGGCACCATTTACCTTATGGCTGTATTAAGACACAGTTTGTTTTATAAATCGAGTCCTTCTCTCCAATTTATAAATTGTCCTAAATATTATTAACTATACTGAGACATTGGGACATAAACTATGAAAATTAATCTCATTTATTATTCAGCACCTAATTAACCGTGTGAGCCACAGAAATTATTTTTAAACCTAATTATTTATATACATCAGAAAAAAAAAGATTCGCGATGTAAAGATTTAAGATTTGAATCTTAGAGAAAATTGAGCTGACTCATAAGGAAAATGAAGAATGATTAAGCAATTATCATGGTGGAGACTTCTACACAGGAACAGACAGATGGGCTGTCAATGTGCTCTTGGGTTGGTGGGTAGAGAAAAGGGCCAAATACACAATTCAATACGCAGAACCAAGTAAGTATGTGTCACTTACGGTCATTGCTGCCACCCTGCTCCCTTGTCACATCCTCATCTCTTCCTGCAAATTGCCCGTTACGGATCACTGTGGCAGCACACAACAACTGTATTTATACTGGCCCTCCTGACAGAAATTCCAATTTATACTTTCTTTTTATATATTTTTATGAGATTTTAGATTGCTTTGTAATGGGCATGGGAACCACATGTGCCACCATGCATGTGCGTAGGTTGGAGGGCGACCAATAGGAGTTAGTTCTCTCCTTCTACCAGTATGAGTGCCAGGGATCAAGCACAATTCACTTAGGCCTGATGGTGAGTGATTTTTTTTTCTGCTAAGCCACTTCACTGGACCAAGACTTTGTTTTCTCAGCTTCTCTCTGGGTACTGCTATCAGGAGACAGGTCAGCACCTGTCTTCTGTCTTTGTTTCAGAATGGTTCAATGTAGGTTTCTTGAACTAGGGGTGTAGTGTATTTGCATTACATACACAAGGTCTTGAGTTTGAGGCACGAGCATTTATCTTAAAACCCAATTAAAATATCAAGGTAAGGTTTATAGATAAATTATACTGTAGTAACTCATATTGCATTATCTGCCAGTGTCTCCAGTCCCATTTTTACGTTCTCTGAGCAAATGTCTGTGCTGTTCAGGTAAGTTCTCTCACCCAATGCAGGTGTGTGTGTGTGTGTGTGTGTGTGTGTGTGTGTGTGTGTGTGTGTTCTAATCAGATGAGGGCTACAAAGAGACAAATCAAGCTGGAACTGAGTTGAAAACGTATTCCCTATTGGTTATCTTTCAGGACACCGGAAGGTGCTATGTGGGATGCTGGCAGAGGAAAATCATCATGGTACCCAGCAGTGAACACCACCATGCCAGGTAAGAGGTGCTCATGTGAAATAACAGGTTGAATGCTATGGCAGTGCCAGCAGCTTTTCGACAGTCAGAGGTGCATCTTTGGAAGAACTTAGAGGGACCTCAACCATGGTCACTCAGCACTGAGAGACGTACAAACAACTCTGCAGTTCTTGCCTAATGGAATTTAAAGGGCAGAGGTTATGATTTTAGACATCCTGTAGCATCACAAAGAGAAAATTTGCCTTGCTCCTAAGTTCACAGTGACTAATCTTCTCAGTTTTCCTAGGAACAGGATCATTACCAAATATTTGATTTCCAGAGACAAAACTGGAAAGGTCTGGGCAATCAAGTCCATTAACTAATCATCCTACTCCAAATCCTTATAAAGCAAGTATATATGAGTATTTCCTTTATAGAGACATAGTTATTATTGAGGGAATCGAATTAACTAATCTAACAGAAGCTTCATCAGAAGACCCATCTGGGAATTTTAAATGGCCTAGATAATACGAACATCTAAGAAACAAGTGGAACCACAATTGTATGTAGATAATCAGATAGAAGACTTCCCAGGTCAAAGAAATCCTGATTGCAAGATACCAGGAACTATTCCTTGGGAGCCCACCACCTTTTCCGCTAGAGAAAGGTTCAGGAGCTCTGCCACCTGGAAGGCTTGAAATACAACATGCCGGAGTATGGACTCCCTTTCTTCATTCTCTCAGGAGTCCCTAGGAACAGCTCTGTGAGGAGACAAGGATATAGAGGCCATCTTCTTGGCCCTTTCACCACACCCTTGAAATCCTTGGAGGCAGGGACATTCTAAAAATGGAGAACCTTGAAATGCGTGCAAACCATGCCTAACATTGTTTTTCCTAAAAGTCAATGGAAAACCGTCTACTACTTACCTCAAAACTACCAGCACCTGTAGTGTGACTAAGACACAGATCGAACTATGTTCAAACCATGGGCTCAAAGGACCTGACTGAGAAGAGAAAACAGTCACATCTAGCTCATGAAACCCATTTGGTATGTTTGACTTGCTTCAGAGCTTGGGGAACCTGAGATACAAGATAACAAGTAAATCCACTGGAGAAGTGTGGAAGGAAGAGACAGACAGCCACAGAGATACCTGGGCTATAATAATAATAGTGATATATAATAAACACCTGGGGGAGGGGATGGGGGACTTGAGGATTAGGGCTAAGCAAGCCTACTCAGGTTCCAGACTACATGGGATTTAGCAAGATGGAAAGGGAAGGAAAACCCATACAAAGGTCTCCTCAGAGGCTGAGGACCAGGGAGCTGCTCACCTCTATACTTCCACATGGCTATTGCTATGGCCAGTTCTCTTAGATACAGCTTTTCATGCTTCCCTGTACACTGCAGGACCATAGTCCTTCCCTGTGTGTGGTGGCAGGAATCACGGGGTGATGTGAGGAATCCTACCTGGATTCTAGAGAAAAACTAGGAGTTCCAGGGACTGTACCCAGGGTCATTTCTCCATCATTTCTCAGATGTCAATCTTCAGGTTCTAGTTTGGTTCTGGGGTTACTGGTATCTGAGAAGGCGCTGGCTTGATGGAGTTCTTCAGTCCACTTTGCCTCATGCCACCAAGCAGCTGCGTAAATGATAGGTCAGAAGAAACAGCCCAGCTCGTTCTCAGAGACCAGGTTTGAGTCGTGTTCTTTGTCAGATGAGCTTGCGGTTGGTTCCCAATGGGTCACTGCATGTGTCATTGTGGGCTGTGCTTGGTCAGATGCAGAGGAGAAAGCGACTGAAGTGAAGCCTGTGATGTTCTTGTCAAGCTATATGATGCTGCTGTGGCAGTTGCCAGGGAACAATGGCTGTTTCTTTCCACCATAGAAAAGTATTTATGAGCTTCCAGAAGTGAAACGGGAACCAGATCTGCGAGGATGCTTATGAGCAAAGGCAAGAAACTGTGCTTGAAACCTGAGGCAGACGAAAGCAGCCTCTGTCTTGACCAAATCACTAACCCATAGTTAGATTGGAAATTATAACTGCTCTTGTATTTTAGCCTAAATTTAAGTCTCTCTTTCTTAAAAAAAAAAAAACTTCAAAAATATTCCAAAAAGATGTAAAATTAACATCAAAAATGTGATTAGATATGCAAATGGTTGTCTGTGACAGAAAATCTAATTAGAGGTAGCACACAACAGGAAGTCTCTTAGAATAGTTGGGAAATGTCACAGTCAGGAAAGGTGGGTGGGACTGATTCATGAGTGGAGAATTATCAGTTAATGTCTTCCAATTATCTACTAAAAAATTCCAGGTGATGCTCAGTAGGCACTCTTTATAGCACATCTGAAAGTAATTAACCCAGGAAGAAAGAAATGTAAATGACTTACAAAGAAATGGCAGTGACGTCCACACACGGGTTTGAATATTTTATAGGATTGATGAGAAAAGGAGGGTCTGAGTCATGAGGTCCAGAGCTGCTCTGCTTCTGTGCAGACTCCGGAAGCATCTGCAGGTCTGGAATGAGGAAAGGCTTACACTGACTCTTCAGTTCAAGGGGGCACTGTGTCTTACCTGACTGAACACGTTGCTTCCACTTTAACAGTATGAACCAATGAGAAGTTCTCATTTTCTTTACAACTTCTGGTAAGAGCTGTCACCTGAGTGCTATGCACTTCTCCTACATGTGTTAAGATCAGCAATAACATAAAACACGTTTTGAGCTCCTAAAGGTTGCTTGAAGAAGATGGCTGGGGAGAGGCAAAGACTGAGAAAGTGGCTCGCTGGGGCTTGCTGCGCTTGCAGAGGGCCCGTGGTGCTTAGATACACTTGGGAGTGGAGTTTGCCATGGAGGACGGCAATCACCTCCTAAAAGAAAACTATTCCATCTCCAAGCAGCTATCAGTTGCCAGTGACTCCTCAATGAGGCATGGGACTTCTGCCTACCCTGTTCCTCCATCTTAAAACATTTTATCTATTCTTTGCTAACTTAATACATGAAAACACTGTGTTTGGATCATATCTACTCCTAAAACCATCCTCCAACTCTTCCTAAATGCCTCCCTCCCAAGTTTCCCTCCTATATTCCTGTCTTTAGTATATCTAACTAGCTCTTCCTTCTTGCTCATGCTCATAGAGCAACCACTAAGGTCCCAGGAGCCATCAACCACAAACAGCTTCTCAGCTGGGGATAAGGCCTATATCACACATGTCAGAGAATATATGTGAACATATCCAATTCCTATGGTAACATCTATGGTGTTTGGGGGTAGAAAGAATGCCTTCATTGACTAAGAGATTCTGGGGAATACTTTTCTTTCCTTTCTTTCTAGATTTCCTGTTAGATCTGTTATTATGTCATAATGAAGGTAAGAATGGAGATGTGTATATCATAATAAGTTCAAAAGCAAATACATATAAGAGGAACAAGAAGCCCAGGCATGAATGCATGAAAGCCCTGTTAGGATGAGGCGACTTGGCAGTCTACAGTATAACTTTTACCTGAAGGCATTTGGTAAAGATGAAAACCAAGTTGGCTCAGGCCCACTGCTGAGCTGTGGTAACAAGAATAAAACAGGGCATAGTAAAGAATATCTTTGGTGGAAACAAACACACATGAAAATAGCACTTTAAAATTCTTACATTGTCAAGTAGCTAATAGACACACCCCCATGTCTTCTAAGGGACAAGGTCATCATGCCACAGAAATTATAAAGTTGTAAATTTAAAGCCATAATTAACATTGGAATTGGCATACTACGATTTTACAATTGCTTAAGGACTAATCGAGATGATGAACATTTTAATGACATTATGGGAGTAAAAGGAAATGCATTACGAGAAATTAGAGAATGCCATCTTTGGGACTCCACCCCATACCTGTGAGATGTGATTTACAGGCTGATAATGTCAGCATTCAGGTAAATTTGAGGTGCTTGTGTGCGGTGTTTACAGTGGGCAGTGTTGGAAGGATATCTATATACTGTGAGGAAAAACACAGAAGTGCACTATATAGAGTGCAAGTATAGAGAACTGTTGTGTTTTTCCTTGTATACTTTCAGACTTTTCAGCAATTTTACATTTCCCATTATTAAAATGAGCACATATGATTAGCAGAGAGCAAAAGCAACACATAATTTTTAAATCAGTGCAGACAACTATTTGACAGCCACCACCACTCATTTATGATTTAGAAAATAATTCCTGATTGCCTTGTTGGGTATCAATTTGAGGAGAGCCCCTTGGTCCTATGAAGGTTCAATGACCCAGGGTAGGGGAACGCTAGGGAGTTGAGGCAGGAGTGATGGGTGGGAGGGGGAAGCACCCTCATAGAGGCTGCGGTGAAGGGGAAGAGGATAGAGGTTTGTGGAGGGAAAACTGGGAAGCAGAATAACATTTGAAATGTAAATAGAATAACCAATAAAATGTGAAACAAACAAAATGTTAAAAAAAATAAAAAATAAAATAAATCTCCAATGATTAAAAAAAAAGAAAAGAAAAGAATTCCTAACAAACCACAAAACTACAGTATTTTAAAATGCAAAAAGAAAAGTCTTGAAGCCAGGTGTTTATCACAGTCTTGATTTTAAACTGGGCTTGAAAAATCTTGGCTACTGTATTAATGAAGTTTAAAATTAACACTTTTAAATTTTGATAGGGAAAGACCAATATATCCTTATTTCAAAATGATAGGACCTGACAGCCAAAGGGTCTAAAAAAATACAAAGACAAATTACTCAGAATTTTTAACTAAACATAGTATGTGGTTTTGCTAGACTGGGTTTTGTTAGAAAATAAAACTTTTATGTAGAAATCACGAGTATTCCTCTAAACCAGCAACAATTGTGGAAGAAGACTTTCTCAAAGATGATGGTGTTTGATGACATCACAACTTGCTAAGAATATACTTTGTCGTTGTAAGTCCAGAATGCTAATAGCACCATGGGTGTGCATGTAAAAGAAGAGCATCCTCTAAAATGTATCAGAATGTTGTACAAAACAGTTAAGGAAATCAGTGGAGAGAAGACTACTTTTTAAAGCACTGTGAAGGGATACTATCACTTCCATGTTACTGAGAATGAATATAATGTCACTAAATTTAAAAGAAAACAGTGCACACCCGTAGCAAGAGGCTGTCCTGTGTGTCACATTAAGAAGAATTTTAAAGATATAGATTTTGGAAAACTGAATGCAAAGGACTCTGTATGGGGATGGATATCAAGGTTGTACCAATAAAGTGCAGAAGGCTAAATGCTCATGGATGGCCGGTGTGAGTCAAGGGATCCTTCCTCTGGGTTTAGTGATGTTTTTAGTTGTAGCTTTCTCTCTCTCTTTTTTCTTTGTATCAAAAGATTAGTAAGAGCATCAGTGTGCCCTTGGTCATTCACAAAACTGATCTTCAGTATTTACTTTCAAGTCCAAATGGACAAATTATGGAAATTAAAAAGAAAACATGAGAAAATAATAATTGTGTTGAAAATACTTTAAAAGGTTAAAAAAACCAAAGGGAAAAAAAAAACTAGCTCATTGGCAGAAAGTTTGTTAAGCACCAGAGATCTTGAGCAGAAAAAAAAAAATCTGTTGTAAAGTCTCCCGTAAAAATTCACGTTATTAATAAGGTAACTACTTCTATTAATTTAGACCAATTTTTGCTGTTTTAGAGTAAATTATAAATGCAAAGATTGTATCTAATAAATGTTTAAAGAATTGGGACATGTTGTTCTCAAAATAATAGGTAGTAATAACTTGTCCAAGATAAATTAAGCTTTATACTATGTATTTTGGCAAAACTATCTTTTCTTTACAAATAATGGGGAACACTAAGTAGTTCATAAAGCTTCCCTCCAGAACTGAGCAAACATGCATCAGAAAGCCTAAAATTTCAGTCCTAGCTTCTGCTGTGTAACTAAAGAGAGTAATTGAGAGGAAAGTGCTTACGAACTAATTATACACTTTCTAAGTCTCTCCTGTGTACAGTGTAGGACACATCTAGCCCGCCATCTCTGAAATCCCTATCATTAAAGGGAAGGATAAACTCAGGGTGAGTTAGTCAAGGCTTATGTATACATCTTCAAACGCTTCTAGGCTTCAACGTGAACATCTGTAAAAATTACACAGTCTGAAATGGAAAGCACAGAAGTCTGCAGTCAAAACTTCGAATATCTGATATTTAGCCTGTCCTCGGTAGCTTTTGTTTTCTACCAGTGCTTATTATAAACCTGACTGTAAAAGTCATCTTTCTCTTCAGCCAGTGACCTGAGAATGGCTAGAATAACTGTTGAACAGTCATGTCAAAATATTTCAGCCCATAAAGTGGCTGGGAATTATTAACTTACTCATTTGTTTCAAGTATATTTTGGTTGTTAAATGTAGCATCCACAAGCCATGCTAGGCGGTGAGCTGTAGAAGCGCAGATACTGAGAACCCTGCTTCTGTGAAGCTTTGTTGATAATGCTTTACAGTGTAGCCATTATGAGGGTGAAGTCTGCACGGCTGGTTCTACAAGTCTGAAAGGAGCTAGGAAGTAATTCCCTCAACCCAAGGGCAGATGCGCTCTGCTTAGGGACAGGGAAAGCACAGTCTGTTGAGCACTGTACTACCTAACCAGAGGCACACTGTCCTGACAGTGGAGCTGGAGATTCCTAGAACCTTATTCAGCTCTGGGGAAAGTCTTTAAATTCCGTGATTGCATTGATAATCATGTGTTAATTTGTAGAAAAATCAACATTTAATGGAAAATTTTTTAAATATTAGTCATGTTAGCATATCTAATTAACAAATCTGTTTAAAGGCATCGCCATGTGCCTATACTGAGCACAAAGACATAATAATTAGCTAGGCCACGTTTCCTATGTTTTTCCCCTCAGCAACTAAGAATCTAGAAAGAGCAACACACACACACACACACACACACACACACACACACACACACAGACATGTGTACACGCGCATGCACTACCACCACCACCACCACTACCATCGTCGTCGTCGTCATCATCATCATCGTCGTCATCATCATCATCATCATCCATCATCCATCATCCATCATCATCCATCATCACTGTCAATCATGATCCTAGCAGGGCAACCACTATGGAGTCTATTCACAGATAGTTCTCTGCACAGTGACACATACCCAACCTCTTCTCATGCACCAGAAACAACCTGTCTACATCAATAAATGAAGTCACTGAAACACAAAAGAGGGGATGATGGCCATCACCTTTGTGGAGGCTCTGGAAGTCTCACAGAAGAATTGGTTGTTAAAGAGATGTGTGTAAAGTCACCAGATTCAACCATCAGCAAAAGGAGAAAGCAATTGTCCTTTTTCAATATTTTTATCTTTGACTGAAAATGTCTTGAAACTTCCTCTTTCGTCACTTGAAGAACTCTTTCCCTGCCTATGAACCAGGTTGGGCTATCTTCCCAGAAGATTACTGAATGTGTAGAGCAAGCTTTTGCACATGTCCCAGCTTATTCCTCATGGCACCTAACTAAAGACATAGCATAGACCCAAGAGAGAGCAAAAACCGAAACTCCCAGTCATGCTCAGCTCCAACTGCTAATCTGAAGACATGTGGGGTAAATGGGTACTGTTTTAAACCAACAACATTTAAAACCATTGGTTAACTTCATTCTGAGGTCATTTATTTTAAATCATCCTCTCAAACCCCAAGTGAAAAGGGAAACGAGGCTCAGGCAACTGAATACAGGAGGAAAGGAAACTTAAGTTTGAGGATTGAAGATAAAACAAATAATGCAGATGCATTTGTTGTTAAATCATAAACATTTGCAAATAATTAGGAGCAACTAACAAGTCATTTTCACATTACAATCAAAATATTGCTAGAGTGTGAAGTACATTGTTAAGAAAGAGGAAGATAGGACACCGCCGGAACCTGAAAGAAACAGACCGGATAAACAGTTCTCTGCACCCAAATCCCGTGGGAGGGAGAGCTAAACCTTCAGAGAGGCAGACAAGCCTGGGAAACCAGAAGTGACTGCTCCCTGCACACACATCTCGGACGCCAGAGGAAAAAGCCAAAGACCATCTGGAACCCTGGTGCACTGAAGCTCCCGGAAGGGGCAGCACAGGCCTTCCTGGTTGCTGCCGCTGCAGAGAGCCAGTGGGGAGCACCCCACGAGCGAACCTGAGCCTCGGGACCACAGGTAAGACCAAATTTTCTGCTGCAAGAAAGCTGCCTGGTGAGCTTGGGACACAGGAAAGCAGAATTTCTCTAGGACCGGACACGTTCTGTGTTTACCGGAAGTCCCACACCCGCGGATCCCGGCCCGCAGCAGCTCTCTGCTCCCAGACCCGGTGAGAGAGAGACCCAACTGCCTGGTCAGGTGGGCACTCCTGAGGCTGCAGAGCGGAAGAGACCACCAACTCTGCTCACCCCTGCCCACATCCCTGGCCCAAGAGGAAACTGTATAAGGCCTCTGGGCTCCCGTGGGGGAGGGCCCAGGAGCGGCAGGACCCCTGTCCCTGAGACACCGCTGGAACCTGAAAGAAACAGACCGGATAAACAGTTCTCTGCACCCAAATCCCGTGGGAGGGAGAGCTAAACCTTCAGAGAGGCAGACAAGCCTGGGAAACCAGAAGTGACTGCTCCCTGCACACACATCTCGGACGCCAGAGGAAAAAGCCAAAGACCATCTGGAACCCTGGTGCACTGAAGTTCCCGGAAGGGGCGGCACAGGTCTTCCTGGTTGCTGCCGCTGCAGAGAGCCCGTGGGCAGCACCCCACAAGCGAACCTGAGCCTCGGGACCACAGGTAAGACCAAATTTTCTGCTGCAAGAAAGCTGCCTGGTGAACTCAAGACACAGGCCCACAGGAACAGCTGAAGACCTGTAGAGAGGAAAAACTACACACCAGAAAGCAGAACACTCTGTCCCCATAACTGACTGAAAGAGAGGAAAACAGGTCTACAGCACTCCTGTCACACAGGCTTATAGGACAGTCTAGCCACTGTCAGAAATAGCAGAACAAAGTAACACTAGAGATAATCTGATGGCGAGAGGCAAGCGCAGGAACCCAAGCAACAGAAACCAAGACTACATGGCACCATCGGAGCCCAATTCTCCCATCAAAACAAACATGGAATATCCAAACACACCAGAAAAGCAAGATCTATTTTCAAAATCATATTTGATCATGATGCTGGAGGACTTCAAGAAAGACATGAAGAACTCCCTTAGAGAACAAGTAGAAGCCTACAGAGAGGAATCGCAAAAATCCCTGAAAGAATTCCAGGAAAACACAATCAAACAGTTGAAGGAATTAAAAATGGAAATAGAAGCAATCAAGAAAGAACACATGGAAACAACCCTGGATATAGAAAACCAAAAGAAGAGACAAGGAGCTGTAGATACAAGCCTCACCAACAGAATTCAAGAGATGGAAGAGAGAATCTCAGGAGCAGAAGATTCCATAGAAATCATTGACTCAACTGTCAAAGATAATGTAAAGCGGAAAAAGCTACTGGTCCAAAACATACAGGAAATCCAGGACTCAATGAGAAGATCAAACCTAAGGATAATAGGTATAGAAGAGAGTGAAGACTCCCAGCTCAAAGGACCAGTAAATATCTTCAACAAAATCATAGAAGAAAACTTCCCTAACCTAAAAAAAGAGATACCCATAGACATACAAGAAGCCTACAGAACTCCAAATAGATTGGACCAGAAAAGAAACACCTCCCGTCACATAATTGTCAAAACACCAAACGCACAAAATAAAGAAAGAATATTAAAAGCAGTAAGGGAAAAAGGTCAAGTAACATATAAAGGGAGACCTTTCAGAATCACACCAGACTTCTCGCCAGAAACTATGAAGGCCAGAAGATCCTGGACTGATGTCATACAGACCCTAAGAGAACACAAATGCCAGCCCAGGTTACTGTATCCAGCAAAACTCTCAATTAACATTGATGGAGAAACCAAGATATTCCATGACAAAACCAAATTTACACAATATCTTTCTACAAATCCAGCACTACAAAGGATAATAAACGATAAAGCCCAACATAAGGAGGCAAGCTATACCCTAGAAGAAGCAAGAAACTAATCGTCTTGGCAACAAAACAAAGAGAATGAAAGCACACAAACATAACCTCACATCCAAATATGAATATAACGGGAAGCAATAATCACTATTCCTTAATATCTCTCAATATCAATGGCCTCAACTCCCCAATAAAAAGACATAGATTAACAAACTGGATACGCAACGAGGACCCTGCATTCTGCTGCCTACAGGAAACACACCTCAGAGACAAAGACAGACACTACCTCAGAGTGAAAGGCTGGAAAACAACTTTCCAAGCAAATGGTCAGAAGAAGCAAGCTGGAGTAGCCATTCTAATATCAAATAAAATCAATTTCCAACTAAAAGTCATCAAAAAAGATAAGGAAGGACACTTCATATTCATCAAAGGAAAAATCCCCAAGATGAAGTTTCAATCCTAAATATCTATGCCCCAAATACAAAGGCACCTACATACGTAAAAGAAACCTTACTAAAGCTCAAAACACACATTGCACCTCACACAATAATAGTGGGAGACTTCAACACCCCACTCTCATCAATGGACAGATCATGGAAAGAGAAATTAAACAGTGATGTCGACAGACTAAGAGAAGTCATGAGCCAAATGGATTTAACGGATATTTATAGAACATTCTATCCTAAAGCAAAAGGATATACCTTCTTCTCAGCTCCTCATGGTACTTTCTCCAAAATTGACCATATAATTGGTCAAAAAACGGGCCTCAACAGGTACAGAAAGATAGAGATAATCCCATGCGTGCTATCGGACCACCACGGCCTAAAACTGGTCTTCAATAACAATAAGGGAAGAATGCCCACATATACGTGGAAATTGAACAATGCTCTACTCAATGATAACCTGGTCAAGGAAGAAATAAAGAAAGAAATTAAAAACTTTTTAGAATTTAATGAAAATGAAGATACAACATACCCAAACTTATGGGACACAATGAAAGCTGTGCTAAGAGGAAAACTCATAGCGCTGAGTGCCTGCAGAAAGAAACAGGAAAGAGCATATGTCAGCAGCTTGACAGCACACCTAAAAGCTCTAGAACAAAAAGAAGCAAATACACCCAGGAGGAGTAGAAGGCAGGAAATAATCAAACTCAGAGCTGAAATCAACCAAGTAGAAACAAAAAGGACCATAGAAAGAATCAACAGAACCAAAAGTTGGTTCTTTGAGAAAATCAACAAGATAGATAAACCCTTAGCCAGACTAACGAGAGGACACAGAGAGTGCGTCCAAATTAACAAAATTAGAAATGAAAAGGGAGACATAACTACAGATTCAGAGGAAATTCAAAAAATCATCAGATCTTACTATAAAAACCTATATTCAACAAAATTTGAAAATCTTCAGGAAATGGACAATTTCCTAGACAGATACCAGGTATCGAAGTTAAATCAGGAACAGATAAACCAGTTAAACAACCCCATAACTCCTAAGGAAAAAGAAGCAGTCATTAAAGGTCTTCCAACCAAAAAGAGCCCAGGTCCAGACGGGTTTAGTGCAGAATTCTATCAAACCTTCATAGAAGACCTCATACCAATATTATCCAAACTATTCCACAAAATTGAAACAGATGGAGCACTACCGAATTCCTTCTACGAAGCCACAATTACTCTTATACCTAAACCACACAAAGACACAACAAAGAAAGAGAACTTCAGACCAATTTCCCTTATGAATATCGACGCAAAAATACTCAATAAAATTCTGGCAAACCGAATTCAAGAGCACATCAAAACAATCATCCACCATGATCAAGTAGGCTTCATCCCAGGCATGCAGGGATGGTTTAATATACGGAAAACCATCAACGTGATCCATCATATAAACAAACTGAAAGAACAAAACCACATGATCATTTCATTAGATGCTGAGAAAGCATTTGACAAAATTCAACACGCCTTCATGATAAAAGTCCTGGAAAGAATAGGAATTCAAGGCCCATACCTAAACATAGTAAAAGCCATATACAGCAAACCAGTCGCTAACATTAAACTAAATGGAGAGAAACTTGAAGCAATCCCACTAAAATCAGGGACTAGACAAGGCTGCCCACTCTCTCCCTACTTATTCAATATAGTTCTTGAAGTTCTAGCCAGAGCAATCAGACAACAAAAGGAGATCAAGGGGATACAGATCGGAAAAGAAGAAGTCAAAATATCACTATTTGCAGATGACATGATAGTATATTTAAGTGATCCCAAAAGTTCCACCAGAGAACTACTAAAGCTGATAAACAACTTCAGCAAAGTGGCTGGGTATAAAATTAACTCAAATAAATCAGTTGCCTTCCTCTATACAAAAGAGAAACAAGCCGAGAAAGAAATTAGGGAAACGACACCCTTCATAATAGACCCAAATAATATAAAGTACCTCGGTGTGACTTTAACCAAGCAAGTAAAAGATCTGTACAATAAGAACTTCAAGACACTGAGGAAAGAAATTGAAGAAGACCTCAGAAGATGGAAAGATCTCCCATGCTCATGGATTGGCAGGATTAATATAGTAAAAATGGCCATTTTACCAAAAGCAATCTACAGATTCAATGCAATCCCCATCAAAATACCAATCCAATTCTTCAAAGAGTTAGACAGAACAATTTGCAAATTCATCTGGAATAACAAAAAACCCAGGATAGCTAAAGCTATCCTCAACAATAAAAGGACTTCAGGGGGAATCACTATCCCTGCACTCAAGCAGTATTACAGAGCAATAGTGATAAAAACTGCATGGTATTGGTACAGAGACAGACAGATAGACCAATGGAATAGAACTGAAGACCCAGAAATGAACCCACACACCTATGGTCACTTGATTTTTGACAAAGGAGCCAAAACCATCCAATGGAAAAAAGATAGCATTTTCAGCAAATGGTGCTGGTTCAACTGGAGGGCAACATGTAGAAGAATGCAGATCGATCCATGCTTATCACCCTGTACAAAGCTTAAGTCCAAGTGGATCAAGGACCTCCACATCAAACCAGACACACTCAAACTAATAGAAGAAAAACTAGGGAAGCATCTGGAACACATGGGCACTGGAAAAAATTTCCTGAACAAAACTCCAATGGCTTATGCTCTAAGATCAAGAATCGACAAATGGGATCTCATAAAACTGCAAAGCTTCTGTAAGGCAAAGGACACGGTGGTTAGGACAAAACGGCAACCAACAGATTGGGAAAAGATCTTTACCAATCCTACAACAGATAGAGGCCTTATATCCAAAATATACAAAGAACTCAAGAAGTTAGACCGCAGGGAAACAAATAACCCTATTAAAAAATGGGGTTCAGAGCTAAACAAAGAATTCACAGCTGAGGAATGCCGAATGGCTGAGAAATACCTAAAGAAATGTTCAACATCTTTAGTCATAAGGGAAATGCAAATCAAAACAACCCTGAGATTTCACCTCACACCAGTGAGAATGGCTAAGATCAAAAACTCAGGTGACAGCAGATGCTGGCGAGGATGTGGAGAAAGAGGAACACTCCTCCATTGTTGGTGGGATTGCAGACTGGTAAAACCATTCTGGAAATCAGTCTGGAGGTTCCTCAGAAAATTGGACATTGAACCGCCTGAGGATCCAGCTATACCTCTCTTGGGCATATACCCAAAAGATGCCTCAACATATAAAAGAGACACGTGCTCCACTATGTTCATCGCAGCCTTATTTATAATAGCCAGAAAATGGAATGAACCGAGATGCCCTTCAACAGAGGAATGGATACAGAAAATGTGGTACATCTACACAATGGAATATTACTCAGCTATCAAAAACAACGAGTTTATGAAATTCGTAGGCAAATGGTTGGAACTGGAAAATATCATCCTGAGTGAGCTAACCCAATCACAGAAAGACATACATGGTATGCACCTATTGATAAGTGGCTATTAGCCTAAATGCTTGAATTACCCTAGATCCCTAGAACAAACGAAACTCAAGACGGATGATCAAAATGTGAATGCTTCACTCCTTCTTTAAATGAGGAAAAAGAATCCCCTGGCAGGGAAGGGAGAGGCAAAAATTAAAACAGAGACTGAAGGAACACCCAATCAGAGCCTGCCCCACATGTGGCCCATACATATACAGCCACCCAATTAGACAAGATGGATGAAGCAAAGAAGTGCAGACCGACAGGAGCCGGATGTAGATCGCTCCTGAGAGACACAGCCAGAATACAGCATATACAGAGGCGAATGCCAGCAGCAAACCACTGAACTGAGAATAGGTCCCCCGTTGAAGGAATCAGAGAAAGAACTGGAAGAGCTTGAAGGGGCTCGAGACCCCATATGTACAACAATGCCAAGCAACCAGAGCTTCCAGGGACTAAGCCACTACCTAAATACTATACATGGACTGACCCTGGACTCTGACCCCATAGGTAGCAATGAATATCCTAGTAAGAGCACCAGTGGAAGGGGAAGCCCTGGGTCCTGCTAAGACTGAACCCCCAGTGAACTAGACTGGTGGGGGGAGGGCGGCAATGGGGGGAGGGTTGGGAGGGGAACACCCATAAGGAAGGGGAGGGGGGAGGGGGATTTTGCCCGGAAACCGGGAAAGGGAATAACACTTGAAATGTATATAAGAAATACTCAAGTTAATAAAAAAAATAATAATTCATACCAATCCAAAAAAAAAAAGAATAAAACAACAGAAAGATGCACAGTAGTACTAAAAATAAGAGCACATCCAAATATAAACAGTGTCATGTGTTTGTACTTTTACAGATTATTGTAATGAGCCTGTGTTACTTTCATAATAGAAAAAACAATAAAGGATAAAATTCTTATACTCTAAAAAAAAAAAAAAAAGAGGAAGATAGAACAGCTCTGAAAGGTCATCTAACGGAAGCACACAAGGGTACTAACCGTTCTTAAATTACCTCAGGCAATATCATAAGCACATTTATCACAGGAACTTAAATTTTCCACTATTTAATTATGAGGGAATGCTGAAATTTGGAATAAAGGGTATAAGTGAGAAGTCTTAGGCATAAACCCTTCAGAGCTGACCTTGCTGTACACAGCTTTAGTTATTGAACAGCCGTGTCTTGGATTACCTAACATCTGTTTGATTCACACGTGACTTATATGCTGTAGCAATGTGTTCTTTCCTGGCATTTGGGTGTCCTTTAAGACTGGTGTGGCTTAATTTTAGTTTGATTCATTATTAGCTCCTGGTTACTCTGGTTTTTATTTTTTTAACATGAACATGGTTGAATGCTGGGAAGATAACAGAATACTTGATAATTTTAGAACTGCCAACTGAAAGGGAGAACCATAAGAGAGGCCAATATGGTGGATGGTACCTCTAATGTGCCACAGGGAAGGGACAGCCTCCTGTGCTGAGGAGACAGGGGTGTGGATTTGCTGCTCTCAGACAAACACATCTCTCTAAAATCCCTGCGAAAGTCAGTCCAGGGGTCTTCGTGTCACAACAGGGCTTCGCGTCCTCTGCAGATCTGCTGTTCCCTTTACTCTCCTGTGAGCTGCTTCATCAACCCCCTTAACTCTCCAGAGCAGCACCCACACTTCCCCTAATTACTGAAAACATTCATGACTCAACAATAAACGTCCCTGTCATCCCCTTTCCTAAAATACCACATCTATTTCTGCTTCTTCCAGTGGATGCAGTTGGCTACACTTACCCGTTCCTTTCACTCAGATAGTGTTTAAAAGTCTGATGCTTTAAACGGTCTTAGAAACTTTCTCATTTTGTACCTTCGGTTTCTAGACTGAGGAGGCATTGGTAGAGCCAAATGAATTAATTTAAACATACCTCGTTTTCTATCAGTCGGTTGTAGTTAGCTATTTGCGTGCATTTGAGTGTAAGGAAAATATTTTTGCTTTATCTTGCTGAAGACGTTGGGTTTTTTCACTTGACTTCTAAATATACTCCCTATTTCTTCCCTACCTCCCATCCTTTCCTCTTGGTCTCATCTCCTTAAATGACATTTCTGGTTGCAGTTCTCAATTCTGACTTCTCCGCACTCAGTGACTGTGCCTGAAGCACCTTCTTCATGCTCACACTTCCTGTTCACTCACCTAAGTGCACATCCCCACCGCCATCACTCTCCTAAGAATGCCAGCCCCAAGTATGCTACTTAACACTAAAGAGGCTGAAAAGTCATGTGTAAGTGCAGAATTTCCATCACTTCCCCATGTGAACACATTTCTCAAACCGTGTTTTCTAGCTCAATAAAAACAGCTATTTGGGGGCAGAGGGGACTAACCTACAGAATCACTCCTTTGTGATAATATCTCAAGCATCATATATGAAAAGTCCTGGGATTCTTTTCAATGTGACAATGATGATCCAAGCTAACATAGCAATTACCTTCATTCCAGTGCCCCCCACATAACTCCTAGAAGATGCTCACCACTTAGAAACCACATGCTGTCAAGTACATCTCAGCTCTAAGCTCTCCACACAGTTACCTGTCACTCGTAGAATGAGATACTTTAATCTATGGTTGGGGAATATGCTTCTGTTGTTAAAGCTTGTCTAGCATGATGAAGCCCCAGATTCAATTGCCAGCACCTTATAAAACTAACATAGAAGTGAAAAAGAAAGCCATTTCATCTCTACCAGGGTTTCCAAGGTATAAGATTCCTTAAAGACACCTCCCACTCCTCTATCATTTTTGAACTGCTTTACCGTAGAGCCTTTTTGGATGTTTTTCTTTCGGAACATCCTTTGCTCTCCGAAATTGAAATGGCTGCTGGGTCAGATAATTCATATGCCTGCAGGGCTTCTCAGCTACTTTGAAAGAACCTCCCAGACTGCCAAGAGTAAAATGGCTCCTGACTCTTCTACTTCCCCATCTGCCTTTGCTAAAATGGCACCTCCAACTTTTCACCTTCCTACCATAGCTAAAATGGTACCCTCGAGAGAAAGGAAGAGACAGGAGAGAGGAGATGTTCTTAAGGAATCGATGGTACTGGGCTTTGTATGTTAGGTGGGCAATTATATCTTATCAATTGGGTCAAAGATTATTGTGTTGTGTGTTCTTTTATGTGAGGGTTTGAGTGTAGGAAAGTGTGTGGCGGCAAGAGACACTGGGCCACCGTGGAGTTGGGATGTGTTTCCGCCAAGATATCTAACAGATATCTTGGGACACTGAGGTGCCGGACCTAGCAAGGTAAAAGACCTCCAATACTTTTTGATTTCTTATATTTTTACAACAACAATGAAGCTGCTTTTGGTTTGGAGTAGTGTGGCATAAAAACAGGACCCAATCTTGTTCTGGTGATGGTCTTCTGCTATTAGTATTGTTAGGCTCAGGTATACAGTACGTAATGCTAACTAGATAGAAATAGAGTGAAAGATAGGCGAGATATAAAGACTTAAGTACTGTTGGATATGGGATCAGGGGACAACATGATAGGAAACCAAGTAGATCCTCTTTTAATGTGCATGTCTGGAAATATATTGGCAAATAAAGAAGTTACTCAAAACAAGCTAAAAATAAAATAAAATAAAATGGTACCCTCAACTGTTCCCCATCCTTGACTGCCATAGCTAAAATGGCACCCCAAGATCATCACCTTCCTGCCATAGGTAAAATGGTGCTCCACTCTTCACCTTCCCTAGCTACCTCATGTAAATAGCACCCTCAACTCTTTGTCTTCCTGATTTCTATTCCCCCTATTACTTAAAAGTGATGACATGAGAATACCATCAGAGCCTGGAGTCATCTTGCAAGCTACATCCAGAGGAATCTAGGTCATAGATCATACCATAATTAATTAATCATGGCCTGTGACTGATTATGGACAGTATTACACCTGTCCAGGCTGGCCACCTTTTCTTCCAGCTAAGCTTTCTGGAGAGAATACCTTTTTCAGCTCTCTACAGCAGAGGAGAAAGAATGGGATTCCCAACAAAGGTTACTGAAACAGAGCCACAGAACTTTCAAACTTCCTGTCAATTTTTGTACCTAGCATCTACTTTCTTATTCATGTAATAAGCACTGTCATGTTTCACTGTGTTCAGAAATGGTTAGACTAAATCTGTGAGCAACATGCTTTACCACATACTGAAGGGAATACACATGAGGCAGGAATGGATGACCAAGATAAAATTCCTAACACATAATTTAAGGCAGAATATAATACCTTCTACAAGACAGATACATAGAATTTTATGAAGCTCAAAATGAGGTATAAATCCCATCTCAACTTAATCAGAAAAGTTTAAAAGAGGTGGAAATTATAGTTTTTATGTGTACATGGATGGATTCTGAAGAAAAAAGTGAATATTCCTAGTGGGGAAAGCTACATGATAAATATCATGAAGGCAAAATATTTATGATCTAGGGAGGGACAAGAAAGCTGCTACTGGCTATATCTGTGCCACTTTTTCTCTATATGTAAAGGATTGACTCAGGATTTACCATGGATGCTCAAGCTCTTATATTAAGCAAGGTAGTATTTCTGCATTAGGTCATCTCTGAATTACTTAAGGCACCTGGTATAATAAAGTACTAGTCAACCAGTCATGTTGTAATATACGGTAACAAATGACATGAAGAAAGCATGTCCATGTTCAATGCATACATGGCATCCACTGATTTTCCAGATGTGATGCCCATTTGACTCAAAAGATCAGTTACGGATCTATGTGTGCAAAATGTTGAAAGCTAAGTAGAAAAGTGATCTTCACTGTAAAGATGATAAAAGTTGTTAGAAATCTTTTTCATGTGTTTGTTCATGTACTTATTTGGGGGCGGGGCTCTGGCATCATAAAACATCTTGCAGAAGTCTTCTCTCCTTCTACCATATGCATTCCAGAGATTAAACTCGGGTTTTGGGCTTGGCGGCAAGTTCCCTTCCCTGCTGAGCCATGTCTTTGTCCTGCTAGTATTAAACATGGGTTTGCAGTTAAGAGAAAACAATTTCAGCTTCAACCCTGTGAGACCATCAAAGGATGATTTTGACTGACTTGGGAGGGTCTGAAGCTATGCTGTGCCCAGAACTGGACTGTCTCCCAATGCTGAGAAGAAAGGCTTGCCACCTGACCTGATTGGTGGTAGTAGGACCGTAATAGGTGATACCATCTGGCAGAAGTTAACTCATTGAGTTCGCATTTGATCGTCTCTTGATTTTTCTGCTTGCCATTAGGAGTGCAACACCTCTAAAACATGTTCCCACCATGTCCTGCTTCATTATAGACCCAGAGAACCAGGACTAAGCAAGCATGGCTGACATGTCTGAGACCATGAACCCAAACAAACCCTTCTTCCTCTTTACATGTTGACTGGGTCAAATATATTGTCACGGTAAAGAAAATCTGCTTCATTCAAGGAGGAAACCACTGAGAAGAATACAACCACCCAAGAAGAAGGGGAAGGATGTGACACTTCTGTGTGACCACCAAGGCTAGTTGAGTGTCAGTCTATATGATGCAAGAAGGAAGTCTAGTTCAATATGACTCTGACCCTGGGCAGTTTATTTTAGGCATATTTAATCACAGCACACTTTGAGGAAAAAGTTTCATGGTGATAATTAACTAAATACCATATGACCATAAGACATGGTTACAATGAAATTCCTTGTAAAGTACATGTGATTCTTCAATAAATATGAGTAGTATAGATTATCTACAGGTGATATCTTAAGGGTGTGGGGAAGGATCTGGTGTGATCATGGTCCTACAGATAGTGCAAAGGTCACCAGGCTATTAACCACCTCAGCCCTCACATTTGTAAAGTATATATAATATCTTCCATAAAGATTGTCTCTATTGACTGAGAGTCTGAGGAAGATGACGAGATAAACATAAGAGACTGGGGAAGCCAGATGTAGACTCAGTCTTAAAGATAGCACAGGGGTCACCAGGCTATTAATCACATCTATTCCCAGCCTTCTGGGTGGAAAACAGATTATGCATCTCTTTCTTTGAAGAGACAACACTGTGTGTTTAACAAATCTGGTTTTCTAGTTGCTTATTTGTGAGCACAAAAACCTTTCTGTCCCCTAAAGAAAGAGAAGGTCAAAAGTGTAGTGGCCAAGCTTCAAAAATAACATAGTAGTATTTTCCACAGCATACCCTAAATACCATAATATGTGTAGTAGACAGAGTTTTACACACAGTAACTCAACTTTTCTGAATGTTTTCATTTTCATTCCTAAATTATATAAATAGCTTAACTTTATTCATTTAAAGGGTCTGATATAAAATGTAAAGTTCTGTCCACATATCCACTAATATTTACTATAAACCATATCCATTTGTAGATGTCATGCATTTGGTTGCCCAGGTTGCAATTGATTCCCCTAAAACACATGTACTGACAGCTCCATATTCTCAGGATTCAGAAGTGGAGTCTAAGGAAAGAAGTCATATAAATGAGTCTTTGCCCTGGAAGAGGATGTAAAGACCCTGGTCTTTCCTCTTTCTTTTTACTTCCTAATTGCAGATTCAGGTCCACCATATGCCTTCACATGATATACAGTGCCAGAACAAAAGGTACACAAGATCACAAACAAAATTCCTGAAGTCACAACAACAGAATAACAAGACCCTGTGAATTATGTCAGGTATTGGTAATTGCTGGGGGCCAGGTCAGAGAGGGCTAGGTATTCAGGTGGACATAGCATCAGAAGAAGGACAAAGGCTGATGACATCTGGAATTTAACTCTTTCTTACTGTTTTGGGGGCTGGAAGCTGCTGGCTTCTGGGAATTTAACTCTTGTTATTGGGCCAAAAGACTTGTGGCAATTTAACAAAGAAAAGAAAGGAAGAGAAAAACAAAAACAGAAAGAAAAAAAGAAAATCAGACACACACGCACACACACACACATTGGCTGGCCCAACCACATGTTTCATCAATTTCACAAGTGTACAAGAATACTTACATAATACAAATATGCATACATACATATGTATGTGCATATTTATGTATATATATATGTGTATATATATATTTAGAGAGAGAAGGGGGAGAGGGAGAGGGAGACATATACATATATCAAAGTGGTGTTTTATTGTATAAGCTCATTATAAGTTCAAAGCAACAGTTTCACATGGCCTTGCTTTATCATGGTACACACCTGTGGCTTCATCCTTAGACCTGACCTAGAATAAATACTTTTCCTTAATTACAGTCTCAAGCTTATTTCTCTTCTTAGTGCAATTTATGAAAGCTCATTGTATCCCTTCTTATATATCCTTTACTTACTATTCTATGAGGAGGGAGCACATTCTATTCTTGATTCTAACTGTATTACATCTTTTTGGCAGAACAAATAAAAGCATCTCCTTAAAGTTTCTTCCTAAAACTATTTGAATCAAATCAGGAATTCCATAAAATCATTAATTCATCTAAATAGCATTAATTCATGAAAATTCATCTCCACGTTGGTCTGCAGGAAATTTGCCAAATAGAGTAGGCAATCATCCAGGAAGTACTCACAGCAGGCTATAGGCATTGAGGGTCTCCCAGTGACCACTCACACCACAACAAACCAGTGAGGTGCATGGCAATGACAAACAGGAGAAAGCACATGAGTAGTAAGAACCAATTCTAATCTGCTCCCAGGCCCCGTGGGAAAGAGACCTCACTGCCTGGTCAGGTGGGCACTCCTGAGGCTGCACAGCGGAAGAGACCACCAACACTGCCCACCCCTGCCCACATCCCTGGCCCAAGAGGAAACTGTATAAGGCCTCTGGGCTCCCGTGGGGGAGGGCCCAGGAGCGGCAGGACCCCTGCCTGAGACACCGCCGGAACCTAAAGGAAACTGAAGGAAACAGACCGGATAAACAGTTCTCTGCACCCAAATCCCATGGGAGGGAGAGCTAAACCTTCAGAGAGGCAGACAAGCCTGGGAAACCAGAAGAGACTGCTCTCTGCACATACATCTCGGACACCAGAGGAAAACACCAAAGGCCATCTGGAACCCTGGTGCACTGAAGCTCCCAGAAGGGGCGGCACAGGTCTTCCTGGCTGCTGCCGCCACAGAGAGCCCGTGGGCAGCACCCCACGAGCAAACTTGAGCCTCGGGACCACAGGTAAGACCAACTTGTATCCTGCAAGTGACCTGCCTGGTGAACTCAAGACACAGGCCCACAGGAACAGCTGAAGACCTGTACAGAGGAAAAACTACACGCACGAAAGCAGAACACTCTGTCCCCATAACTGACTGAAAGAAAACAGTAAAACAGGTCTACAGCACTCCTGACACACAGGCTTATAGGACAGTCTAGCCACTGTCAGAAATAGCAGAACAAAGTAACACGAGAGATAATCTGATGGCGAGAGGCAAGAGCAGGAACCCAAGCAACAGAAACCAAGACTACATGGCATCATCGGAGCCCAATTCTCCCACCAAAACAAATATGGAATGTCCAAACACACCAGAAAAGCAAGATCTAGTTTCAAAATCATATTTGATCATGATGCTGGAGGACTTCAAGAAAGACGTGAAGAACTCCCTTAGAGAAACACAGAAAAACATTAATAAACAAGTAGAAGCCTACAGAGAGGAATCGCAAAAATGCCTGAAAGAATTCCAGGAAAACATAAATAAACAAGTAGAAGCCCATAGAGAGGAGACACAAAAATCCCTGAAAGAATATCAGGAAATCATAAATAAACAAGTAGAAGCCCATAGAGAGGAGTCACAAAAATCCCTGAAAGAATTCCAGGAAAACACAATCAAACAGTTGAAGGAATTAAAAATGGAAATAGAAGCAATCACGAAAGAACACATGGAAACAACCCTGGATATAGAAAACCAAAAGAAGAGACAAGGAGCTGTAGATACAAGCTTCACCAACAGAATACAAGAGATGGAAGAGAGAATCTCAGGAGCAGAAGATTCCATAGAAATCATTGACTCAACTGTCAAAGATAATGTAAAGCAGAAAAAGCTACTGGTCCAAAACATACAGGAAATCCAGGATTCAATGGGAAGATCAAACCTAAGGATAATAGGTATAGAAGAGAGTGAAGACTCCCAGCTCAAAGGACCAGTAAATATCTTCAACAAAATCATAGAAGAAAACTTCCCTAACCTAAAAAAAGAGATACCCATAGGCATACAAGAAGCCTTCAGAATTCCAAATAGATTGGACCAGAAAAGAAACACCTCCCGTCACATAATAGTCAAAACACCAAATGCACAAAATAAAGAAAGAATATGAAAAGCAGTAAGGGAAAAAGGTCAAGTAACATATAAAGGCAGACCTATCAGAATCACACCAGACTTTTCGCCAGAAACTATGAAGGCCAGAAGATCCTGGACAGATGTCATACAGACCCTAAGAGAACACAAATGCCAGCCCAGGTTACTGTATCCTGCAAAACTCTCAATTAACATAGATGGAGAAACCAAGATATTCCATGACAAAACCAAATTTACACAATATCTTTCTACAAATCCAGCACTATAAAGGATAATAAAGGGTAAAGCCCAACATAAGGAGGCAAGCTATACCCTAGAAGAAGCAAGAAACTAATCGTCTTGGCAACAAAACAAAGAGAATGAAAGCACACAAACATAACCTCACATCCAAATATGAATATAACGGGAAGCAATAATCACTATTCCTTAATATCTCTCAACATGAATGGCCTCAACTCCCCAATAAAAAGACATAGATTAACAAACGGGATAGGCAACGAGGACCCTGCATTCTGCTGCCTATAGGAAACACACCTCAGAGACAAAGACAGACACTACCTCAGAGTGAAAGGCTGGAAAACAACTTTCCAAGCAAATGGTCAGAAGAAGCAAGCTGGAGTAGCCATTCTAATATCAAATAAAATCAATTTTCAATTAAAAGTCATCAAAAAAGATAAGGAAGGACACTTCATATTCATCAAAGGAAAAATCCACCAAGATGAAGTCTCAATCCTAAATATCTATGCCCCAAATACAAGGGCACCTACATATGTAAAAGAAACCTTACTAAAGCTCAAAACACACATTGCACCTCACACAATAATAGTGGGAGATTTCAACACCCCACTCTCATCAATGGACAGATCATGGAAACAGAAATTAAACAGAGATGTAGACAGACTAAGAGAAGTCATGAGCCAAATGGACTTAACGGATATTTATAGAACATTCTATCCTAAAGCAAAAGGATATACCTTCTTCTCAGCTCCTCATGGTACTTTCTCCAAAATTGACCATATAATTGGTCAAAAAACGGGCCTCAACAGGTACAGAAAGATAGAAATAATCCCATGCGTGCTATCGGACCACCACGGCCTAAAACTGGTCTTCAATAACAATCAAGGAAGAATGCCCACATATACTTGGAAATTGAACAATGCTCTACTCAATGATAACCTGGTCAAGGAAGAAATAAAGAAAGAAATTAAAAACTTTTTAGAATTTAATGAAAATGAAGGTACAACATACTCAAACTTATGGGACACAATGAAAGCTGTGCTAAGAGGAAAACTCATAGCGCTGAGTGCCTGCAGAAAGAAACAGGAAAGAGCATATGTCAGCAGCTTGACAGCACACCTAAAAGCTCTAGAACAAAAAGAAGCAAATACACCCAGGAGGAGTAGAAGGCAGGAAATAATCAAACCCAGAGTGGAAATCAACCAAGTAGAAACAAAAAGGACCATAGAAAGAATCAACAGAACCAAAAGTTGGTTCTTTGAGAAAATCAACAAGATAGATAAACCCTTAGCCAGACTAACGAGAGGACACAGAGAGTGCATCCAAATTAACAAAATCAGAAATGAAAAGGGAGACATAACAACAGATTCAGAGGAAATTCAAAAAATCATCAGATCTTACTATAAAAACCTATATTCAACAAAACTTGAAAATCTTCAGGAAATGGACAATTTCCTAGACAGTACCAGGTACCGAAGTTAAATCAGGAACAGATAAAGCAGTTAAACAACCCCATAACTCCTAAGGAAATAGAAGCAGTCATTAAAGGTCTCCCAACCAAAAAGAGCCCAGGTCCAGACGGGTTTAGTGCAGAATTCTATCAAACCTTCATAGAAGACCTCATACCAATATTATCCAAACTATTCCACAAAATTGAAACAGATGGATCACTACCGAATACCTTCTACGAAGCCACAATTACTCTTATACCTAAACCACACAAAGACACAACAAAGAAAGAGAACTTCAGACCAAATTCCCTTATGAATATCGAGGCAAAAATACTCAACAAAATTCTGGCAAACCGAATCCAAGAGCACATCAAAACAATCATCCACCATGACCAAGTAGGCTTCATCCCAGGCATGCAGGGATGGTTTAATATACGGAAAACCATCAACGTGATCCATTATATAAACAAACTGAAAGAACAAAACCACATGATCATTTCATTAGATGCTGAGAAAGCATTTGACAAAATTCAACACCCCTTCATGATAAAAGTCCTGGAAAGAATAGGAATTCAAGGCCCATACCTGAACATAGTAAAAGCCATATACAGCAAACCAGTTGCTAACATTAAACTAAATGGAGAGAAACTTGAAGCAATCCCACTAAAATCAGGGACTAGACAAGGCTGCCCACTCTCTCCCTACTTATTCAATATAGTTCTTGAAGTTCTATCCAGAGCAATCAGAAAACAAAAGGAGGTCAAGGGGATACAGATCGGAAAAGAAGAAGTCAAAATATCACTATTTGCAGATGATATGATAGTATATTTAAGTGATCCCAAAAGTTCCACCAGAGAACTACTAAAGCTGATAAACAACTTCAGCAAAGTGGCTGGGTATAAAATTAACTCAAATAAATCAGTTGCCTTCCTCTATACAAAAGAGAAACAAGCCGAGAAAGAAATTAAGGAAACGACACCCTTCATAATAGACCCAAATAATATAAAGTACCTCGGTGTGACTTTAACAAAGCAAGTAAAAGATCTGTACAATAAGAACTTCAAGACACTGAAGAAGGAAATTGAAGAAGACCTCAGAAGATGGAAAGATCTCCCATGCTCATGAATTGGCAGGATTAATATAGTAAAAATGGCCATTTTACCAAAAGCAATCTACAGATTCAATGCAATCCCCATCAAAATACCAATCCAATTCTTCAAAGAGTTAGACAGAACAATTTGCAAATTCATCTGGAATAACAAAAAACCCAGGATAGCTAAAGCTATCCTCAACAATAAAAGGACTTCAGGGGGAATCACTATCCCTGAACTCAAGCAGTATTACAGAGCAATAGTGATAAAAACTGCATGGTATTGGTACAGAGACAGACAGATAGACCAATGGAATAGAATTGAAGACCCAGAAATGAACCCACACACATATGGTCACTTGATTTTTGACAAAGGAGCCAAAACCATCCAATGGAAAAAAGATAGCATTTTCAGCAAATGGTGCTGGTTCAACTGGAGGTCAACATGTAGAAGAATGCAGATCGATCCATGCTTATCACCCTGTACAAAGCTTAAGTCCAAGTGGATCAAGGACCTCCACATCAAACCAGACACACTCAAACTAATAGAAGAAAAACTAGGGAAGCATCTGGAACACATGGGCACTGGAAAAAATTTCCTGAACAAAACACCAATGGCTTATGCTCTAAGATCAAGAATCGACAAATGGGATCTCATAAAACTGCAAAGCTTCTGTAAGGCAAAGGACACTGTGGTTAGGACAAAACGGCAACCAACAGATTGGGAAAAGATCTTTACCAATCCTACAACAGATAGAGGCCTTATATCCAAAATATACAAAGAACTCAAGAAGTTAGACCGCAGGGAAACAAATAACCCTATTAAAAAATGGGGCTCAGAGCTAAACAAAGAATTCACAGCTGAGGAATGCCGAATGGCGGAGAAACACCTAAAGAAATGTTCAACATCTTTAGTCATAAGGGAAATGCAAATCAAAACAACCCTGAGATTTCACCTCACACCAGTGAGAATGGCTAAGATCAAAAACTCAGGGGACAACAGATGCTGGCGAGGATGTGGAGAAAGAAAAACACTCCTCCATTGTTGGTGGGATTGCAAACTGGTACAACCATTCTGGAAATCAGTCTGGAGGATCCTCAGAAAATTGGACATTGAACTGCCTGAGGATCCAGCTATACCTCTCTTGGGCATATACCCAAAAGATGCCCCAACATATAAAAAAGACACGTGCTCCACTATGTTCATTGCAGCCTTATTTATAATAGCCAGAAGCTGGAAAGAACCTAGATGCCCTTCAACAGAGGAATGGATACAGAAAATGTGGTACATCTACACAATGGAATATTACTCAGCTATCAAAAACAACGACTATGAAATTCGTAGCCAAATGGTTGGAACTGGAAAATATCATCCGGAGTGAGATAACCCAATCACAGAAAGACATACATGGTATGCACTCACTGATAAGTGGCTATTAGCCCAAATGCTTGAATTACCCTAGATGCCTAGAACAAATGAAACTCAAGACAGATGATCAAAATGTGAATGGTTCACTCCTTCTTTAAAAGGGGAACAAGAATACCCTTGGCAGGGAAGAGAGAGGCAAAGATTAAAACAGAGACTGAAGGAACACCCATTCAGAGCCTGCCCCACATGTGGCCCATACATATACAGCCACCCAATTAGACAAGATGGATGAAGCAAAGAAGTGCAGACCGACAGGAGCCAGATGTAGATCGCTCCTGAGAGACACAGCCAGAATACAGCAAATACAGAGGCGAATGCCAGCAGCAAACCACTGAACTGAGAATAGGACCCCCGTTGAAGGAATAAGAGAAAGAACTGGAAGAGCTTGAAGGGGCTCGAGACCCCATATGTACAACAATGCCAAGCAACCAGAGCTTCCAGGGACTAAGCCACTACCTAAATACTATACATGGACTGACCCTGGACTCTGACCCCATAGGTAGCAATGAATATCCTTGTAAGAGCACCAGTGGAAGGGGAAGCCCTGGGTCCTGCTAAGACTGAACCCCCAGTGAACTAGACTGTTGGGGGGAGGGCGGCAATGGGGGGAGGGTGGGGAGGGGAACACCCATAAGGAAGGGGAGGGGGGAGGGGGATGTTTGCCCGGATACCGGGAAAGGGAATAACACTCGAAATGTATATAAGAAATACTCAAGTTAACAAAAAAATAAAATAAAATAAAAAAAATAAAAAAAAATAAAGAACCAATTCTAAGATGAAGTCTCTGGGACCATGCCTCACCAGAGTGTACCCATCTCAGCTGAGTAAGATGGTAGACTCTTTCCAAGGAGTTTGCTTGCTTACTGCAGCAATTCTTGCATGGAGTCTGCCAGGAAACAGTGATGAGATGCTAAGCTGCATCACAACGTATCTATGGACAGTGGTACAGACAGTGGAAATGGATAGCATCAATTTTTGAAGAACAAGGGCATAGTCGTACCAAAAAAAAAAATCACTTCCCACACACACCTTCTGAAGCTACTGAAAGTCACTGACATACTCTCATCCAGTTTCATACCAGGTTCTAATTCTCCTTCTTCCCTAACCAAGTGATGGATGGGATAGCATAAATTTATATTCAGAATTATATAGAAGAAATGTAACAGTTAAATCAACTGCTAATAATAATTATTTACAGTTATAATTTAATATTCTATAGATTGGTATTATTTTGCTAACTTAGTTATAAATCTGTGCATTTATGGTATAATTAACAGCAATAGATGTATTCAAATAATTACAGTTGGTTGGCTACTAAAGGAATTTTTTCTGGAAAGAATTTATTATTGTTATTCATCACAAAAAAAATCAATGATAGTAATTTTTATAACTACAGTTTTGGGTGACAAATTGAGATGGCCAGAAGTTAAATAACCTCTGCAAGGGACATATTGCTGACTTTAGAATTAGAATCCATTCCCAGACAAGGGTATTAAAGGTCCATTATCTATTTGAAGAGATACTCAAATTAAAACCTAAATAGTAGTAACCTCAAGATGATGCATGGCTAAGTGACAAAAGTAGACAAATCTCCCCATCGGTTTGCTACTGCTGCAGCAGAATGTGTCCACAAACTTGGTGGGCTCGAACAACTCAGAATTAGTATTCTGGGGATCTGCATGTCAAAACAAGTCTTCTTGGGTTAGAATCAAAGTCCCTAGGCTGCATTCTTTCTACAGGCGTGGAGGACAGTCCATTCTGATTTCTTTCTAGCTATCGAAGGTTATCTTCATTCCTTCAATGTATGACCGGCTTCTACCATCCACACTAGCAATGACTGCCTAAGTTTTCCTCCCTTCTGTGTCACACTAACCTTACTTCTTCCTGTTTCTTCTACATGTGAGGACCAGACTCAGATAATCTTGGATATTCTCTTTAACACAATATCTTTTAACTCAAGCACACCAGCAAAATCTCTTTTGTTAAGCATGCTAACAAGTTGCTTGTTCCCGAGACTCCCTTGCCCTGACCATTTCTTTGGAAAATGTTACAGGACTTGAAGGTGTAACATCCTTTTTCCTCTGCATGTATACTTAATGAAGTTTATGATTCAAGTGCAATAAGAAATTATCAGTAAAAATATAACAAACTAGAACAATTCTAGCATGCAATAACAACCATAATGTGGATGAGGTATCGTGCCCTAGTTACATCATTAATTGAATGCAGCCTGGAGTTATTTGAGAGGAAAGTCTTCACAGGAACTGCCTGGATCATATTGGCTTGTGGGCGTGCCAATGAGAGATTGTCTTATTGATGTAGGTAGTCTAGTCCTGGATTATTTAAGAAAGAAAGCATGAGCCTGTGAGAGAAGGAATCAGAGAGTGAATCAGAAAGTAGTGTTCCTCCACATCCTCTGATTCAGGCTCCTGCCTTCATTCCTGCCCTGCCCTTATCCAGTGATAGACTGTGATCTGGAAATGTAAGCCACACAAGCCCCTTCCTCCTCTAAGTTCCCTTTGGTCATAGTGTTTTGTTACAGCAAGAGAATGGACCTGGGACATATCCTTTCTAGCTGTCTGTGCCTCTCACTCACTCTCTATGTGATGACAAACGCCTAAGCCTTGACAGTAAGTGAAGTGGTGATCTAGGCAAGATGGCATGGTACTTCGATACGATATAAGGTTAATACAACCCCAGAACTTTAATGTTATGAGAGCCAATCTGATAACTGAATGGAAAGTGACTAAGGGGTGGATAGACTGAACGGTGGGGACTTGATTGACAGAACAAGTTGTGTTTCAGAAGAATGGGATAGGATGGTGTAACTATCATATTGTGCATAACGGCTTGCAATTTAATGCTTGGACACTGCTTATTTTTAGTTATCTTCAAGAACTACTTTTGTTTTCCCAACTGGCTATTAAAGCTGAAGAAATCCCTGCTGTAGATGAGGTTATTTTCTTGTATAAAGACAGCTAGGCAGTAAGTTTGTTATACAGGGCATAGGCCCAGAGCCAGGCCTCCTGCAGCAACAACAGAATGAAAGCACTGGGCCACATGGTGTCTGTAGATTCTCATTCCACTCCCTTGTGGGGTCCAAATTGAAATTCGTAAGACTGAGGAATTAAGTAGAACTTTGAATTGCAGAAAGACACTAGATTCATTAGGTTCTTCCTCAGGTTGAGAAAGCACGGTAGTAAATGATCTCTGGAAGGAGGAGAGCCATCTTCAGTAGCACAGGGAGCCCCAGGGATGCATCTCTGAAGGGGATCACCCATGCTGGGAGGAATGTATCTGCCTTTAAGTCACCTATGTACCTGCAAGCAACCCTTTTCCTGTGCACTGGAGGTAACGTCCAAGCTAGATTTCAGTAGGAGAGTTTTCCTTGTGTCCCTATTTGAGTGATATATATATGCCTCTGTCCCTAGGCTTCTGTTACCTTTATCATGTGCAATATAATACACACACACACACACACACACACACACACACACACACACACACATCCAAAGACTGATCCATTAAGTTCAAGTAATTTCAAGCCATCAGAGAGTGCATGGCAGACTATAAGCATGAGGTGGGTGGCCTATGCCTTGTGCTTAGGTTAATAAAAAGCCTTACCCTTGTCTTTTTCAAGAACCACATGTTTTATTTTTCAAGCCAATCCAGTCTGAACTGGTTTCTCTTTCAGGTTTGTCACTCCTTCTTGTCCCTTCTATTATTTTATGAATCCCTTGTTTTGATTTTCGGTAACCTTTTCCATATGATTCAACTCTTTCTCACATATGCTTTCAAAATGTCTTCTCAAAATGAAGAAAATAGAAAGACATTAAGGCTAGGCACATGTTATTAGTATGTGTTAAGATTGCGTGTTTTGAAACATACTGGACAGACCTCTGAATACTCCACCATTTCTTCATGTGAATTAATTCTGATGCCAGCATAGACTTCCACAAAACAAATGAACCTAATGATCTGAATTAAGGATCAGTCCCCAGAAGAGCCTGTAGATCTTCAGTTAGTGACAGTTCTTATAAAAAATAAATAAGCAAACAGAAAATCCTCTTTTGCACTGAGAAGTCACTTATATTGGCTGTCACAGGGGAAATATAAGTAAATGGCATCCTGCATGTGTTGGCAGGGGGCAGACCCTGAGTAAAAGGGACTAAACATTTCTGAATTTCCAACAGAGTTAGGGAGGGATGACCCGGGAGGGTCTGCCAATTCTCTCTAATGCCTTCTGATTGGCACCCCATTTATGTTGTCTAGGCGGTATCCTAGGTGAGTCGTCATGCCTCTTTCTCACTCTGAAGACTCCTACATACAAGCTGTGTCCTATGTCACCTTGTACTTTGGCTATTTCATGCCTCTGTCCCTAGGCTTCTGTTACTTTTATCTTGTGCAATATAAAATTCAGAGGCTGCCATAGTGTGCACTATAGCTCTTTTCATGTTAATGCACTTTAAAGAATATTTAAATCACATTTGTTTATATGTAGTGTTTGTGTGTGTGTGTGTGTGTGTGTGTGTGTGTTTGCTCACTCTCGCGCATGTGCACACACACTGGGGTACATGTACCAGGTCAGTGGATGACTTGTGATAATCAGTCCTCTCCCTCCTTTAGATTTAAGTGACCAAGCCTGGTAATGAGTGCTTTGCCCAGTAAGCCACCTTGCTGGTCTCTAGTGCACTTTGAAAGGCATTTTCCCCCATGGCAAGCATGGCTATACATGGTGCCTAGAGCCTCAGACACATGCTGCTTTCTCCATCTGCCCTTCAAAGCATTTTTCTTGCCAGGTAAATCTAGACTCTCCTTCTCTCTAATTCTGTCTTACCAGCTTGGTTCAGGAATCCTTTATTTCCCCACCTTTGTAAATCACTGCTTCCAGGAAATGGGACGTGTAGTTTATACTCTGCACTTGTCACAGAGATAATCCTGAGTTTTCTTTTGTAAGTGTGGGTTGCTCTTCCGCCCTAGCTGTCCTTTTGCTCCACCTACAGCCAGGTCTCTCGGTCCCCAAACCATGATTCACAGCCTCATTCACAGGCGACTTTCAGAGGAAGTCTGTGATGGTTATGATGACTAATTTTAAGTTTGTTTCACATTTTAATAATCTAAAGTACATGTTGATAAAAGGCATCTCTGTGCACAAAAGAAATATAGGTATATGGTATTTGTAGTTTAAAAGCCCTTACATTACAAGGTTCAACCAAATTCAAAGCCATAATTTCAAGCTTCAATGTGGGCTCTAAAGTAAGTTCATAGCAGGGACGAATCTGGGACTATAATAAGCAGTGGTTTGCACTACTCGAAATATTGCTGTGGATATTAATCAAATATTGCCCTGCAGTATGAATTTAAGTACTGGCGATGTCTTAAGCAACCTCAAATAAGCTCCTTGAAGTGGAGGTAAAGTTTTGCCTCCTCATCAGAAAGCTTATCTCACCTCAGATGTGTCCACACATCAATATCTAGGCACTAGCGTCTGTCTGTACACCAGTGTCAATGCGCTAGTGTCCACACGCCAGTGTCCATGCACCACAGTCCATGTACCAGTGTCCATGTACCAGTATCCACACACAAGTGTCTGCACAGCAGGGTCTAAACACCAGTGTCCACACATCAGTGTCCAGGCACCATCTTACTTCTGACCATGAGTCACAGTGCTCATTACTTTTAATGATTGTCTCCTATTTTCTCTGTTTCTTTCACCCTGAAACAATTCTTATCTCAGTGAGAGGCAAGAAGCCAGTGATCAAAAACTGTCTCGAATTTTCTTACTCTAAAAGGACCTCCCACCAACCCTTTCCAACCTGGTCTCCCACTAGTGAGTTCACGCTGTCTTTCTCCACCACAACCCTTGCTATTTTACCCCCATTAATCTTGTTTCTATAATACTCAAATACTCGCCAGCCTGGAGACCTTTTTATTTTATTTTTTTTCTTTCGGAGCTGGGGACCGAACCCAGGGCCTTGCACTTCCTAGGCAAGGGCTTTACCACTGAGCTAAATCCTCAACCCCTGGAGACCTTTTTAGAATACTTTTCCTTTGTTACTACTTTTTGTTTGTTTTCTTAACGCTGCGGAACTTGCACATTAACAATGTTCCATAAATGTTTATTAACTCTGTGTTTTAAGAGCATATGGAAGTTTGAAACATCTAGCACCTGATCCTGGGAATTTATTCCCTCAGATGCATCTGTGAAACCTGAAGCCGACAGAAGTTCATAGAGCCAAAAATGAAGTGCACGGTAAAAATAGTGACAGAAAAGCAAGATCCTGAAAAGGCCTCTCCGTCATGCTTACTTTGGAACCCTGAACAGCCTGCCTCACATCCTCGGCAAGGATTTACACGGTGGGGGATGAATCCTGCTCTGCTCTAGATACGATAACTCCATAAGAGCAAATGAGTAGCATCATATGTTGTCTATGGTGTCGCCAGAAAATCATGCTAAGCTCGTGGATGTTGTCTTACACTACACGCCCAGCTGCATAGTGTGACCGATACCCTTGACTCTGTGGTTCACACATTTCATCATACCTGAAGAAGTTATCAGGACTACATACACACTAAACTCCTGATTCCTCTTTCTGGAAACGACATCGTAATTCACGTGTAAGTCCAAGTTTTTCAGCAAAAGCTGCAGATCTATCTGCCATGTTAAAATAAAAAAAAAAAAGCCACTTTTCCAATTGGGTGAAATCTGAAGGGCCTTCAAATATTTCCCACTTGTAATATCCTTGAGCTGATGGATACCGGTAGGAGTATGTTATTGAGCAGCTCCTAGTAGAAGCATCCGTCTCTAGACAAGAACTTTTTCAGACTTCGCGGATGTCGACAGTAGCTGTTCACTCTCCGATCCCACAGAGTTCTGCCGAGCATCAGCCTAAATAATTGCAGAGCTTCTGGAACTGAACCGTACCAGCTGGCTTAACTGCGCAGAGATTGAAATGAATGGGATGATGTCACTTAGACACCTGGGTGTCTTTGAACAACATATGGAGCCAGGGACTTGCACTCCCAGTATTTTTTTTTTTAATGGCAAACTCATTAACATTTTCAAAAGTAAAATTCTGATGTGGCAGCACGTTACCCACACCCATTGTTCAGAATTCCCACCGCTTTCATAACACCAATTTATGCAAAACATTTACATATATCCCGAGTAATTAGCAACTACACCTGCTATGAGTTTTTGGAGCCCAGAAGAAAGAGTGTGAACTGGAAAATAAGAGAATGCGGTGTGGTTTAAACCTTCTTTAAACAAAGTTTAATGTCTGAGTTCATGGAGGGAGACAGTGTTGTTTGGCCCTTTGCCTCAGTGGGATGTGATTTATTAGAGTCTTGCATTAGTGCCCAAGAGAGTAGCATGGAGCATTCCCAGACTTTACATTGCCTTCTTCTGACACACTCCACTTTATCTGATTTTATTTAAAGCCTGAGATTTGTCTTACTGGGCAACAGTTCCAGGACCAGTGCTTTTACGAATCATGGAACACAGCCATATTAATAATTAGCTAAAGCTCTTTGAAAGTGATAGTGATGTCTCCCAATTACTATTCCAAAAATTCAATAGAATTAAAAAATAATGTCTAGGTTCTGGAGAGCGAGTTCAGCAGTAAGGAGTTGCTCTTCCAGAGGACGCAGGTTTTAGTCCCCGAACTCACATGGTGGCCCACAACTGTCTTTAATTTCAGTTGCAAGGAATCTAATGCCCAATTCTGACCTCCACAGGCACCCGGTCTGTACATGGTGCAACAGATGTGCATGCAAGCAAAATGCCCATACATATAAAATAATAAAATAAAAATGTAACATTAATAGTAATATCTAAAAATAAGGGGACAGTCGGAGTTCAACAAGGATGGTGTCTTTGCCACAAATACACTTTTAACACTCTCAATGACTTTCATGCCATAAAGGTCGAAGAAAGAGTGAGAGAGAAGGAGGAAAAGATGGAAGGGAGAAGGCAGGAAGGGAGGAAAGGGAAAGAGAAGAAAGGGAGAGGGGAGGGTAAGAGCTGGAGAAGACATGGAATTACTGAATCATATCCTTACAAGGAAAGGGAACAAGTTAGAGATTTTAAAGGTTTACCTGGGAATAGATTACATCCATTAGTAAGATACCAACAAATACCACAGATTTCTAAATGTTGGCTCTGGTGCAGTAACACTGACTGGCTAACACTACCTCTCTTCCTCCCAGCAGAGGGTTACAGGTGCACCACTGGGCCTGATGTTTCTGTGGGTTCTGAGGATCCAAACTCAAGTCCTCATGTGTGCGCACTTAACCGACTGAGCCAGTCCACAGGCTGTGCTTAATCATGTTAATGGTCCCATCTGATAATTGAAAATCTCAGCCACATACTTTTCTGCTTTGTTTTTTCTGTTCCTTTTGGTTGAAGACCCTATTGCTTTTCTTATTGGTTTGTTTCAGTCTAATCCTGTTGTTGTGAGTTAGACAGTGGACATCTGCTGTGTACTACTGCAGTGACTCTGGATGTGTTACCTATAACCCAGTAACTCTGTGTTCTTTAGTTGGCTGTAGGTCACCTGGGTGTTATCAAGCACTCATCTGGGCATTGCTGTGGCTGATACATTGTACGTTGGCCTCTACATGTCCTCTGCTGTCCTCCATTCCCAGGTTCAGTCTTCAATAATGATCTATATACTCTAGACACTAAAGTCAAGCAGAATCACGCAAAGGATGGACACTCACCTCAATAACTGAGACTTCAGGCTGATTCTTCTGCTGACTTCCCAAGTTTCCTCTGCACAGCTGAGGATCAACCATCCATTTAAAATGATTTTCAAATGAAAAATTTTCTAGTTGACTTGAGATTCCTTGACTCAGCACATTGGTTGCTTAAGCTTCCACTCCAAACTCTACGCCCTCTCTCTTCAACTGAGTAATTCTGGTTTCTAGTTGTCCTCTCTTTTCTCAAAAGATAAAATGGAAACTGTTCAAAGAAAAACAGCTAATATTAATGTGAGAATTACACACATATTTTCCTTCTGTTAAGATGCTCATTTTCAAATTGAGACTCGTGATAGTCTTATTTCTTCGTCCTCCAAAACATTTTTTCAAATAAAAATTGCTGGTTTTTACAATTGTTTTCGATAGAAAAGCCTGTGTAAGATGTCATTATCAAAAGTCAGAACATCTTACTTGAACAAATTTTAATTTCATACTGAAACCAATCATAATGATTGTGATGTCATAAACTTGACAAGACACAGTAGAATTAGTAGTCATGTTACATCTGTCTGATTACAGATCTTATACTACCTGACAAGATGTCTCTGTTACGAGTGGGACCTACATTTTTTGTGTGTAAGGAAAGCCTGTCTGTTGATGACTCTGAACAGAACATCAGAAATAACAGAGATGAGACTGATAACAATGTGGGATTGAGGGGGACAAAGTTGATGGAGCAAGATATTGAAGTAACAGAATAGAATGAGGTCAGTTAGAAAACTGTCTTTTCCAAACAGGGGTGAAACTTTTACTCACGAAATAAAGGGAAGAGAGTTAGACAGAGAGCAAACGGGAAGCTAAGGGCCCTCTCACTGTAAGTAGGCAGAGCCATGTACTTAGAGGAGACCACAGGTGGAGCTGACAGCCCAAGAAGAGATATGAGACCAGAATGACTACATCGAAGACAAGAATAGTCAGATCTGACTCCAAGAGCATCAGCCCGTTGAGAACTTCCTTAAGGATGGAGGATCCTGTTGAGTGGTGGAATGTTTAGCATCTCAGATTAGCCTGAAGACAGGGATGACACCAAAAATAGCACAAAAGAGGAGGCAGAGAAGTAGACAATCAATACTCTGGGGCTGAAAGATTAAGGGAAATAAATGTTTTGGTAATGGAAAGCTTGGCTTGTGGTTGACCTTACACAGTGACAAATGCTATATTTATTGGCGGGGGGGGGGGAGAAAGAGGAGAAGAAGAAGAAGGAGGAGGACGGGGACGGGGACCAGGAGGAGGAAGAGATTTCAAAACATGCAGAGTACAGAACAGAATAGCATCAACCTGAAAAACAAAACAACTTGCAGATGCAATTAAATAGTAAAGAAAAGGTTTAGGGTGGGAATCCCAAGTCTTGTTCTGACTTGGTAACAAATACAAAATTGTATCCACATCAGAGGCTGGCGGCACTGCAGAAGGAGGACTTGGACTGATTGAGGAAGCAGTCTGTGAAGTCAAGGAGGTGTCTTGTTGTATGTTGAACATAAAAGATAAGACTGTATTAACCATATCAGCAATATGAAGACTCAAAGCCTTGCTAATCTATCAAAAATACTAGCTTCTATATAGAAAAAGTCTGGGCTAGGGAGCTGGATCAGTGGTTAAGGTCAGAGTAAACCCAAGTTTACTTCCTAACACCCATATCAGGTAGCACACAACTGCCTGTAACTCCAACTCCAAGGGAATCTGACGCTCCTGGCTTCCCAAGGCCACCTACATTCACATGTACATACCCACATCTACTCATGTGCTATACATTATTAAAAATAAGCAAATAAATCTTATTTTAAAAAAGAAAGATCTACAAATAGCTTAAGCACCCTACAATGGTGTCGCTGGTCAGATGTTATACCGATAACTCTCAAGTGTACATTTCCTGTCAATCATTTGACTTCTTCATTCAGTTTTACTGAGAGCTTTATTTGTGTCAAATAATGTGCCCAACTCATATATTTCATAAATCTTAATGCTACTGTCATTCTACTTTTTAATCCTCACTGTCATGTGTTTTATAAATGCAGATTTCCTGAACTGGCACTGTTTTTAGGCAAGCCAGGGGTGTTTATCCACTGGACGTGTAATCTTCTTAAAGAAGATAGTCACAAAGAATGCTAAATATCATAGATTTTTAAAAATAATATATATATGAAGCTAGTTCCAGAAAACCAGTAGGTACCACTCTAACTTGCTGGTTTTCAACTCAGGTTTGGCCTTTCTTCTTCCCGTAGCATAAGCCCCCAGGTCATCTGGAGCCCAGAGACTGATGTCATCATACACTTGAAAAAAGAAGACACAGCCCACTATTCCTTGGCTCCTAACAAAATCAATTAGGCAGGTACTTTGCCATAAGTTAGACATAATTAGTTGGCTGTACCAAAAATGGTCCACTTGTTGGTAACACAGATCTGTATAAGCAAGGTGTTCTTAGTTACTATGCATCCATGAATGAGCCACCTAAGGCTAGTAAAGAAAATATATTAGGACCACAAATAAACACAAGTCTAGAAAATAAAACATAAATAATATTTTATTTTAAAATGAAGTATGATTTATAAATGTGGATACAGCAGTTTTCTTTATAATCCTTAAAATCTTGAAAATCATGTGATGGTTTTCCAATTCTGTGGGAAAAAAGTCAGTACATCTTTAGAAAGGAAATGAGCTCAGCACTTTCCAATTAGATTTAACTCCTGCTCTACAAGATGAAACTTTTACCTGGTGTCACTATTATACCAAAATCCTGTGTCTAGATAAATCACAAGGCCCAATGGGAAAATCTCCTACTATTATTCTGCTAAATGGACATATTATTAATCCAACTCCTTATGAATTATTGTATACACATAACTCATCTGTAAATCCTTATCAGAGAAGCTTCTTTTTGTAGTAAATGGTGATGAACATAAAGACCCACAATTGTTCATGATAGAGAGAATAAAATAGTTCAAGATGTTAATTCTTAAGTGGAACCCTTTATCACATTCCCTTGACATAAGGCCCAACAATCGGTGACTGAGGAAACACTTTAAGAACCAAGGACCATGGATGAACACAAGGAAATCACATCCTCTGGACACTGCAGGACAGCTGCACACATACACAAGGTTGTAACAGCATACATAGACCCTATGCAAGCTCAAGACAGACCAAATCCCTGAATGGGAAGAGGAGAAAGACATGAGATCCTGCCCCTACTGCAGGAGTTATTAGCCATGGATAGCCCTTAGGAGAGGGAGAGTCAATTTCCTTACACTCTAGGAGAAGGCCACACTTCCAAAAAAGTGGCAGCATGAATTGTACTTGATGGGTGAAAATAAGAAGTTGGGTGGGAAGGGAAAGGAGAGAGGGTCTGGGAGGGACTAGGGAAAGGGTAAGTATAACTATAACTCATGTTATGAAATTCTAAAGGAACTAGTAAAAATTATTTTTACTTATGAATATAGGAGATAGAGGGGGAAAAAAAGCCTTGTTGTGGTAGTTTGAATACACTTGGACCAGGGAGTGGCACTAGTAGAAGGTGTGTCCTTCTAGGAGTAGGTGTGGCCTTGTTGAAGGAAGTGTGTCACTGTGGGGATCAGCAATGAGAACTTTCTCGTAACCACATGAGAGCCAGTCTCCTAGTGGCCTGCAGATGAAAATGTAGAACTCTCATCTCCTCCACCATGCCTATCTGGATGCTGAACCATGCCTGCCTTGATGATAATGGACTGAACCTTGGAACCTGTAAGCCAGTCCCAGTTAATGTTGTCCTTATAAGAGTTACCTTGGTCACGATGTCTGTTCACAGCAATGCAAGCCTTAACTAAAACACTTGTGGAGTGACCCTCAGTGGGGAAAATGAAGCATGAGAACTAAGAGGAAAAAAAGGCAGACCACAGACCTCAGACTACAGACAGACCACAGACCACAGACCACAGTGAGCACAGACACCCTAGACCTGGAAGGAATCCTGCATGAAAACCACTCACAAAACTGGAGGGAAAAGTAGAAGAGATAAAAAGAGGAAGAAAATTAGCTTCAAAATAAATGTCAGAATGAATAAAAAAAGGTGAGTATCCATAAAACATGATTGAATTGATAATCCTCTGAGTGTGTATGAAGTATGACCCTGAACCACATTAATAGGCCCAAAACAATAGGGAAATCTCATTTATAACCCAAGGGAGAAAATGTCTTAAAAGAAGCAACAATAAAGCTGATAGCTATAAATAAAACCAATGAAATCCAAGATACAATAGACACAGTTCTTCAAATGAGATGGCATTTAAGCAGGAAAAGGAAGGAAAAGAAACCCGAATGTCTGCTTCAGCACCTTTGAAGATGCTCCCCTGAAAGCGAGGATCCAAGGAAGACTTCCTATAAAGACAAACGTGAGAGACTATGTTCACTGAAGACTTTCTCGGACCACCCTTCAGGCAGAGTGAAAACGGTCCCAGAGAGAAGTATGACACGGCAAGGAAGAATGAAATGTGCCTGAAGTGTAAAGCTAGGCCATTGCCTCCTCCAAAATAACAATGCAAGAGGGGGTTGGTAAAGCTCCAATACATGTTAACCACTACATGGAAGGCTGCATTAGGATAAACCAAGAGTTTAGTTTAACTTGCAGCCAATAAATTCAGATTTCACCTAGAACAGGTAGGTTTGATTGCCTGTATGTCAACCAAGGCAAGTAGAAGCAAAGGAAATACATAAGCGTAAGTTGAACTAGTAAACTCAAGATACTAAATGGTGGCTGGGGGTCTGTGTACGAGGCACGTCTGAGCAAGCATTGAGGCCTAGCCAGATCCAAGCATCCACATAAAAGCCAGATGTGGCTGCATGCAAGCCTGTAGAGCTAGCATGAAGGAAGCAGGGACAGGTGCATATTGGAGCTTGCTGGTCACCCAGCCTTGCTGCAGCACAGCATTTCAAGTTCACAGGAAGAGCCTGACTCAAAAAATGAAGCAGAGATCCATAAAAAACCATTGGATAACATCCTCTGGTCTATGAACATGTTTGCATGGTTAGTATAAACACACATATACACACAGACACATATACACACAGATACACACACACACATGTACACACACATGCATGTACACACATCTATATCCTACAACCTACATACACACACACATGCATTTACATACATCTATATCCTACAACCTACATACACACGCACATGCATGCATGTACACATATCTATATCCTATAACCTACACACACACACACACACACACACACACGCACACAAATATTTGACTAATATAAAATAAAAAATTTAGGCTACAGTCTAAGAATAAAATGTATTTTTAAAACAAAATCTGAAAATTAAGCTCAAGTATATGATAAATTATATTATATGTAAATAAAGCAAGTATCTCAAATAAATAATCAAATCACATGCATTAGGCAGTTACTACTGCTTTGATGATGTTCAGTGTGGATCCTACAGGATCATTGAATGTAAGAGAATAAGAAATGAACATTATTCTGACACCAACCATGAACAGTTGAGCTAAATTTTACTCATCAGATTGAGAAGGATATGGGAAACAGAACTTGAATTTGTAAAATAAATCATAATCAGAAACATCTAAATTCAGTAGAAAGATAAAATAATATTAAATACATATATAATAGTTTACTATCTATAAATAAAAATTTGACAGAGCAAAAGGAGAAATAGATAAATCTGCAATTGCGTTAAAAGTATTTGATCATATATTTTGCAATAGCATAAACAAAATATATATGCACATATATGCACATGCTGTGTACCTATACATTAGTTATTAACTATACATTATATAATGAATATATGCATATTATATACAGTATATGTACATTATATGCACACACACACACAAATATATATATGAATTTCAGGTGTCCCCCCCACTCATGATCTTCACCATATTTTAGAGAGGGAGAAGGATCTCTGAAACTCATTAATTTGTCTAGACTAGCTGGACAGTGAGCTTCTGCAATCCAGGTGTGTGTGTGTGTGTGTGTGTGTGTGTGTGTGTGTACATATATATGTATATGTGCATATATATATTATAGTTATTAACTTTACATTATGTGAAAGGGACAGCTTCAGCTAAAGAAAATTAGAAGCAATGAAATAAGAGCTAGTGAAACAAATCAATAGAATCAAGGCCTACACAAACTGAAGGAAGCCAACAGTACCCACAGAATAGCAGTAGCCCACACTAAACACTGACAGCTAACTTAAGAGGGGGATATTTAAATGTCTTCAACATATGAATGTTCGTTTCTCAACTCCGTTAATCAAGAATGAAATGTGATTCAAACCACCACATGGTACAGTCACAGTTGCTGGAATGAATGGACTGAGATGCAAGGTCAGCAAAAAATGACTCAGAAGACATGAATGCCAGGATGCTTGAGGACTGCCTACTGAGAGTGGAACTGAGTTGAATGGCTTTGGGGCATTGTTTGGTGAAACCTACTAAGTCTAAGCATCTGTACCATCCAGAACATTCCACTTCAGACTAAACAGACACACACATACACACACACACACACACACACACACACACACACCATTCTACAAAGACATATACAACTCATTAGAGTTCGATTTTACATAAGGAAATCACCCATATGCTGCCAACTGTGCTACCCACAGATAAATTGTGGCATGGTGACAATGACCTGCCATGGAGCAAGGAGAAATAAACCAACTGTGTGCCTGAGTAAACCTGTGTATTGATAAGTGGCTATTAGCCCAAATGCTTGAATTACCATAGATGCACAGAACACATGAAACTCAAGACGGATGACCAAAATGCGAATACTTCACTCCTTCTTTAAAAGGGGAACAAGAATACCCCTGGCAGGGAATAGGGAGGCAAAATTTAGAACAGAGGCAGAAGGAACACCCATTCAGAGCCTGCCCCACAGGTGGCCCATACATATACAGCCACCAAGCTAGATAAGATGGATGAAGCAAAGAAGGGCAGGCTGAAAGGAACCGGATGTAGATCTCCCCTGAGAGACACAGCCAGAATAAGGCAAATGCATAGGCGAATGCCAGCAGCAAACCACTGAACTGAGAATAGGACCCCCGTTGAAGGAATCAGAGAAAGAACTGGAAGAGCTTGAAGGGGCTCGAGTCCCCATATGTACAACAATGCCAAGCAACCAGAGCTTCCAGGGACTAAGCCACTACCTAAAGACTATAGATGGACTGACCCTGGACTCTGACCTCATAGGTAGCAATGAATATCCTAGTAAGAGCACCAGTGGAAGGGGAAGCCCTGGGTCCTGATAAGACTGAACCCCCAGTGAACATGCTTGTTGGGGGAGGATGGGGAAGGGAACCCCATATAGGGGGATGTTGGCCTTGAAACCGGCAAAGGGAATAACAATCGAAATGTAAATAAGAAATATCCAAGTTATAAAAGATGGAGGGGAAAAAAAGATATGATGTTGAAATTTTACATTAAAAAAAAATTGAGGGTTGGGGATTTAGCTCAGTGGTAGAGCGCTTGCCTAGCGAGCGCAAGGCCCTGGGTTCGGTTCCCAGCTCTGAAAAAAAGAGAAGAAAAAAAAAATTGAGATACTTCAAAGTCCAGGAGAGGTCAAAGCACTCTAAATACTTCCGTCAACCACCAACCACAGTAGTCAGTCCACAGAATTCCAGTCCTCTTCAACTTCCTTTGAAAGACTACAGAGTCTTTCAAATACACGGCATATTTCAGAATTCATAGCGATGCTAATAAGGAGAATAATATCCTGTAAAAACTGTCAGCCTCTAAAAGCCATATACAGCAAACCAGTTGCTAACATTAAACTAAATGGAGAGAAATTGAAGCAATCCCACTAAAATCAGGGACTAGACAAGGCTGCCCACTCTCTCCCTACTTATTCAATATAGTTCTTGAAGTTCTAGCCAGAGCAATCAGACAACAAAAGGAGGTCAAGGGGATACAGATCGGAAAAGAAGAGGTCAAAATATCACTATTTGCAGATGACATGATAGTATATTTAAGTGATCCCAAAAGTTCCACCAGAGAACTACTAAAGCTGATAGACAACTTCAGCAAAGTGGCTGGGAATAAAATTAACTCAAATAAATCAGTTGCCTTCCTCTATACAAAAGAGAAACAAGACAAGAAAGAAATTAGGGAAACGACACCCTTCATAATAGACCAAATAATATAAAGTACCTCGGTGTGACTTTAACCAAGCAAGTAAAAGATCTGTACAATAAGAACTTCAAGACACTGAAGAAGGAAATTGAAGAAGACCTCAGAAGATGGAAAGATCTCCCATGCTCATGGATTGGCAGGATTAATATAGTAAAAATGGCCATTTTACCAAAAGCAATCTACAGATTCAATGCAATCCCCATCAAAATACCAATCCAATTCTTCAAAGAGTTAGACAGAACAATTTGCAAATTCATCTGGAATAACAAAAAATCCAGGATAGCTAAAGCTATCCTCAACAATGAAAGGACTTCAGGGGTAATCACTATCCCTGAACTCAAGCAGTATTACAGAGCAATAGTGATAAAAACTGCATGGTATTGGTACAGAGACAGACAGATAGACCAATGGAATAGAATTGAAGACCCAGAAATGAACCCACACACATATGGTCACTTGATTTTTGACAAAGGAGCCAAAACCATCCAATGGAAAAAAGATAGCATTTTCAGCAAATGGTGCTGGTTCAACTGGAGGTCAACATGTAGAAGAATGCAGATCGATCCATGCTTATCACCCTGTACAAAGCTTAAGTCCAAGTGGATCAAGGACCTCCACATCAAACCAGACACACTCAAACTAATAGAAGAAAAACTAGGGAAGCATCTGGAACACATGGGCACTGGAAAAAATTTCCTGAACAAAACACCAATGGCTTACGCTCTAAGATCAAGAATTGACAAATGGGATCTCATAAAACTGCAAAGCTTCTGTAAGGCAAAGGACACTGTGGTTAGGACAAAACGGCAACCAACAGATTGGGAAAAGATCTTTACCAATCCTACAACAGATAGAGGCCTTATATCCAAAATATACAAAGAACTCAAGAAGTTAGACCACAGGGAAACAAATAACCCTATTAAAAAAATGGGGTTCAGAGCTAAACAAAGAATTCACAGCTGAGGAATGCCGAATGGCGGAGAAACACCTAAAGAAATGTTCAACATCTTTAGTCATAAGGGAAATGCAAATCAAAACAACCCTGAGATTTCACCTCACACCAGTGAGAATGGCTAAGATCAAAAACTCAGGGGACAACAGATGCTGGCGAGGATGTGGAGAAAGAGGAACACTCCTCCATTGTTGGTGGGATTGCAAACTGGTACAACCATTCTGGAAATCAGTCTGGAGGATCCTCAGAAAATTGGACATTGAACTGCCTGAGGATCCAGCTATACCTCTCTTGGGCATATACCCAAAAGATGCCCCAACATATAAAAAAGACACGTGCTCCACTATGTTCATTGCAGCCTTATTTATAATAGCCAGAAGCTGGAAAGAACCCAGATGCCCTTCAACAGAGGAATGGATACAGAAAATGTGGTACATCTACACAATGGAATATTACTCAGCTATCAAAAACAACGACTTTATGAAATTCGTAGGCAAATTGCTGGAACTGGAAAATATCATCCTGAGTGAGCTAAACCAAACACAGAAAGACATACATGGTATGCACTCACTGATAAGTGGCTATTAGCCCAAATGCTTGAATTACCCTAGATGCCTAGAACAAATGAAACTCAAGACAGATGATCAAAATGTGAATGGTTCACTCCTTCTTTAAAAGGGGAACAAGAATACCCTTGGCAGGGAAGAGAGAGGCAAAGATTAAAACAGAGACTGAAGGAACACCCATTCAGAGCCTGCCCCACATGTGGCCCATGCATATACAGCCATCCAATTAGACAAGATGGATGAAGCAAAGAAGTGCAGACCGACAGGAGCCGGATGTAGATCGCTCCTGAGAGACACAGCCAGAATACAGCAAATACAGAGGCGAATACCAGCAGCAAACCACTGAACTGAGAATAGGACCCCCGTTGAAGGAATAAGAGAAAGAACTGGAAGAGCTTGAAGGGGCTCGAGACCCCATATGTACAACAATGCCAAGGAACCAGAGCTTCCAGGGACTAAGCCACTACCTAAAGACTATACATGGAGTGACCCTGGACTCTGACCTCATAGGTAGCAATGAATATCCTAGTAAGAGCACCAGTGGAAGGGGAAGCCCTGGGTCCTGCTAAGACTGAACCCCCAGTGAACTAGACTGTTGGGGGGAGGGCGGCAATGGGGGGAGGGTGGGGAGGGGAACACCCATAAGAAAGGGGAGGGGGGAGGGGGATGTTTGCCCGGAAACTGGGAAAGGGAATAACACTCGAAATGTATATAAGAAATACTCAAGTTAAGAATAATAAAAAAAAACTGTCAGCCTCATGCACATTAAAACAAAAATTATCATTTTAAATGATTTTCATGCTATTTCAGTTTGACTCAGAAGCCAACCGTTAGTATCTACTCCAAATCTCAGCAGATACGCAAGACCCTCTTGCTACCAAAAGTAGGTATGATGTGAAGGGTGTTGATCTTCAGTATTAAATAGGACTTGTCAGCACTGCCACGCCTAAATACTACTAGGGATTAGCAGGCTCCATCCAGAAAGGTACAGCAAATGGGTGTTTCCTCTGTGGATAAAAGAGGGCTCTGCATCATGCAAGGGGCTGTGATGGACAGCACAGACCTCTTCAGCTCAGGACCTATCATTCCAACCCATGGTGCACAGTCCCAGAATCTCTAAATGCAAAGTGGAATGGCGAATTGCGTTTTAGGTAAATTAACCTTATGGCAATGTGGAAGCATAAATATGAAATGTTGATTAGCTAAAGGGTTTTTTTTTTCTTTTTTCATTCTAAAACAGACTGCAAAAAATCTAGAGTGTCAATGTCTTTTTCTTCTTTTTTTCTTTTGAAGTCTTTATGTGATTTACTTTCAGAGCTTCGTGGATGCCAATGAAATATCATTCAAAGAAAGAATCTGTCCTCACAGGTAATGGCCCCTCTTCTCCCAGGTGCATTTGCTTTATAGTTCCTCAACCCAGAGCTGAAGGGTATCCATACTCCTTTTCTTTTTTTTTTTTTTGGTTCTTTTTTTCGGAGCTGGGGACCGAACCCAGGGCCTTGTACTTCCTAGGTAAGCGCTCTACCACTGAGCTAAGTCCCCAGCCCCCATACTCCTTTTCTAATCCATAGGAAAAGAGCCCACCCAGGCCCCAATGACCTGCCCTCCTACTCCTTATATGTCAATAACTTCTCTCTTTGTTGCCATAGAAAGCTGTTTAACTGTCACTTAGTTCATTGTATCCAATAACTGGTTGCTGATGCATCCATTTCTCTCATGTTCTGGGTACATTTCTCTATTGGAATGTGGTTGAGCACCCCTTTATGATGTATTGCTATCTTTTTATAGTTTTTAAATAAATAAAACTTTAATTTTTTTGAAATGAAGGAGTTCTTCCATTAGGAAATATTTTGAAATGTACTATATACAGTATATGTGCCTCCTCTCCTTCTTCCTCCTTCTCTCTCTCTCTCCCTCTCTCTCCCTCTCTCCCTCTCTCCCTCTCTCTCTCTGTCTCTCTCTCTCTCTGTCTCTCTCTCTCTCTCTCTCTGATCAAAGGATTCTTCAAAACTAATCACAAGATTCTAAATGCTTCCCCTCCCATTACAGCTTTAGTTACGTCACTAAAGCCTATGAACTACAGCCCCTTTAACACAACCCATCATGTTCACCTTTCAGAACACGATCTGGAGACTGGAGAACGGGCTCAGCAGATAAGAGTGTGCACTGGGTCTTCTAGACAACCACTCTGGGTGCACTCCAATCTCCTGTAATTCCCACTCCAGGAATCATGCCCTCTTCTGGCCTCCACTGCAAATGCATTTTTTGTGCCCATGCACCCTCATAGACACAATATGTGAATCTATGAGACACAATTTAGAGTCAATCAGTCACTAAAAACACAGTCTCAAGGGACTGAACAAGCATGAGAGCCAAAGTCGAAACAACAGTTTTGTTGGAATTATCAGACATCTCAACTGAAGCTGTCTTGGTTTGGGTTTTTTCACTATGAAGAGACATCATGACCATGGCAACTCCTATAAAGGAAAACATTTAAATTGGGGCTTCTTACAGTTCCAGAGGTTTAATCCTTTATCAACATGATAGGATGAATAGCAGCATCCAGGCAGACATGTTGCTGGAGGAACTGAGAATTCTACATCTTGACTGTGTTTCATGCTAAGTGGAGCTTGAGCAGGGAGACCTCAAAGCCCATCACCACAGGGACACACTTCTTCCAACAAGACCACAAACTACCCCAACAAGACCACGACTACTCCAACAAGGCCACACTTCCTAATAATGCCGTCCCCCATGCGCCAAGCATTCAAACACATGCATCTATGAGAACCATACTTACTAAACCATCACAGATGCAAATAACTGTAAGTTCTAAGAGAAAATAAAATAAATAAATCCTAGGTTCAAAACAAGGCAGGAGAAATGAAGAAAGTGTATACTGAGTGTATAAGTGGTGGCTATGGAAAAACTCCTTGAGTTTCCAGATATGATAATAAGGACTGCCAGGAATGAAGAGTATTAAGAAACAGAGCAGCAAAATATATTCAAGACTCTGAGAGGCCAGGGAAACATACATTCCAAAATGTATGGACAGCAGCTGGAGGCCCCCTGAGAAGCTTAGCAATGGCTAACATCTTAGCAATGGCTAACAAGGAAGGAAAGGAAGACGTATGTCTTAGGATTACTATTACTTTGATGAAACACAATTACCAAAAGTAAGTAAAGGAGAAAATGAGTTGTTTGCCTTACATATTCCAAATCCCAGCCCATAGAAAAAAAGTTAGTCAGGAACTCAACCTGAGCAGGAACCTAGAGGCAAGAGCTGAGGCAGAGGCCATGGAGAAGTGCTTACTGGCTTGCTCCAGGTGGCTTGCTGCCTTAGCTTAGTTTTTATTGCTGTGAAGAGACATAATTGCTAAGGCAACTCTTATAATAGAAACCATTTAATTGGGGCTGGCTTACAGTTTCAGGGGTTCAGTCTATTATCATGATGAGAAGTATAGCAGACTGTAGACAAACATGGTGCTGAAGGACCCAAGAGTTCTACATCTTGATTCAAATGCGACAGAAGGAAACGCTCTTCCACAGTAGCCAGAAGAGTCTCTTCCTCAGTGGGCAGAGCTTAAGCACTAGGAAATCTCAAAGTCCACTTACACTTCCTCCTACAAGTCCACACCTCCTGATACTGCCACTTCCCACGGGTCAAGCATATTCAAGCAACCACATTTGCTCAGCCTTTTATAGAGCACCCAGCATCCCCAGACCATGGGTATCCCTACCCACAATGGGATAGGTCCTCTCCCACACATCATTTTTTAAAATTGCCATACAGGCTTGTCTACTTGCAGCCTAATATGGAGACAATTTCTCAACTGGGGTTCCCTCTTCTAAATGACTCCAGCTGTGTCAAGTTTATGTCGTTAAAACTGGCCTATGCAATTGACCCCCTTTTAACTTGACACACAATCATGTCACTGTTAAGCGACAACCTTTACTTTCTTATTCATCCCCAAGATCACACATTAATATTGGCATCACAATATAATGCATTTTATAGACTTAGAAAGTCCCACAGTCTTTATTAATTTGAATACTTTAAAATACTCTTGAAAATATCTATAGTCTCTTAAGGCCCCAAATCCTATAAAGCTCAAAAATCTCTTTAAAAATTTAAACTATCTCAACTGTGGGCTTGATAATAATAATAATAATAATAATAATAATAATAATAATAATAATAATAATAAATACTTTAAGAGGGAAGAATCAGGGCACTGTCACAATCAAAGCAAAGCAAAACTAAACTCCAGCTGTATAAACAACTCAATGTTCAATGTCTAGGATCCAGTCATAATCTTCAGGGCTCTTTCAAAGGATCTGGGTCATTTCTCCAGCTCCACTCTACAGCACAGACAGATTTTCACCTAAGGTTATATTGGCTCCACTCCATTGCTTCTGCTGTTCTTGATAGTTATCCCAGGGTATTAACATCTCCAAAACTGTGAAGTCTCTTGCTGTACCTGGGCTACTTGTTTACCAATTAGCCTCTTCTGGACTCTCTTAAGGGAATCCATCCCTATCACCCAGTGCCAAGTCTCATCTCTTCTCCATGACCCCTTTATGCCTTCAAAACCAGTACTACTCGGGTGAGTCCAAGATTGGCTGCCAGCATAAGGTACAACCTTGTCCACTTCTGGAATACAGCTTATGTGTGCCATGTCTAAGGAAACACTTCCCACAGTTGACTTCACCTCAACAGTGCTGGTATCTTTTTAATCACTGCTAATTTCTCAGCTCCAGCTGATAATCTGTAATACCCAAATGGGAACATATACCTTGCAGATTAAGCTTTCTGATTGCAGTAAAGACAGCTAAGAGTAAATTCCTGTTGTCCTGTACAGGTTAAGGTTTCTGTTTGGAGTTAGAGTAAGTTTCTATGTTAAGTCTTTAGAAATTAAGATTTGTATTTGTAATTAAGAATACAGTTTCTGTTTCTGTTTCTGTTTCTGTTTCTGTTTCTTAGAATTGATGTAAACTGCAAGACATGTTTTTCAACCTACACTGACTTTTCGACCCCATTCACATGGTGTAAATCTTCTATATTCTTACACTTGTTCTTTCTCTTTCATTATATCTTTCTAGCAATATATTAATAGCAAACTATCCCTGGTGAACAGGTGAACACCTTATCTTTCCTATAACGGGGACTTCAAGAGGTTAGCAGGGGATGATCTCACAAATCCCAACTTTAATTGGCCAATTATGGCTTTGGTCTTTTCTTCTTGTGATTCTCAGGTTTAACACAGTAATTGTCCAGTCAGCAAAGGTTTTACTTTAATGGTTCTGCTATCTTATTGATCACAGCTCATGCTTCAGCCCCAGCTAACCAGAACCACAGATTTTTTTACTTAATATTAGCAAGAGCCCAGGAAATGGTCTTTAAGCGACTCTTAAACTTTCCTCTGAAACATCACAAGTCAGACATCCATTGTTTGCACTTCTTGCTACATTCTTATCTTCCAGCTCTCATAGAGCAGTTTACCAATCTTTGAACAATCAATGATTTTTCTAGACCAAATTTCTAAAGTCCTTCCACAACCCTACCAAAAACATGGTAAGGTCAGTCACAGCAATACCCCATGTGGTGGTTTGAATATATGTGACCCAGGAAGTGGTGCTCTTAGAAGGTGTGGCCTTGCTGAAGTAGGTGTGGCCTTGTTGGAGGAAGTGTGTCAGCAGACAGAACCCATTAGAGACCAACCACAACCAATCAAAATGGAGAGTTGTGAAACCCAGTCTCAACCAATACATCTACAATACAACTCTGTGGGCTTTTAGACCCTCTTCCTAGTCACATGAGAACCAGTCTTCTCCTAGTGGCTTTCAGATGAAGATGTAAAAATCTCAACTCCTCCTGTGCTATGCCTTTCTGGACATTGCCATGCTTCCACCTTGACGATAATGACTGAACCTCTGAACCTGTAGGCCAACCCCCAACTAAATGTTGTTCTTATAAGAGTTGCCTTGGTCATGGTGTCTCTTTACAGCAATGGAAATCCTAACCAAGATACTCCATTATCTTGGTAACGATGTATGTTTTAATTAGGGTGACTCTTGCTATCATAGAGTTCAGACCTTTCGCTCTTTCCTGTATCTACTCAGGAATATCTATTATTGTTCCCTCATTTCCACTCACGTTGAGGCTGTCATGTAGCTGAGAGTAGGAGATACAATCTCACAGCAGACTCACTGATCCTCTGACTCTTACCATCTTTCTCTCTCTTCTTCCACAATGTTTCCTGAACCTTAGGTGTAGGAATTGTATTGTAGATGTGTTGATTGGAACTGGGCTCCACAACTCTGCATTTTGATTTGTGGTTGGTTTGTAATGGACTCAGTCTACGGCAAAGAGTAGGTTCCTTAATGGAGTATGAAGACTATATTTATCTGTGGGTATAAGAACAAATTTTTAGAGTGTAGTTTGGGATTATGCTGGTTTAGTAACATGGTCGTTGGAGGCTCTCCTCTAAGATCCATGAATTCTGAACAGATTTTATTTATGTATTTAGGAATGTGTATGTCTATACGTATTCATAAATGTATATGAAAACAATTAATGAAAAAGATATCCTGAATTTGAAAGAGAGCAGGAAGACATATACAGTTAGTTTTAGAGGGAAGAAATAGAAGGGGGTAGAATAATTATTTTACAATCTCAAAAAAAATATTTTTCAAAAACAATTCAAAACAGAAGAAAAGATCTAAAGTCAAAATAGTAAAGAAAAACACACACACTATTTAATTACATACCTCATATTGAAACTACCCTACAAACTTGCCTATTGTCTGACCTTATGAAGGCATTTTCTCAATTGAGAAAGTATGCTCACATCACTATGATGTCCTACTATATGTACTGATATTTTCTTGAGCCACATAGAGAAAGTTACTCAACTGTTGAGCTCAGAACTTCTACATTGAATTTGTAGTCTTTGGACAAGACCTGAGACGAACATTAAAGAAGACAAGAGGCTTCACATTGTTTTCTGTTTATTTACTCATGTTCCTCCTACCTCAAAAGAGAGAAGTCATTTGGAAACAGAGAAATACACGGTAATTTACACTTGGAAGGTGTGCACCACTGATCAGAAATGCATGCCCTATTACTCAAGGAGCTCTTTTAGAGATGATGAGTTGAATGTCTACCATAAAACTACTACCATGAAAAGGAAAGATACTAATGATCAAAATGATACAGATGTCATTTTCTCACACTACATTACAGAGAATTTGTCATATGAGCTGTGTTATTTTTATTTGAAACATAAAGTAAATCTAGTATCTAGTGAAACCGTGTTATTATTAGAGAATGTAAAAGAGTCCTCAGCATACAATCCTTTATGGCAATTTTCAAGAAAATAAAAAACATAGTAAAAGACTTCTTCTAGCAAAGAATATCCACCAGCCTGGTAGTTGCATAAGCAAATTCTATCCACCACTTTAAGAAAATAAGTCCTCATCTTTCAAAATCATCCCCCAAATAAGAAAATGTAATTCTTCAATTCTTCAAAGCTCATTTATGTGGTTCCCTTTCCTCTCATACCAAATTCAGACAAGGTACTGTAAGAAAATAAAATGATACCAATATTTCTGGTGGATAAGACTATATTAAGGCATCACAAATATAGACAACTCTCAATTTGTGAAGTGATTACATCCTACATACTCATCAAAGTTCAAATACCCTATGCTTAAAGGACATCCTATAATTGCTATGCTTAAAGTGAACTTACTGCACTGCATGACCATGTGTGAACTTCACAGTCAATGTGGCCGATGGGAAGCTGCGAACGGCTGTCCCTGCCTAGCACTGAAAAAAGGATGACTGTTCTGCTTGGCACTGGGCTTGAAAAAGACCAAGTGGTCAATATTTGATGTCTGCTGAATATGTGTCATTCCTGTACCATATTAAGATTGGGAAATTGTATTCTAAGCACTCCTGTGGACAGGATCATCTGTACCAGCAAAGAGAGCTTAACAGCACACCCAAAGAACAACCATTATCAGATGAGACGTCTCCATGGGAAGCTGAGAAGCAAGGGTGGTTCAGTCTACAGAATCGAATGTGATTCAGCGCATTTGCAAAATAAAGGATTAAAAAATGATGGGAAAGAAATCAACAAGAGTCCACATCATTGTAATTTTAAAAAAAAATCTCAAAGAATTGGGTACAAGTGTAATATACCTCAGAATTCTATACGATGCACAACTCTCACTTGAGTCGTCAGGCTGGACCTCGCTACCCTAACCTAATGTTACACTTACTGGGGAAACCCTGAGAACTTTTGTCTAAAGTGAGGGGAGAAACTAAGGTTCCCAACAATGTAACTTCTTTTCGGCATCATACTGGAAGTCCTGGGTAGAGAAATTGGGTAAGAGAAAGAAAGGAAGAAAGAAAGAAAGAAAGAAAGAAAGAAAGAAGGAAGGAAGGAAGGAAGGAAGGAAGGAAGGAAGGAAGGAAGGAAGGAAGGAAAGAAAGAAAGAAAGAAAGAAAGAAAGAAAGAAAGAAAGAAAGAAAGAAGGAGGATCCAAATGAGAGAATGAGAATTTCCTGTGGCCGAGGACAGCCTCACAGAGAAACTCTAAAGCCATTGTTGATAGTACTGTCAGAGCTAATAAACCTGTGATATAAAATTTCAGAACACAATGGCATCACATCACAGTAAAAGGCTTCTCCCACACAGCCAAAGAAACAACGCTAAGGAACAAGCAACAAATGGGAGAAATAAGAAAATCATACATCATAGGAATTCAATATGTAAAATGCATGAAGAATGTACAGAACCCAGTAGCAAAAAAAAATCGGGTTTAAATGGTGGATAAATAGAAGCCAGAGAGATGCTTCAATGGTTAAGAGCATTTGCTACTCCTACATAGGACCCAGGTTCAGTCCCCACCACCCACATGTCAGCCCACAACTGTAGTTCCAATGCCAGTGGCTCCAACGTCCTTTTCTAACCCAAAGATGGAAATAAAGGCACTGCCATGCTGTCCATGATTGTCACCTTGACCACACCTAGAATTAAGTAAAGCCTAAGAATAGAGGGCATGTCTACAGGGAATGTTTGCTTTTATTCGAATTAGGAAAATCCACTTCTAATCCAGATCTTTAAGGTAGGATGACAAGCCATTAATCCAGATGTAATTGTAAAATAAAATGAAGAAGATAATTCAACTTATGCTAGCATCAAAAGTACTTTTGAACCACAATAGGCAGACAAAGCATAGTATTTGCTAAGGGAAATCTATAAAATATTGTCTAAAACTTAAAGAAAACTTGAATACATGAAAAGATGTCCATGTCCATGGATGGAAAGACAGGATATTTTAAAATGGCAATACTCCCCAATTTCATGCACAGACACTGTAGTCACTGTCAGCATTCTGGCCACTAAAACCTCACCATAGGGACTGCAATGAGGCCCCTAGCACTTATGTAGCAGACGTACAGCTCAGGCTCCATGTTGGTCCCCCAACAACTGGAGCAGAGACTCTCCATAAGCTGTAGCCTCACTGTGGTATTCGTTCCCCAACAGGGCTGACTTGTGAGAGGAAGAGCCTAATCTGGCAGACTTTGATGTGCCAGGGTGGAGTGTACCCGGGTCCCCCTCAGAAGAGAAGAAGAGGGGAAATGGGGGAGGTTCTCTGTGATGGGGACTGGAATGGTAGACACAACATTTGGGTTGTATATATATATATATATATATATATATATATATATATATATATATATATAAACTCAAAATAGAAAACTCAAAATAGAAAATCCCAAGTTCCCGATAGGGGAGATAATATACTGTGTTACAGTATCTAAGCAAACTACAATATAAAAGAAAAATTTTATAAGCTGAAGTCTCCATTAAAGCCATTATCCCAATACCATTGTCATGATATCAACTAATTTTTTTGGTTTTTTTAATTCAGCTTTGGAGACCCTTGTACTCACTCCAATTCCTTTATACTCCAGGGTCATTGGCAGAGGTTCCCCTTCCCTCTGTCGCATCTGTGGTGACAACTGAGATAAAAAGAAAAGTCCCATTCAACAGGGCAGATGAGGAACACTGTGGTTCCCACTGTGCCTGCAGCTCTGCAGCTTCTGTTGCTACGTAATGTGGAGTAACACGTGTAATATGTGTGTAGAATAGTCTACCTGATGTGAAGTAACATATGTAATATGTGTGTAGAAGAGTCTACCTGATGTGGAGTAACACGTGGAATATGTGTGTAGAATAGTCTACCTGAGCTAAGTTAGGCAAAAAACGAATGCTTCCTGAAGCTTCAGACAACACGTCTTCTCCCTGCTCTTGGCCTACAATCTTCAATATTGTGAAATACTGAGGTCTTAAACTCTTACCAGTGACCATTTGTGGAACTGGCAAACCAGCCCAAGTCCCAAGTACCACAGGGAAAATAAAACCTTTATTACGAAATGAAATTAGGCAATAATTCTCATTCTTTCCTGAACCCCTCTGATGTGCCAACCCTAGAAATCCACACTCTCTTTTCAGTTCTGCCACATAGCACTATCGAAATGTGAGGTGGAGAGGCGTTATCACAGACTTTCAGGGCATCCCAGACTGTGCAGAATGTCTAGTGCAGAGAAATTGACAAATAAGGAAGGGGAAAAAAAGGACAAGGGATGTTTTCTTGTGGCTGGAAGAAGCAAGAGCATGGTCTGAGCCTCCTAACAATTTCAGTCGCCCTGGGGATGGTCTCCCAGCAGCCTTCTCACTGATAGCCAATGTTTGCCCTGTACATATTGTCAATGTAAAATAACCACAAGGAAGAGGTTCACTTGAAACATCAGTTTCACGTTATTGCCCCAAATGCATGCTGCACATTCAACTCTATTTTTCTGCCAGGATGAAGATAGTGTAATAAAAATAGCCAAGATATAGAAAAATTGGAACATTTAAAATTTAAATGATAGAAAACTAGGCTTGTATTTTTTTTACATTTTGAAATATTTTCCAGAAGCACTACTAATACACTTCTGAGCCGCCTGTACATCTTTTCACTTAAAATTTTTTTTTTAATTCTGAAGAAATGTGTGTGGCTTCTGCCCTGACATTCTTGAAATACATCCTCCATGTGTGATCGAGGTTGTCAGGGTGCAGGAACGAACACAAACAATGAATAATAAATCTAGGTTAGAGCTGCTCACAGAACTTACTTAGCACTGTCCAAACTGTGGCCAACAGCTTTCTGCAGATTAGCTCCCTGGGGAAAGGAAAACCCTGCGTGCCGCTCTCAAGAATGAGTGCCCGGAAAAGGCCATGCCTGGCTTTCTAAGTCAGCTGTAGAGGAAGATGAGGACTGAAAGTCATTTCAAAGCGAGAGGCTAAAAATTGAGTCCCAAGGCATTCGAGAAAAAGAAATGCAGTTTCTTCAGATTTCCCCTAGTTTTGGAGAAAAGGATGCCAATAAAAGAAATAGATTTTTAAATGGAGGCCCCAAAGACAAGTTACGGAATCTTTTGGGGCAGAAAACAATAAGACAAGAGTGTGACCAGGGAACCTGACAACAGTTAAGGAGCCAAAGAAAAGCGCTGACAAAGCACTTCAGCTCCATTGACAGAGAATTTACACTGATGGTTTCCATGGCTGTGGGTTGTGTTCTTCTCTCTTGGACACAAAACTCCATTTTCCATTGTCCAGCTCCAGGAGATTTTAGGGGACATCCACACGACTCTTGCCTATTCTAGTTGCAGTGGCCCAAGAAATTTCAAATTCCATAAGTTAAAGCTCAGAACCCCAGGCCAGGTGTCATGGTGCACCTTGAATCTTAGCCCTCAGGAAGCAGGAGGACTCTGTGAGTTTGATGCCATGTTGTTCTACATATGTGAGTGTGAGGTCATCCTGGGTTTCCTAGCATGATCCTGTCTCAAACAACAACATACATGTGTGAGAGCACCTACACACACACACACACACACACACACACACACACACACACACATGCACATTTCTCTACCTACTTTCTTCCCAAAATCTTGTCACCTGGGCTTCATAGCAAGATCCTGTCTCAAACAACAACATACATGTGTGAGTGCACACACACATACACGCACACACACACACACACACACACACACACACACATCATACACACATTCTCTACCTACTTTCCTCCCAAAATCTTCTCACCTGAAAATATGCTTCATATTTTTACTTATACCCCATGATTCATTTCTTCTATTACACTGATAGCAGTTGCCCACTGGGCTTCTTTTAACTCTTCTCTTCCTTAATCCAGGGCAGTTGACCTTCATTGACAGTGTGGAGCTCTTTCTGGTGAAAGTATTGGATACTGGGGATGGAGATGTGGCTCAACTGCTAAGAGCACTGATTGCTCTTCCATGGATCCTGGGTTCAATTTCCAGAACCGCTCAGCAGCTTGCAGACATCTATAACTCTGCACACACCTGACATGCAAGTGGTAACAGACATATATGTAGACAAAATACCCATACACACAAAATAAAAATAAACCTGTTTTTTTAAAATAAAGTATTGGATACTTTCCCTACAAAGATGTGGTTTGCTCGGGAAGTGGGACATTTCCCGGCAATCTTTTTTTTTTTTTTTCATCTTTATTAACTTAGGTATTTCTTATTTACATGTCAAATGTTATTCCCTTTTCCAGTTTCCAGGCCAACATCCCCCTAACCCCTCCCCTTCCCCTTCTATATGGGTGTTCCCCTCCCCATCCTCCCCCCATTGCCGCCCTCCCCCCATAGTCTAGTTCACTGGGGGTTCAGTCTTAGCAGGACCCAGGGCTTCCCCTTACACTGATGATCTTACTAGGATATTCATTGCTACCTATGAGGTCAGAGTCCAGGGTCAGTCCATGTATAGTCTTTAGGTAGTGGCTTAGTCCGTGGAAACTCTGGTTGGTTGGCATTGTTGTTCATATGGGGTCCGAAGTCCCTTCAGTTCTTTCAGTCCTTTCTCTGATTCCTTCAATGAGGGTCCTGTTCTCAGTTCAGTGGCTTGCTGCTGGCATTCGCCTCTGTATTTGCTGTATTCTGGCTGTGTCTCTCAGGAGCGATCTACATCCGGCTCCTGTCAGTCTGCACTTCTTTGCTTCATCCATCTTGTCTAATTGGGTGGCTGTATATGTATGGGCCACATGTGGGGCAGGCATTTCCCGACAATCTTAAAAGGATCATATATCTGTGGATTCCAACATTAGGATCTCTGCAAGTTCTTGTCCCTGGGGTAGCAAAGCCTACAATAAGCTACTCTCTAATATCCTGCTCTAATAGCGCGCCTATCGTTGCCTTCCCCCATTTCCGGCCTCATTTGTGTCCCACTTCCGGCTTCATTTGTGTTAGAACGGTCTGAACCATTCTGCTGTTGTGGAGTAACCAAACTCTTTCTCACATGCCACCCTTGTTTCCCACCTAGACATGCTCTTCATGTCTAGACATTGCACACACCAGAGTTCCCAAGTCCTGCCTGTTTCCTCTTCCACCCCCACAATTCTGGATTCTCGCTCTTTCGCTCCTGTGCCAGCAGTGACCCAGAATGGCCAAGAAGAGTTCAAATCTCCCTCCAAATCTGTGAATTCGAAACAGAAGCTCCATGTGTTCCCTGAGATGTGATTTTTGAGATGTCTGGGTATGCTTTAAGGGGATGGGAGAATGGAGACGTTTCTGACGACAACTGACCGTGGACTGTTTAGCTCATGGAGTCAATGGGAGGCGCTTTATTTTTCCCTTCCTTCTTTTGTCTTCTAGAAAATAACTGGAAGACAGTTTGAGAGGGACAACTCTGTCACGTCCCTTTAGATGACTTCCCTCCAGGACTTATCTGGTTTTTGGCATGGGGTAGGGTGTCAATTGCATTTATCTATTCAACTACCTTTGTCATTTGGCTGTAAGTTTCATTTTGGGGTCTCTAGGTTCTATTAAGTCCCTTGTTGATGCAGACAGATAATTTTTTTTCTGCCTATGGTAGATTTCTATAAAGACCTGCATCTTATTCCTGGAGCTGAGTAGAGAGCACACACACCAGGATACCCATCTGCACTGCTCCAAGTGTTTGTACTGAACTCTTCCCAAATCCACATCCTTATTATAGTGCCAATGAGAGGATCTGCTACAATTCAATGTATTTTCCTCTTTGAACATGACCTCATTAAAGCCAATAGCTTCATATATAAACTCAGTATCCTAAAGCCTCTGGTACTTGATTGGCACATACAGCAGTGATTAGAAACCCATGCTTGGAGAAATTAAGATATTGTTTGTGAAGCTCTTGCCTGGCACACAGTAAGCATTCCGTAAATGTCAGCTTCTTATCATAGCAGGCACTGATTGTCAAGGATAAATGTAAAAGTAAATCTTGAAATGCCTTTCATCTCTCACAATTATTATATAACTGTAATAATATCTGAAGCATGTTTTTGCCAGCTTTATATTCCAGATTTCTTATGCTATTAAGACTGCAGGTATCCATGTGTCTTAAACAAAGACATTTCTCAGTAGGGATTCTTGTGAAATGGAAGTCGCACAGAGAATTACAAAACTGTAATAGCCTACACCTTTTTACAGCTGGGCACGGTTTCCTGAGGCTATGCAGTATGTTCTGCACAGAGAGAACGAGAAGTAAAGCTGACATTCTGAAAATTATATCACTAAAAACATCAATCTCTTCAACAAAACAAAAGGGACAAGTGGAGATGTATGATACAACCGAGAAATACAACATTTAGGAGGCTTCGGGTGTAAGCAAACACATTGTGGGCTGAGATAGCAACTAGGCATTTGGTTGATGAAGAGAATTAATTAGCTGACCTGAAGGAATTCAAACAGGGAAACTGACTGGTAGTTTGGGCAATCTCTCTTGCACTGATACAGACCAGCACTGCAATTTTCACTACATAGTCTTTCATTAGTCGTGTAATATTTTAAAATGGAAATATGTGTAAAGCATGCATGCATGTCCATTGTGTAAGTCGGTTGAGTGTGGACAACCGTCCCAGGTTCTGTTCAGCTAGATGCTTCTTGGACATTCATTCTCCACATTGTACCACCAGTGTCTTAGACACTGAGTGTGCCCTTCAAGGCTTCCTTTACTGAAGTTTAATCCTCATCCTGAGCTAACAAGTAAATAAAAACATAATCTGCCTGTGAGGGTTAGCAGCGGAGCTTTGAGAAGTGATGAGAATTAGATTTTATTATCAGAGTGGAGTTTTTGTTGGTGAATCCTGTAAGAGGGAAAGAGAACTGGATGTGTACACACACACACACACACACACACACACACACACACAAGAAAATACACACATACACATATACATATATATGTGCATACATTCTCGTTCTCTCTGTTTCTCTCTCCCTCTTTGTCTCTCTCTGTGTCTCTCTATGTTTCTTTCTGTGTCTCTCCTCCCCTCCCCTTCCTTCCCAACTTCTTGCCATGCCATGGTGCCATGTACAATTTTGAGAACCCATTGGCCCTAAAAGCCTCTTTGTTTTTAAAGTAGCTTGTCCTATTACTTTATAGCAAGGAAAGGCAGATAGCTGCTCTCAGCTACCTCTGAACATTCAACAGTCCTGCTATGTGCATAAAGTAAAAATGGAAACCCTTGCTCTGGCCTACAGAGCCCACAACTCTGTAGATCAGGTCTCCACCAGCTCACCGTACTCACCTCCTACTCTTTGCACACCCACCTCACTCACCCCCTGCCCTTTGCACACCCACCTCACTCACCCCCTGACCTTTGCACACTCACCTCACTTACCCCTTGCCCTTTGTACACCCACCTCACTCAGTCCCTGCCCTTTGCACACTATACACAGACTGAAGGAACTCATTCTTCCTCTCTTGTGTCAACCTCAGATGTTTACTCAGAATTTTACACTGGGTTTCTTCTGCAAAGTCTCCTCTCCAATTGGCACAGAGTTAGTTCTTCCAGTCAAGCCCTTGTTTTTGCCTTTTTTTTTTCTTCTCTCCCTCCCTCCCTCCCTCCGCACCCCCTCTAGCTAGACCAGGTCTTGCTTACCATGTACCCTAAGCCAGCCTCCCCCTTGCAATCCTCCTCCATCTGCTTCCCAAGTACTGGGATTCTGCGTGTGCAACACCAACTCCCAGGACATTATTTAAAAGTCATTTGCTGAGAGAAGATAGACAAAGTAACAGCCAGCCAATCACATTTAATCACAGCACCCTATCTCACCGTTCCATAACCACTAGAGTCCCTTCCTTTTTGTTCTGGTCATGTCTTTATGCTCGACAATAGTGGAATTCTCACCTCTGTCATTCATTGGTCTTGCACAATGTCTGAAAGTGAGTGTGGACTGAGTGGTCAGATCCAAGAATCACTAACTCATAGCCGGGAGGCAAGATTTTCCCCTCTCTTTCTTTCCTCCTCCTTGTTTTCATTTTTCCACCCATGAATTCTGACAGTTTTCTTCAATACCACTACAGTAACTTTCAAATGCACCCTCGGCAAAGTCTTCCACAGTCTCAGAAAGAAGCATCCTTACAAAGAAGCGCCTAACTTTATTTGTTGAAAGGAAAAAGTGTCCATATTAAGGCACAGCATCCCACAACCAAGAATTCCCTTTCTTTCTCGTCTATAAGAAACACTGTCTGCTATGTAAACACAAATTTTCAACTACATCCGTATATGAAGGCTCCACTCACTGTCAGAGTCACCTCTTCACACATTAAGAATAATGAGAGATTGATTTGCTCCCGGCAGATCGGTTTGTTCCTTTAGCTCTACTGAGATAGCAAGATGTAGAGAGGAACCAGATGGCTGCGACTGGGAGGAGGGAAGGCTCTGGAAAATAAAAAATGCATCATTGCATATTCTGTGAGAAATACTGAATATTTGCAGATGATATTTTCTTACTCCTGTTAGCAGTTACATAAATTTCCAAGATATACGCAGTAGCTCTGCTATTACCATAGTTTTAAAAATCACGTTAGACATTTAATGGGATTTTATTTCCAAAAGAGTATGAAGCACCCTCTGAGTATAGCACATTTATGTTTTCCAGAATCCCTGTGATGCAGAATGGAAGCTAGAGTCATGTGCACATGAATATTTAGTCCCTTAAGGTTCCCTATTTCAGCTCTGTGACCTTGGACAGCTTATATCTCTTAAACTAACTTTTTTTCATCTTGAAAATAAAGAGTCTAATAATTTTGTTGTGTAGCTGTTGTTTATAAATAACAGAAATCTTGATCTGGCCAAAAAATATGGCACAGTATGTGCTCAGAAAGAGCAGAATTCCTTTGTACAGAAGCAGGGACACAGGGTGCCAAAGCTATGATGTAATGATACATTTTAAATCTCTCTGTTTCTAGTTTGGTGTCATAGTCCCTTCAGCTCATGTAATGAATATTTACTTTGCTCTTCTTTTATGCAAGGCATTATTCTAGAAATGGAGTAGAAACTGGGGATTCGGGAGAGACCAAAGGGTCTCCCCCTCAACAAACACTCGTCTTCAAGTTTCACTAGATTTATGGTTTATTGATAAACAGCTGTCTTTTCTTTCAACTTTAGTTTTCTTGGCTTTAACACTTTCTATGGCTGCTTTGTTACTTCTTATAGAGAGAGAAAAAAATCTCATTCTTGAAGTTCAAAGAGAGAACTGTTGTCAAAAAATCTTTTCTTTCTTCCTCCTAAATAAATACATTTCCAAGCATGATTCAGAGTCTTAAAACATGTTATTATCCCTTTCTAGAGGCTTATACCTAAGGAGAAAATAAAAACATACTAAAATAAAAAGCAGTAATTTTAGTAGCTTTGAAAAGCCTACTCCTGGGTGGCTTTTCCTAATCATTCAACTTTGTGATTAACAAAGGCATTAGGAGACATTCGCTCTGTCAAACACATAGAATTAAAGAAAACAAAATTTCACCTTTTAGTCTGTTAATGTACTATTATAAAACCTGAATAGAAAATTAATCACTGCTAATCAAGACTATGTCTTAGCAACAGGTGATTGCAAATAAAGCTGCAGAGAAAACCAGAGACTGAACGGTAAAGCAAGTCGTAATCAGGATCAATTGCAAGCCTCAGAGGGGAACAATTTAGATGGAGACTTCAGAATGCAGTCTAATGAAAGTCATTTATGCTGCATATCAAGGCTAATGTCAAAAACAAACAGGATACAAGCCAGAGAGTAGAGCCTTAAATTACAATATTCAAAAGCATATGCAAGAATCAGTCAACTGGGAGAGATTTCATAAGAATTTCTAAGGAAGACTGGTCATTTGTATCACAACCATCGAGGTTAATGTATGACCTTAGGCAGCTACCAGGAAGAATGTGGACTCAGAAGCAGTCTAAGAGGAGCCTCTGGGTCCACCTGAGCTGCAGGATTCAGAAGAAATGCCATGCAGATGTCTAAATATACTTCGGTATAGATGACAATTCTAAAGCCCAAAAAGGCATAGGAAGAAATGTAAGCAGTTCTTGAAAATACTCTAGACAGAAAAGCTAATGAAGGAAGCCCCCAGGTCCCTAAAGTAAGCATCTAAGATCCTGGATCTAGAACCAAAACAACCTGTTTGTTGGGAAGTCATGAATTTGTTCCATACAGCAGGATGACAGGCACATGCCAAACCTCAGAAGCTGGATTAGTCAAGGCTGCAGTCCACGATGAGTGGGCAACATGAAACAGAGACAGAACAGGGGCCTAGGAAGGTTATAAGCTGTGGATGAGGATACCATTGCTAATCTGAGACATCAGAGACAGAATAAGCAATGTCTCAGGTCTGACCCAGAACACTTTGTTGACTTTACTTGTAAAAAAGCTCTTAGAGTCCTGTGCCGGACAACCGAGAGTAGCACTGACAGAGACATGAAAAGAGCCCTCTTCTAACACCAACTAATAGTGACCTACAGCAGGCAAAGGCATTCACTCCCATGTGTCCTTTCAGCCTGCCTGAGTGAAGGAGGACAGCAATCCATCCGGGCCAGAGCAGGGGTGAGTCAGGAATATAACATCAGAAAGCTTCAGTCATGTGTATAGACCTGGGGTTGAGTGGGTCTGATAAACAGAGCCACAGAAGACATGTGATTGGTTCTAAGAGCATGTAGATGACTGCCATGCACCGCTTCTTCCCACCAGAGCCCCAGGAAAATAATGTTGGGTTATAACTTAAGGACACACAAGTTTCTCTGGAGAAGGCAAATTCAGGATAGACCAAAAAAAAGGGGGAAAAAAAAGAAAAACCCAAGAACTTTCAAAAGCTGTCATATGCAGCCACATTATGGCACGTATCAATGGAAAGCCTGAAACACTGCCAACTCCTTGACAAAATAACATAAATTCGCATTCCAAAAGTCTCTCTCCATTCTTATTCTTGACACAGCATGTCCAGTGCCCAACACGGCTAGCAAAAGGCTGGAGAAGACAGAAGCTGGAAAGGTCAAGCTGTCAGTTACCTAGGCTCAGATTTAAAGGCCTGTGATGACATGTTTCCCTGTACAGAGGAAGTGTAGATGGCCTGGAAGAGCGGATGGGTATTCAGGCAGATGAAACTCTAAAGGAAAAGAGAAGTGTGTTAGCTGGCAAAAATCAACAGTGTCTTTGATGAGCTTAACAGTGGCTTAACACAGGTGCAGGAGGAATGGGAACGTGAAAATAGGGAAACTGCTATTTCCCCAAATTAAATGCAAGAAGAAATATATCTTTAAAAGTCATCCAAGATCTGTGGGACAGTTTCCAAAAATCTATCCTACATATGATTGAGACGCCAGACTGCAGGAAAGTGCACAAAGCAGAGGAACGTTGGAGATAACGGCCAATGTGAGTGGCAGACACCAAACCCCAGGTCTAAGAAACTCAGAAGTCAAAGATAACTAGACAGGAGCACATGGAGAGAGTATATAAGGATTAACTCTTGGGTCAATAAGGAAGGGAAGGGGAAGTCATGATGATAAAATATCCTACTGTGCTGGAAGCCAAGAAAGAGTGTTTTTAGGAAAGGGAGCCGGGTTGTTGTGTGAATACTGAAGGTGAGACTTTTAAAAGAAACCACCCGGCTTTGGCTTTCAACAGGAATGAATGAGATAAACCCCTCCTTGTAAATACGTAACACACACACACACACACACACACACACACACACACAGAGGTGGGGGGAAGACAGGGGGAGAGAGAGGGGGGAGGAGAGAGAGAGAGAGAGAGAGAGAGAGAGAGAGAGAGAGAGAGAGAGAGAGAGAGAGAGATTGAGAGAGATTTTATAGCAATTCCCATAAGTCTTTGTACGACTCTCATTCTCTCTCACTACAGCACTAAAGGTACAGTTCTGTCCACAGAGATTTGTTCAGAAAAGAACACACAGACTGAACTTGATTAAGTTCAGTGTTCTTGATTAAGAACAGTGTTCTCCCTCTAGGTATTGCTGTAAGCCTTAGGAGTGGGACCTCCTCATGCTTTGGCACTTAAAATTGCCAGGAGGGGTGGAAACTGCTGTGCCACCAACCGGACTGCCACCAAGTGAAGACGGTGGTAGTGGGAGGGCATGAACAGCGTTTTATTCCTATTGCAGTCTTGTTTCTCCACAGATCCGTCCACCCACCGTTTCCTTGGTCACTTAACTATGGGCAGAGTTTCTGTCAGCAGTAGGAAGAGAGACACTAGGGCATCGGTGTGCTTATGTAGATGAATAAAGTAATAAAACAGAAAGGCGGCAGGAATGTCCCAAATGGAAGCAAGCAAAAGTAATAAGAAGGAATTCCCTTATTAGAAGTTTCTGATGGTCAAACAAAATAGTTGGAATTAAAATGCTTTGTTTGTAAATATTAGTTGCAAATGTAGTCATAATAGTTAAAAACTGGCAACAAACCCAAATGTTTATAAACAGAAACAGATCGTCTATGCATATCCACATGGTGGAATATTACTCAGCGATGCTCAAGCATGTGTAACATGGACTGGTCACACTGAAGTTAGCTGCTGGGAGAACCTGACATGGCTAAGTACCTATGCTTGCGAGGAAGGAATGCTGGCCTCAATATCCCTTCTTATTGCTTAGCACACGCTCTGACCCTTACAGTCTAGTTACAACTCCAGATTCTGAAGTAGAGGGCCATTCTTGCCCACCATGTTTGAACATGCAGTAGATGTCCCAAACTGAGCATGCTCAGAACAAAGCCTATGACACAATCCTCAGAGAGAGAGAGAGAGAGAGAGAGAGAGAGAGGGAGAGAGCTGATAAAACACAGAAGCAAAATAAAGGGTTTGGGTTCTTTGGTGTGGTGTGATGTTTTTGTTTTTTGTTTCTAGGTTTCTACAGAACATTGAAGCAATCACACACACAAAACGAACTTACTATTGACATTTACAATTAAAAAAAATTCAAACAATATAGCATGGGTTACAGGAAATGCAAATACTTGAGTTGTTCTTATTTTTCCACTGAGTTTATAAAGTAAAAGGTTTGATGTCCAATCAAATGCTCACAGTCAAGGCAATAAAAACATTGAGTATATATATATTTTGTGTGTGTGTGTGTGTGTGTGTGTGTGTGTGTGTGTGTGTGTGTGTGCGTGTGTGTGTGTTGGGCTGGAGAGATGGCTCAGCAGTTCAGAGAACTGAATGTCATTGCAGAGGACCTGGGTTCAATTCCCAACACTCACTCTCACCTGGGACTCCAGTTCCAGGGCATCCAATGTCCTCTTCTGAACCCTGAGACCATAAGACACACAAATGGGGAACAGACATAACTACAGGTAAAACACCCACACATAGAAAAATAAATAAATCAGTTGTTCATTTCCTCAATTTATCTTTACACTTAGAAAAGAAAGCACGATAATGGAGGAACTGGAGAAGGCGGGTTTAAGTTACTATTTTGATGTAACTGATCTTCCTAGATGATTAGATATGAAGGTTCATTATTCAAACTTCAGTCTCCTTTTAATCAAGGCTGTGGAAACTGAGGTTTGATTACAGAACTGACTTTTAATCTTTTCCCCTTAACAAAGTAAAATAAATACTATGCATATCTGCATATAGTGTGGATATTTAAATATATATTTGCAGCCCATATGTCTAAATCTACTCTGAAAGTCAAAATACTTCCAAGAATATAATTTGAAATAAAAAATCCAAGAGCTGCTATTTGAAACCCTGGACTTAAAATATTTGCTAAGGGATTCATCTTCTTCGAATCTGTTGCAGGAAAGTGTTCATGCAGAGTTGAGGGTCACCTGCTTCATAGAGGTTCAGTAATGAGATCCTGTGATGAGATCTTTACAATTTGGTTGGATTGACTCAAATATTAATAAGAAATATGGCCTGACTTCTTAAAACTAGACATGGTTCAAAGTATTTCACATGTAGAATTTACATGTCAGAACACATTAGAAGCTGCACTTGCCTACAACGATGGCATATTACGTTGGCCAGAAAAAGTTACCAGTGTGTGATGTCCTGGGGGACAGGCGTTGCAGGGCACTAAATGTGTTCCTAAAAGTATTCAAATGATGACATTTCCTAATCAAAGCAAAACTGTGACTCAACAATCATGGCGAGCCATGCATTGCAGGATAATTTGACATTTGGAGGACATTTTCGGACTCCAGAAGGCAAATCAAGTTTACCACAACTTTTAGAGAAGATCCTCTGGACTTGTGATCGTATCCATATTAAAATTATACCATACAGGAGAATTATTAAGAAGGTAAAGCTTATGTGTGTTCAGGAGAAGTAGTGTTAAAGGATTGCAAGTAAGAACTTATTGAAGGTCAGATAGGTGCATGCATTTGTACTGGAGGATTTTAATAGTTCGGGACTACAATCCTCACTTCCTACAGACAGACTTCACTTGTATAGCTCTAAGAATAAATAATCAATTAAAATTCATTTCGGGTCATGTCCATTCACACTAAATGATACTGCTCAGCCAAATATTTAGATCTATTTCATTTGCCACCAAAAAAATAAATTTAAAAATATTGTTTGGAAAGGCCTTGACTGTCTGTCGCCTACTTGCTGTCTAGCAGCTGGTCAGTGTTGTTTAATAGTCCAACTAAATCCAATTTTAGAAGCTGTTTTCAGTAGATCATGGCCTTGGGATATTATTCTATATAGACAGTATCCAAAAATAAAATAAACCAACTATTTTTTTTCTTTGTAACCACAGGCAAAATCTAAAATTACAGCAATAATCATCTCTGAGCCTTCACAGATCATGATGGTTTAAAAAAAATCTCAACAAAGAGACCTCATGCCTTCTAAGAGTTCAGAATTTTCTTTCTCCAACCTTTAAAAAAATTTTTACCAAATTAAACCTTACACCATATTAATGAGATAAATAGCATTATATGATATAATAGGATATAACAAATTAATTATAAAATTTATTTTAATAAGGAAATATAAACTCTTATTGGCTTTCATGTGTAGTTCTCTAAATTGCTTTCACTGTCCCAGGCCAAGAACATCTGTCTAAATCTTTGCAGAGTTACTAATGTGCATATAACATTTACATTTAATATAGGGACCAACAGAATTAGGCTTGACCCTTTGGTGTCATTATTGGTTTTCCATTTACCACTTCTGTTCTCTTTGTCTCTTTTCTTTTTATGCTGACTTAAGACTGATTAAAATTTTATTGCTTTCATTTCTGTTATAGTTTAATAGCTATAAGTATTGTATTGTGATGATTTCTCTGAAGTTTGTAACATACACAAGTACCACTCACTTATACTAAAGGAACTTTCCAACAACATTTTCCAATATCACATAAGTACAGTACTTTGCAAACTGCTAATAGAGAAAAATCCTAAAGGCAGCCAGATTTTAAGGGAAGGGAGTCTAGGGAGATTGGCTCAGCAGATAAAGGCGTTTTCCACCGAGTTTGACAACCTGAGTCCAATCCCAGCACCCAACAGCAAAAGGGAAGAACCAGATCTTTAAAGTCATTCTATGATCTCCACACACATGTGGTATTTAAGATAAAGAAGTTAAAAACTAAAACCAACAGTGGCAAGGCATACATTTAAGCATCAGGCATGTAGTCACAGCAGTGGCAAGGCAGCAGGTGGGTAACTTCCTAAGCTCAGAGAGGACCCTTTTTCTCTTGTCTTGAGGACAGTTGTGCTCTGAACACACAAGCTACATTGAAATTTGCTTCTTCCACTCTCAGTCTGGCTGTCAATCTTGGAGATGCAGGAGGAAGAAGCAGAGACTTCTGGGATGGGAGACTGTCTCTACAACTGAGAGTAAGATATGTAGTTCTGAGTTACCAGAGGGAGAACGCCCCCTTAGGAAACGTGACACCTCCCAGCAGAGAGGAACGCCTGCATTTCTCTTCTTTGTATGGACTAGTTGTCATTTTAGCCAACTGGGAAATAGATAGTCGGCAAATTCCACTCTCTATTAATTATTTCTTATTGTATATTTCAGTTTATGCATACAGCATGTGCACGAGCAAGATTGTACACATCTCTGAAGCTCTGTCAGCTCCTTAGTAAAGAAAATGTCTACAAGAAACTCAGCGTTTACTGTCAGCCATGATCCCCCTGAAATTGCCTGGCAACCTCTGTGCTCTGTACTTCTGTGTTGTGCCTTCCTCCGTGTCACAGGAGGAAATTAAAAAGGCTCTATTAGAGTGAAAACACTATCTGCCCAAACCCAGGAATCCACTTTGGAAATTTTACTGATTAATCAATTGTTTTGTCCTTGTACTAAAAACACTGGAAATTTGTTCATATAGCTAGGAACGTCCCAAAGTTTGTGTCCTCAGCATCTTAACTCTTAGAGCAAGTAACCAAAAGATGGCAAGGAGGGGTTAATACCAAAGGAGTTTCTTAATCCGGACACACTTCCTACTGCCCCTCCATACTGGAATTTGAACACAGCACACCACACAGGGCCATGTGGGGAGCACAGAGGTTGGCGAGATGCAGAGGCAGAGACAACAGCAGGAGACTGTTGGAAGCCTGGATACACCTGCAGGAAAGGTGAGGCAGGATGAGCATGGAGTTGGGAGACAGGACCACTGTAGCAGGCTTTGGAACATCAAGTGGGGAAGCTGAGTGTTTTATATTAGGGTTGATTTAGAATGGTCAAATAATTAATATTTGATACATAGATGTTAGAAAAGCAGGTTGGTGTAGTCCGTTTAGGAGGATCTCCATCCCAAAGACTCAGTGTCCACTCTGTAGCCTGCAGCCCTGTTTAGAGGAGTAGAAATCTTAAGGGATGGGACCTAGGAGTTTTTCAGCTCATTGGCTCTGAGCCCTGCAGAGATACTAGGATTTCAGCTATTTCTCTTTCCTCTTTCACCTTCCAACCAAGAGGAGACCTAACTCCTCCATCCCTCCTTTGTCATGACATTCTGCTAGAGACCCAAACAGGGCAAATGACTGTGGATGGAAGCCTTTAAACCATGATTCAAAGGAACCTTTTCTTTTTAAAGGTTGACTCTTACTCGTGCTTGCTGCGGAGAGATAAAGCTGGCTCACGAGGACCGAGTCAGGATGTGGCTTCTAGAAGTCGGTTGGTTGGCACGGATGTTCTCCCAGTTGAGCTCTACTGGGTAGGGAAACCTTTCAGCTATCAGCTGTTTAGAGCTTTGGTCTGTTGGGATGTATTGTAATCCTAAATACTCCCCCCTCCCTGCCCCCAGGTCTGGTTCCTTCAAGGTTGAGGAAATCCTCAACTATACCAAAAGATACTAGGTAACCTTGTGCCTCAAGTTATCCTTGACTGGTCAATAAAGATGCCTACATCCTGTAGCTGGGCAGAAGAGAAGTAGGCGGGGCTTCATTTTCAGAGTTTAGGGTCTGAAGCAGAGACCATGACCACAAGGAAGTGAGAGAGAAGATGAGGCCATGGGGTAAGGGATTGTGAGAACTGGTCAGGAGGGCGGGCCAGTCAGCCTAAGAGCATCCCAGGTGGAGCATGGCAAGTCATACGTTGGGATTTTGACAGAGAAGTAGACAAATAGCATAGAGGGTGGATATCTGACCAGCTCTAGTGTTTTTAAGCTTATTATAAATATAAAAGGTTCTGTGTCCTCTGTCTGGGAACTAAATGATCAAAGGTGGGGTAGAAACCCCCAATAAATATTTACCATAACAATCAGCTTTCAGGATGGCAAACTACTACACAACTTAGAAAACTAAAACTCACAGAATGAAGACACGTGAAAGTACAACGGGGTTTTAACAGTTGAGATGTAACTTTGTGGTTAAGAAATATTCTAGGGCTGGAGAGATGGCTCAGTGGTTAAGAGCACCCGACTGCTCTTACAGAGGTCCTGAGTTCAATTCCCAGCAACCACATGGTGGCTCACAACCATCTGTAAAGAGATCTGATGCCCTCTTCTGGTGTATCTGAAGACAGCTACAGTGTACTCATATATAATAAATGAATAAATAAATCTTAAAAAAAAAAAAAGAAATATTCTAGAACACTGGAAAGCAGCGGCGAGTTTATCATGTGACGCCCATTGCCATCTCGGTAAATTACCTTTTATTCCAATTTTTCTTATATCACAAATTATAAACCCAGATAATCAACCAACTCTGTAAACATGTTTAAAATGTTCTAGAATCCTACAGGATCAAATATTCAGCCAAGATTTCACTCTCTGTGTGAAATAAGCAAGGCCATCCGCCTCAGCCATGGGCAGATCCACTTTGCCTTTAATAAATGGTAAAATTCTATGCATATTATATACTGAAAGATGGCTTCAAACGTACGTTTACACGTTTGATTGTCAGGAAACTCCTATTGGCATCCGCTACTTTGCATATTTAAGGTGCTGTAAATTTTTTTTTAGGGCAAAAAGGAGGTCGTGAGCCAAGAGTGATTAAGAGCCCTGCACCATGTTTTCTAATCGTCCTCTGAGGAATTACTTGATGAGCTACAAACACGGTTTTTACACTATGATGTGTTGAACATTGATATCTTGAACTTGACAGCCAAGAAGTAAAATGGAAGGCTGACATGCTTACATTTTCAAACATTTAAGTCAAAGAGACACAGAAATGCACAGGACAAAAAAATGTGCAGTGATAAATACTTAAAGTCTGCTCTGTGCTCCCAGCCCAGGGGTTGCCCACGCTGTTCTACACCAGTCCAAGAGCTCTGAATTCACAAAGAAAAGACACTCATACACACAACCCGAATATTTACTACACCTTAACCAGCTCAATGGTTGGGCACTTAAAGACTTACCACTTCATTAAAGTATGCAAATATTCATTTAAAAGGTGTTTTTTATAACAGAACTTTGTCCTCTGTGAGCACAGAGAGCCACATAAAGGTTGTGAGTCCTTTGTCCACTCTCTGCAAGTGAGTGGATCACTGTATAAGAAAGTAAGCAGGAAGCCTGCCTTAAAACTCTGGTGGCTTCAAGGCAAACATTCTTGCAACTAAGGCTTGTGGCTGGTTCGTTCACAATCATAAGTCTCACTGAAATGACGGGGTAAACCAAGGAAAATATTATGTCAGACAGACTCGGTCTCAGAGCCCCTGAAAACAAAAGTGGCTATGAATAAAAATGTAAAGAAAAAAATTAAAGGAATTATTAGAGTTTTAATTGTATCAAGGAAACTGAGGTGAGCCAAGCTGCTCAAGTGTCATTTAAAGGCAGGGTTGATGGCAGCAAAATCACAGCAGCCAGGGATTCTCACAAGATTGCCAGAACCACTACTGAAAGCAGTTAAAGTCTATAGTAATAGTTTCAGAATTATCTATCATCTACCACCTTTCTTCCAACTGACTTTCTGACACAGCTCCTCAGCCACTGGCAATGTTCTGACATATCAACTAGGGTGTTGGAAGTCTGTAATTTGCTCTTCTGCTCTCTTCCTCTCTTCCCCCTCTGTGCCTTCTCTCACTGTTCTCCCCTCTCTCTCCATGTGAGCATGGCCAGCTTCAACTTTCTCTCTCTCTCTCTCTCTCTCTCTCTCTCTCTCTCTCTCTCTCTCTCCCAACTCCCCTCCTATGCCTAAATAAAACTCTATTTTATACTAAAGAAGAAGAAGAAGAAGAAGAAGAAGGAGAAAGAAAGAAAGAAAGAAAGAAAGAAAGAAAGAAAGAAAGAAAGAAAGAAAGAAAGAAAGAAAAAGAAATCTGTAATTTCTTTTAAAGCCCACTACACAATGTAACACAAAAACCTCTCTCTGAGTCAGATCATGCACTTCAAGGGTCATAAACTCAAATGGCTGCCGAAGCCCAGTGGAGAACCTAAAAACTTGATTGGTCCAGCACGTGCAGAACTCTGGTTGTAGGTTCCAAGTGCAACCCCACTTAGCTTCTCTGCGCAGACCCATCAGGGATTCCCCAGGCCGTTTGCTGTCAGTGATCCAAATCATCATCTCATTGCTCAGACTCAGGAAACCAAAGCCAAGACAACTCTGAGCCGCTGTCAAGTCTGCAGTGAGGCTTCTCGCATTTGGGATGTGACATGCGACATAAAGCGATAGTGAAGGGACATGGAAGGGCGGTCACGAATCTTCCCATTTCGATGGTTTCCTTGCTCATCTTTGATAAGGATCTTTAATTAGCCTTTTCTAACCTCTGTTTTTTTTTTCCCAGAAGTCCTACCCTCTCAGAAGATTTGCCTTTAAACAAGGACAAGCAGGAATCAAAGTGCCGAATCCACTGAAGTAGGAGCTTTTGTGACTGCAGCTAGTGGGAACTAAATGCTTTACAGCAATTAAAAAGCACCACCAGTTTGTCTTAAGCAACCGTGAACCCATTCAGCAGATAATGAGTGTCTGCTACATGAGGACACTTATCTGCCCTAGTTCTCAAAAGTCCCACAGAGGAGCTCATTGGATCAGTTTATAAATTCAGTAATTTGTTATTATATTATAAATATTGAAATGCACTTGAATGAGATCAGCATCAGGGTAATGAAAAAGTAACTACCTGGTTACGTTTTCCCAGATTTTCTGATAAAACGTTTATGTAACCTTAGGGTCAGCCCATAACCTCTTTTCATTAGTTTTCTGATTTATTTTCTTTTTTTTTTTTTATTGGATATGTCTTTTTTATTTACATTTCAATATTATTCCCTTTCCCAGTTCTCTAGATAAGACCCTATCCCGTCCCCTTCCCCTACTTATATAAGGGTGTTACCCTCCCCATCCACCACTCCTCCCCACCCCACCCCACATACCCATACACTGGAGGAGGGGGTTCAACCTTAGCAAGACCAAGGGCTTCTCCTTCCATTGGTGCCCAACAAGGCCATCCTTTGCTACATATGCAGTTGGAGCCATGGGTCAGTCCATGTATATAGTCTTTGAGTAGTGGTTTAGTGCCTGGGAGCTTTGGCTGGTTGTCATTGTTTTTCTTATGGGGTGGCAAGCACCTTCAGCTCTTTCAATCCTTTCTCTAATTCCTCCAAAAGGGGTCGTGTACTCAGTTCAGTGGTTTGCTGCTAGCATTTGTCTCTGAATTTGACATGTTCTGGCTGTGTCTCTCAGGAGACATCTATATCCGGTTCCTATCAGCATGCCCTTCTTGGCCTCATCAATATTATCTAGTCTTGGTGGATATATATATATATATATATATATATATATATATATATATATATATATATATATATATATCCTCATGTGGAACAGGCTCTGGCTGTTCCTTCAGTCTCTACTCCAAACTCTGCTTCCATATTGCCTCCTATGAATATTTTTGTTCCTCATTTTAAGAAGGAGTGAAACATCCCCACTTTGGTCATCGTCTTCTTGATTTCATGTGGTCTGTGGATTGTATCTTGGGTAATTCGAGCTTTTCGGCTAATATCAGTGAGTGCATGCCATGAGTGATTTTCTGTGATTGGGTTACCTCAGTCAGGATGATATTTTCTAATTCCATTCATTTGCCTATGAATTTCATGAAGTCATTGTTTTTGATAGTTGAGTAGTATTCCATTGTGTAGATGTACCACATTTTCTGTATCCATTCCTCTGTTGAAGGACATCTGGGTTCTTTCCAGCTTCTGTCTGTTATAAATAAGGCTGCTATGAACATAGTGGAGCATGTGTCTTTGTTATATGTTAGAGCATCTTTTGGGTATATGCCCAGGAGAGGTATAGGTGGGTCCTCGGGTAGTTCAATGTCCAATTTTCTGAGGAACCTCCAGACTGATTTCCAGAGTGCTTGTACCAGTCTGCAATCCCACCAACAATGGAGGAGTGTTCCTCTTTCTCCACATCCTTGCCAGCATCCGCTGTCACCTGAGTTTTTTTATCTTAGCCATTCTGACTGGTGTGAGGTGAAATCTCAGGGTTGTTTTGATTTGCATTTCCCTTATGAGTAAAGATGTTGAACATTTCTTTAGGTGCTTCTCAGCTATTCAATATTCCTCAGCTGTGAATTCTTTGTTTAGCTCTGTATCCCATTTTTCAATAGGTATATTTTGCTCTCTGGAATCTTAACTTCTTGAGTTCTTTGTATATTTTGCATATTAGCCCTCTATCAGATGTAGGATTGGTAAAGATCTTTCCCCAGTCTGTTGGTTGCTGTTTTGTTCTAATGACAGTGTCCTTTGCCTTACAGAAGCTTTGCGTCCGGGATGGTGATTCCCTCAGAAGTTCTTTTATTGTCAAAAATAGTTTTCGGTACCTTGGGTTTTTTGTTATTCCAAATGAATTTGCAAATTGCTCTTTCTAACACTATGAAGAATTGAGTTGGAATTTTGATGGGGATTGCATTGAATCTGTAGATTACTTTTGGCAAAATGGCCATTTTTACTATATTAATCCTGCCAATCCATGAGCGTGAGGAGTCTTTCCATCTTCTGAGATCTTCAATTTCTTTCTTCAGATACTTGAAGTTCTTATCATGTAGATCTTTCACTTGCTTGATTAAAGTCACCCTGAGGTATTTTATATTATTTGGGACTACTGTGGAGGGTATCATTTCCCTAATTTCTTTCTCAGCCTGTTTATCCTTTGAGTAGAGGAAGGTTATTGATTTGTTGAGTTAATTTTATACCTAGCCACATTGCTGAAGTTGTTTATCCGGCTTAGTAGTTCTCTAGTAGAACTTTGGAGGTCACTTAACTATACTATCATATCATCTGCAAGTAGTTTGACTTCTTCTTTTCCAATTTGTATACCTTTGATCTCTTTTCATTGTCTGATTGCTCTGGCTAGGACTTCCAGTACTTTATTGAATAAGGGAGAGAGTGGACAAGCTTGCCTAGTGCCTGATTTTAATGGGATTGCTTCAAGTTTCTCTCTATTTAGTTTAATGTTAGCGACGGGTTTGCTATATATGGCTTTTACTATGTTTAGGTATGGGCTTGAATTCCTGATCTTTCCAGGACTTTTATCATGAAGGGGTGTTGAATTTTGTCAAATGCTTTCTCAGCATCTAATGAAATGATCATGTGGTTTTTTTTTTCCCTTTGAGTTTGTTTATATAGTGGATTATGTTGATGGATTTCCATACATTGAACCATCCTTGCATCCCTGGGTTGAAGCCCACTTGATCATGATGGATGATCATTTTGATGTGTTCTTGGATTCGGTTTTAGAGAATTTTATTGAGTATGTTTGCATCAATATTCATAAGGGAAATTGGTCTGAAGTTCTCTTTCTTGGTTGAGTCGTTATGTGGTTTATGTATAAGCATAATTGTAGCTTCATAGAAGGAATTTAGTAGTGCTCTGTCTGTTTCTGAAATGTTTGGACAGTATTAGTATGAAAACCTGATAAAAATTCTGCACTAAAACCCATCTGGTCCTGGGCTCTTTTTGGTTGGGAGACTTTTACTAATTGCTTCTATTTCTTTATGAGTTATTTGGTGATTTAAATGGTTTATCTGTTCCGGATTTAACTTTGATACTTGGTATTTGTCTAGAAAATTGTCCATTTCCTCCAGATTTTCCAGTTTTGTTGAATAGGCTTTTGTTGTAGGATCAGATGAATTTTTGAATTTCCTCAGATTCTGTTGTTATGTCTCCCTTTTCATTTCTGATTTTGTTAATTTGGATATTGTCTCTGGGCCCTCTAGTTAGTTTGACTAGGGCTTTATCTATCTTGTTGATTTTCTTAAAGAACCAGCTCCTGGTTTGTTGATTCTTTGTATAGTGTTTTTCATTTCTACTTGGTTGATTTCAGCCCTGAGTTTGACTATTTCCTGCCTTCTACTCCTCTTGGGTGTATTTGCTTCTTTTTGTTCTAGAGCTTTTAGGTATGCTGTCAAGCTGCTGATGTTTGCTCTCTCCTGTTTCTTTTTGCAGGCACTCAGAGTTATGACTTTTCCTCTTAGCACTACTTTTATAGTGTCCCATAAGTTTGGGTATGTTGTGCCTTCATTTTCATTAAATTTTAAGAATTCTTACTTTCTTTATTTCTTCCTTAACCAAGTTTAGAGCATTGTTCAATGTCCATGTATATGTGGGCTTTCTGTCGTTTTGTTGTTATTGAAGACCAGCATCAGTCCGTGGTGATCTGATAGGATGCATAGGATTATTTCTATCTTCCTGTATCTCTTGAGGCCTGTTTTGTGACTGATTATACAGTCAATTTTGTAGAAGGTACCATGAGGTGCTGAGAAGACAGTGTATCTTTTTGATTTAGGATGAAATGTTCTATAAATGTCTGCTAAGATCATTTGGTTCATAAGTTCTGTTAGATTCTCTATCTCTCTGTTTTATTTCTGTTTCCATGATCTGTCCATTGATGAGAGTGGGGTGATCAAATCTCCTACTATTATTGTGTGAGGTGCAATGTGTGTTTTGAGCTTTAGTAAGGTTTCTTTTACATAAGTAGGTGCCCTTGTATTTGGGGCATAGATATTTAGGATTGAGAGTTCATCTTGGGTTTTAATGTTGATGACTATGAAGTGTCCTAGCTTATCTTTTTTGATTACTTATGGTTGAAAGTTGATTTTATTTGATATAAGAATGTCTACTCCAGCTTGTTTCTTCAGACCCTTTGCTTGGAAAGTTGATTTCCAGTCTTTCAGTTTGAGGAAGTATCTGTCTTTGTCTCTGAGGGGTGTTTCCTGTAGGTAGCAGAATGCAGGGTCCTCGTTGCGTATCCAGTCTGTCAGTCTGTGCCTTTTAATGGGTAATTGAGCCCATTGATGTTAAGAGATATTAAGGAATAGTGATTGTTACTTCCTGTTTATTTTCATTGTTAGAGGTGGAATTATGTTTGTGTGTCTCTCTTCTTTTGGTTTCCTTGCAAGGAGATTACTTTCTTGCTTTCTATAAAGTGTAGTTTCTCTCCTTTTGTTGGGATTTTCCATCTATTATCCTTTGTACTGGATATTATCCTTTGTGCTGGATTTGTTGAAAGATACTGTGTAAATTTGGTTTTGTCATGGAATATCTTTTTTTCTCCATCTATGTTAATTGAGAGTTTTGCTGGGTATAGTAGCCTGGGCTGGCATTTGTGTTCTCTTAGGGTCTGTATGACATCTGTCCAGGATCTTCTGGCTTTCATAGTCTGTGGTGAGAAGTCTGGTGTGATTCTGATATGTCTACCTTTATATGTTACTTGAACTTTCTCCCTTACTGCTTTTAATATTCTTTCTTTGTTTTGTGCATTGGTATTTTGACTATTTTGTGGCAGGAGGAATTTCTTTTCTGGTCCAATCTATTTGGAGTTCTGTATGCTTCTTGTATGTTTGTGGGCATCTCTTTCTTTAGGTTTAGGAAGTTTTCTATAATTTTGTTGAAGATATTTACTGGCCCTTTAAGTTGGGAATCTTCATTGTCTTCTATACCTATTATCCTTAGGTTTGATCTTCTCATTGTGTCCTGAATTTCCTGGATGTTTTGAGCTAGAAGCTTTTTGAGTTCTACATTATCTTTGATGGTTGTGTTGATGTTTTCTATGGTATCTTCTGCCTCTGAGATTCTCTCTTCTATCTCTTGTATTCTGTTGGTGATGCTTGCATCTGTGACTCCTGATCTGTTCCCTAGGTTTTCTATCTCCAGGGTTTTCTGCCTTTGTGCTTTCTTTATTGTTTCTATTTCCATATTTAAATCCCTGACGGTTTTGTTCAATTCCTACACCTGTTTGGTTGTGTTTTCTTCTGTAATTCTTTAAAGGATTTTTGTGTTTTCTCTTTAAGGGTTTCTACTTGTTTACTTGCATTGTCCTGCATTTTTTAAGGGAGATATTTATGTCCTTCTTAAAGTCCTCTATCATTATCATAAAATGTGATTTTATATCTAAATCTTGCTACTCCTGTGTGTCTGGATATCCAGTGTTTGCTTTGGTGGAAGAACTGGGCTCTGAGAGTGCCAAATTGTCTTGGTCTGTTGCTTAAATTCCTGTGCTTGCCTCCAGTCATCAGGTTGTCTCTGATGTTAGCTTGTCTTGCTGTCTCTGACAGTGGCTTGACCCTCCTGTAGGCCTGTGTGTCAGCACTCCTATAGACCTGCTTTCTTTCATCTGGATCTGGGAACAGAGAGCTCTGCTCTCACGTGTGTAGGCGCTCATGGCGACTGTTTTTAGCTCCTAGTGCAGGCAGAAACCCAGTCCTCCCCCTGACTGCTCCTAGATTCCTGTACCCAGGGGGCACAAATGGCACTAGGCAATTTCCTCTTGGCTCAGGAATATGGGCAGGGAGTAGTCTCCTCTGAGTTCTCAGGAGTGTACATACTTCTAAGAGTCCAGCTCTTTCCCCCACATGATTTAGTTTTGGGACTTTTTAAGAAGTCAACAGTATCAATTCTGAATGCTTTCTATGATTTGTTGTACAAACATAATGAGGCCGAACTTTAAAAATTATATATGGAAGCTTATAGGTTTCCATGTGGGTTTTTCAAACATCCTCAGTGTTGGTGACCCCGTTCTCTGTTCTGCCATCCTATGATGTTTTTCAAAAGCTAAGGAAGTCTTGGAAAATACTAGGAAAAATAAGATAGCAGTATTTGGGTTATACTTGCATACCTGGTTAGCATACTCTCTCTATGTTCAGCCCTAGTATTTATAGTCTGCACACTCTGCCCAGTCAGTTGCTTATTGTAATTTTTCTAGAGAGTTTTGTGTCTTAAGATAGCTGGTTTTTTCTTTTAATTTAAAAATATTTTATTTGCTATTAAAGTGTGTGTGTGTGTGTGTGTGTGTGTGTGTGTGTGTGTGTGTGTGTGTGTGTGTGTGTACAGACGTCAGAGTGCATGAAGGTCAGAGAACTACTTGTAGAAGTTGTTTCTCATTTCCACCCTAGGCTCTGGAGACTGTCCAGCAAATGCTTTTACCCTCTGGCTACCACTGAGATGCAGGGTACACAGAAGCACCCATGTCCTAAGCATACAGTTTAGTAAACTTCCACAGAGTGAAAGTACCAGTATAAACAGAATCTACAGTATAAACAGAAAACCTTCATTTCGAGTACCATTAATCTCTTGTCCACATCCCAAGTAATATTGTGCACTCCACTCTAATGGCTGACTTTTTTTTATTTATGATTTTGAACCTTAAATAACTTGACTCATTTAATTTGTAAGCTTGTGAATCCACCTTCTTTTTCTCAGTATTATATCCATGACATGCATCCCTATTGTTGAGTGTAGCAACATTCTAATCACTTCCCTTCTCGTATGGATTTACATTGTATGAATATATGACAATTTGCACTGCTGTTGATGTATCCAGCTTGGGACTACTAAAAGACAATGCTATGACATTTTTATATGCCTTTGGGTGAACATGTGATTATTTTTTCTTTTTTTTAAGATTTAGTATATTTTGAATCATGTGTCTGTGTATGGAGGGTATGTGGATGTTGGTGTAGATGGCTGTGGAGGTGAGAGGTGAGTGCCGCATCCCCTAAAAGTGGAGTTCAAGCTGTTTTGAGTCACCTGATATAGGAGCTGGGAATGAAACGTAGGTCTTCTAAAACACTTTTTAACTGCTGAGCCATCTCTCCAACACATACAGTTAAATTTACTGGACATACACCAAGACATAGAAGTACTTCTTACTGCAGACCATTTTCCAAAGTGGAATTGATTACCAATAAATCACCAATTTATAATTCATCCATTCATGTCCGAGACCTTTTTAAATTTTTTATTTATTTTTACAGTCCAGATTTTATTCCCTTTCCAACCCACCCCCAGACTGTTCCACATCCCATACCTTCCCCCCAGCCCCCATCTCCACAAAGATGTCTCCACCCTACCCACCCCACCAGGCCTCTAAACTTCCTGGGGCCTCCAGTCTCTTGAGGGTTAGGTGCATCTTCTCTGACTGAACCCAGATCCAGCAGTCCTCTGCTGTATATGTGATGGAGGCCTCATATCAGCTGTGTATGCTGCGTGGTTGGTGATCCAGTGTCTGAGAGATCTCGGGGGTTCAGGTTAATTGACACTGCTGGTCCTCCTACAGGTTGCCCTCCTTCTTAGCTTCCTCCAGCTTTTCCCTAATTCAACCAGAGAGGTCAGCAGCTTCTGTTCACTGGTTAGATACAAATATCTGCATCTGACTCTTTCAGCTGCTTGTTGGGACTTTTGGAGGGCACTCATGATAGGTCCCTTTTTGTGAACATCCCATAGCCTCAGTAATGATGTCAGGTCTTGAAGTCTCCCCTTGAGCTGGATCCCACTTTGGACCTGTCGATGGACCTTTTATTCTTCATGTTCTTCTCCATTTCCATCCCTACATTTCTTTCAGACAGGAAGAATTATGGTTCAGAGTTTTGACTGTGGGATAACAACCCCATCCTTCATTTGATGCCCTGCCTTTCTACTAGAGGTGGGTTCAATAAGTTCCATCTCCCCACTATAGGGGATTTCATCTAGGGTTTCCCCCTTTGAATCCTGAGGGTCTCTCGCATCCCAGGTCTCTGGTATATTCTAGAGCATCCTCCCAACCTCCTTCCTCACAAGGTTGCCTGTTTCCATTCTTTCTGCTGGTCCTCAGGGCTTCAGTACGTTTCCCCTACTCAATACCAAATTATGTTCCCCTCCCCCCATCCCTTTTCCCTTCTCCATCCCTCCCTCCCCACCCGCCAACCCCTGCCCCTTGTAGTTGCTTTCTTCTCCCTCCCAAGTGGGGCTGAATTGTCCTCACTTGGGCCCTTCAGCCCTTCAGCTTATTGACCTTTCTGAGTTCTGTGGGCTGTATCTTGGGTGTTCTGCTTTTTATTTATTTATTTATTTATTTATTTATTTTTGCTAATAGCCACTTATTAGTGAGAACATATCATGCATATCCTTTTGGGTCTGAGTTACCTTATTAAGGATGATATTTTCTAATTCTATCCATTTGCCTGCAAAACTCAGGATGTCCTCATTCTTAATATCTGAGTATTATTCTATTGTGTAAATGAACCACATTTTCTGTATCCATTCTTCTGTTGTGGGTTGTTTCCAGTTTCTGACTATCACAAATAAGACTGCTGTGAACATAGTGGAACACGTGCCCCTGTGGCATAGTAAAACATCTTTTGGGTATATTCCCAAGAGTGGTATTGCTGGATCTTTAGGTAGGTCTATTTCCAATTTTCCAAGAAGCCTACAAATCGAGTGGTTGTACCAGTTTGCAATCCCACCAGGAATGAAGAAGTGTTCCTCTTTCTCCACATCCTCCCCAACATGTTTTATCACCTGAAGTTCTCATCTGAGCCATTCTGATTGGTATAAGGTAGAATCACAGGGTCATTTTGATTTCCATTTCTCTGATCACTGAGGACATTGAACATTTCTTTAGGTGCTTCTCAGCCATTTGAGATTCCTCTGTTGTGAATTCTTGGTTTAGTTCTATACTCCATTTTTTTATTGGGTTGTTGTTTTTCTTGGCAGTTAGCTTCTTGAGTTCTTTATATATTTTGAATACTAGCCCTCTATTGGATATGAGGTTACTAAGATTTTTTCCCAATCTGTATGATGCCAATTTATTTTATTGACTATGTACTTTGCCTTATAGAGCTTTCCAGTTTCATGAGGTCTCATCTTAGAGCATGAGCCATTGGAGTTCTGTTTAGGAAATGTCCCCCTGTGCCAAAGAGTTCAAGGCTCTTTCCCACTTTCTCTTCTATTAGATTCAGTGTATCTGGTTTTATATTGAGGTCCTTGATCTACTTGGACTTGAGTGCATGGTGACAAATATGGGTCCATTTTCATTTTTCTACATACAGACAGCCAGTTAGACCAGCACCATTTATTGAAGATGCTTTCTCTTTTCCATTGTATATTTTTGGGTTCTTTGTCAAAGATCAAGTGTGCATAAGTGTGTGTTTTTATTTCTGGGTCTTCAATTCTATTCCATTGATCAACCTGTCTGTCTCTGTGCCAGTATCATGCAGTTTTTATCACTATTTCTGTGTAGTAGAGCTTGAGGTCAGGGATGGTGATTCCCCCAGCCATTCTTTTATTGTTTTCACTATTCTGGGTTTTTTGCTTTTCCAGATGAATTTGAGAATTGCTCTTTCCATGTTTTTGAAGAATTGTGTTGGGATATGTATGGGGATTGCAGTGAATCTGAAGATTGCCTTTGGTAGGATGGCCATTTTCACTATGTTAATTTTGCTAATCCATGAACATGGGTGATCTCTCTCATTTTCTGAGATCTTTGATTTCTTTGGGAGACTTGAAGTTCTTATCATAAAGATCTTTCACTTGTTTGGTTAGAGTTACTCCAAGATAATATTTCATATTATCTGTGGCTATTGTGAAGGGAGTTGTTTCCCTAATTTCTTTCTCAGCCTGTTTATTGTTTGTACAAAGGAAGGCTCCTGTTATTGTAAAATTATTTTTAAAAAATCATTTTCTTTTACCCCACTAGGTACTGCACTGCAGTGCCCCAAGATATCTGATAGATATCTTCATCTCAGTCAGCAAAGCCTCTCACCTGCTTTGCTCCATCCCATATCACACTGCCAAAGGCCAGTCTCTGAGCCTGGCAACTATCTCTCTACCCAGCCAGTTCCCAAGGCAGGCTGCCACCATGGCAGAAATATACATCCTAATTCCATGGCAGCTCAGTGTCCCAGCCGCCACATACTCTCTTAAACTTAAATCGCCACAGGAAAGAACACACAACCTTTGATCCAATTGATAAGATATAATTGTCCACTTAAACATACAAAGCCCTGTACACATCCATCCCTTAAGAGCATTCATAACCTGCAAAAGCACAGCGTGGAATTTTAATGTCAGCCTCCATGTCTTCTCTGAGGTTTCTCTGCAGCCTTCTCCTCTCTCTTCCTCCTTTCTGTTCCAGTCTCCTCCCCTTCCCTCAAACCTTTCTCCCACCCATCCTTGTCCAATGACAGGCCTCGTTCTATCCTGTACTGGCTCTCACCTGTATGACATCCTACAGGCTACTAATTTATGTGAGTTGATTTTATATCCAGTCACTTTGCTGAAGTTGTTTATCAGCTGGAGAAGTTCTCTGGTAGAATTTTTGGGTCACTTATGTACATCACCATATCATTTGCAAATATTGATACCTTTAATTCTTCTTTGCCAATTTGTAGCCCCTTGATCTCTTGAATAGGTATGGGAAGAGTAGGCATCCTTGTCTTCTCCCTGGTTTTAGTGGGATTGCTTCAAGTATCTCTCCATTTAATTTGATATTGGCTGTTGTTTTGCACTAAATTGCTTTTATTAGGTTTAGGTATGGGTCTTGAATTCCTGGTCTCTCCAATACTTTTAACATGAAGAGGTATTGTATTTTGTCAAATGCTTTTTCTGCATCTAAGGAGATGATCATGTGATTTTTTTCCTTTGAGTATGTTTATATGGTTGATTACATTAATGGATTTTCCTATATTGAACCAACTTTGCATCCCCAGGAGGAAGACTACTTGTTCGTGGTGAATGATGGTTTTGATGTGTTCTTATATTCAATTTGCAAGAATTTTATTGAGTATTTTTGCATCGATATTCATAAGTGAGATTGGTCTGAAGTGCTCTTTTTTTTTGTAGGGTCCTTGTGTGGTTTAGGTATCAGTAATTGTGGTTTCATAGAAGGAAGTAGGTAGTGTTGCTTCTGTTTCTGTTTTTTGGAATAGCTTGAGGAGTATGGGTATCAGGTCTTCTTTGAAGGTCTGGTAGAATTCTGAACAAAATCCATTTGGCCCTGGACTTTTTATTGTGGGGAGACTTTTAATGGCTTCTTCTATTTCCTTATGGGAAAGGGCTGTTTAGAAAGTTTACCTGCTCTTGAGTTAGCTTTGGTATGTGCTATCTGTCTAGAAAACCACCCATTTCATCTAGATTTCTGTTGAGTATAGGCTTTTGTAGCAAGATCTGATGATTTTTTGAATTTCCTCCATTTTTGTTGTTATGTCTCCCTTTTAATTTCTGATTTTGTTAATTTGTATACTGCCTCTGGGCCCTCTAGTTAGTTTGGCTAGGGGTTTATCTAACTTGTTGATTCTTTCAAAGAACCAGCTCTTGATTTTGCTGATTCTTTGTATTATTCTCTTTGTTTCTATTTGGTTGATTTCAGCCCTGAGTTTGACTACTTCCTGCCTTCTACTCCTCTTGGGTGTGTTTGCTTCTTTTTGTTCTGGAGCTCTCAACTGTGCTGTTAAGTTGCTAGTGTAAGATCTCTCCAGTTTCTTTACCAGTGCACTTAGTGCTATGAATTTTCCTCTTAGCACTGCTTTTATTGTGTCTCATAAGTTTGGGTATGATGTGTCAACATTTTCATTAAATTCCAGGAAGTCCTTAATTTCTTTCTTTATTTCATCCCTGACCAGATTATCATTGAGTAGAGAGTTGTTCAGTTTCCACGTGTATATGGGTTTTCTGTTGTTTTTGCTGTTATCAAAGACCAGCTTTAGGCCATGGCGGTCTGATAGGATGCATGGGATTATCTCAATCTTCTTGTATCAGTTGAAGGTTGTTTTGTGACCAATTTTATGGTCGATTTTGGAGAAGGTACCATGAGGTGCTGAAAAGAAGGTGCATTCTTTTGTTTTAGGGTGAAATGTTCTGTAGATATGTGTTGAATCCATTTAGTTCAAAATCTCTATTAGTTTCAGTGTGTCTCTGTTTAGTTTCTGTTTCAATGACCTGCCCATAGGTGAGAGTGGGGTATTGAAGTCTCCCACTATAATTATATGGGTTTCAATGTGTGTTTTGAGCTTTAGTAAAGTTTCTTTTATGAATGTGGATATCCTTGCATTTGTGGCATAGATGTTCAGAATTGAGACTTTCTCTTGGTGGATTTTCCCTCTCATGAATATGAAATGTCCTTCCTCATCATGCTTAATACATTTTGCTTGAAAGTATATTTTATTGAATATTGGGATGGCAACTCAAGCTTGTTTCTTGGGACCATTTGCTTGGAAGACTTTTTCCATCCTTTTACTCTGAGATAGTGTCTTTGTTATTGAGGTGTGTTTCTTGTATGCAGGAAAATGCTGGATCTTGTTTGCATATCCAATCTGTTAGCTTATGTACTTTTACAGGTGAGTTGAGTTCATTAATATTGAGAGATATTAAAGACAGATGACTGTTGGTTCCTATTACATTTTTTTTGTAGGAAGCTTTATGTGCTTGTGATTTTCTCCTTTTGGCTTTGTGGTGAGATGCTTAATGTCTTGTCTTTTCTTTGGTAGAGGTGTCTGTCTTCCTTGTATTAAAGTTTTATTTCTAGGATCCTCTGTAGAACTGGATTGGTAGATAGATACTATTTGAATTTGGTTTTGTCCTGGAATGTTTTGGTTTCTCCATCTAAGTTGATTGAGAGTTTTGCTGGGAATAGTAACCTGAGGTGGCATTTGTGTTCTCTTAGAGTCTGCACAACCTCTGAAAAGGCTATTCTGGCTTTCATAGTCTCTGTTGAGAAGTCTGGTGTAATTCTGATGGGTCTGCAATTGTATGTTACTTGGCCCTTTTCCCTTGCAGTTTTTAATATTGTTTCTTTGTTCTGTGCCTTTAGTGCTTTAATTATTATGTGATGAGAATATCTTCTTTCCTGGTCCCATTTGTTTGGTGTTCTGTAGGCTTCTTGTACCTTTATGACTATCTCTTTCTTTAGGTTGGGGATGTTTTCTTCTATGATTTTGTTGAAGACGTTTTCAACAAAAGTTGGGAATCTTCATTCTCCTCTATTACAATTATTCTTACATTTAGACTTTTCATTGTGTCTTGAATTTCCTGAATGTTTTGGATTAGGAGTTTTTTTTTATGTTTTGAATTTTCTTTGACCATTGTATCAATCTCTTCTACATTATCTTCTACACATGAGATTCTCTCTTCTATTTCTTGTATTCTGTTGGCGATACAACAATTATTATGTAATTCCTGACCTCTTTCCTAGGTTTTCCATTTCCTGGTTTGCCTCCATTTGTGTTTTCTTTATTGTTTCCACTTTTAGGTATTGGACCACTTTATGCAATTCCTTCGCCTGTTTGTTTTCCTGTATTTCTTTAAGGGATTTATTTGTTTCCTCTTTAAGGGCTTCTACCTATTTACCTGTGTTTTCCTATATTTCTTTCAGTGATTTATTTATATCCTTCTTAAAGGACTGTTATCTTTCGGAGATAGGATTTTAGGCCAGCTTCCTGAGTTTCAGGTGTGTTGGTGTATTCAGGGCTTGCTGTGGTGGGAGAACTGGGTTCTGATGATGCCCACTTATATTGACTTCTGTTGCTTATGGCCTTGCACTTTCCTCTTTCCATCTGGTTATCCTTGTGTTTGCTGGTCTGAGTGATCCTAGAGTCTGCCTTTTTCGTCCCTGGGTTGAACAGGTCTCCTAGTAGGCCTATGATCCTGGCTGTAGCAGACCTCCTGTGGGGCCTTCCAACTGGAGGACATTCAAGGGGACAGAGAAGCTGCTGATTTGTTGCCCTGACTGCAGTAGATCTCCTGGGAGGCCTTCAGATTGTTGGGTCTTCAGAGGAGGAGTAGTCACACTGTTGTCCTGTGTAAAGCTATTCTCCAGGAGTGTCAACGGACTGTGACTGTGGTTTCTGTTTCCTTGTGTGCAGCAGAACTCCAGGGAGGCTTTCAGTCTTTCAGGGCCAGTTGTCCTGCCTGCCACAGAGCCCCTGGGAGGTCTTCAGACTGTGGCAACAATTGCCCAGTTGCCCTGTGTGCAAAGGAATTCCTAGGATGCCTTCAGGCTGTGGTGTCCTGGGTGTAGTGGGTCTTCTGGAATGCCTCCAGATGTGGTATCAAATGTTTTGAGTGAAGTGTTTTTTCTGGTGTGCTTCAGGATAGATTGTCAAATGTTCTGAGTGCATCAGATCCTCTGGTAAGCCTCTCCCGGGGAGCAGACTAGCTAGCAATCTGTCCCAGCAGAAAGGACCATGTGGAAGAGGATTGGTATTTGGCAGGTAAAGGATTTGGGGAGATAGGGGATCCCTGAGTCCACTGGCCCCCAGCAGGACTTGGTGGGGAGAGGGAGTTACTAAATGCTGACTGCAGTGGACCCTCTGGTATGACTCAGGATATAGCCTCTTTCAGGGAGCAGACTAACCAACAGTCTGTCCCAGCAGAAAGAACCAGGTAGAAGGGCCATGTCAGAGACTTCTGGTTGGCAAAATTGTCATCTATTTTGATGTCACTGTTGAATTTATAATTGATGTCACTGTTGAATTTATAGGACAGAGTATCATAGTCTAGACTTGCCTTCAACTCTCTACGTTACCCAGGATGGTCTTCATCTCTGATTGTCAGATTTCAGTGTCTTGAGTGTTACATTACAGGTATGCACCATCATACCCAGTTATTATTTAATTTTTAACCTGTTACTTTTATACCTAGTCATTTTAGTAACCAAAAAACACCCTGATAAATTTCAAAAGGCCTTCTAAGGGTGATTCTCCTGAGTATATAGTATAAAAAGTGCAAGACATTTCAGAGGTAATTCATCTTGTATTCTTTTTTTTTCTTTTTTTCGGAGCTGGGGACCGAACCCAGGGTCTTGCCAGGGCCTTGCGCTTGCTAGGCAAGCGCTCTACCACTGAGCTAAATCCCCAACCCTCATCTTGTATTCTTGATGAGGCCGTTTTAGGTTTGACAAGAATCTGATCTCCAAGATGGGAAGCCCCATGGAAAATTCTGTTAAACTGCTTCCTGTAGCTACCAAGTGAGATGCAAGAGTTTCAATCAAATACTTGTCACTACAGTTAGGCACAGAATACCTGAGTGTAGTCCAAACCAAGTGTAATAAAGTTATTCAATGGCTGTAAACAGTGAGTGATATTCTGTGGTGGGTAACAATAGGTCAACTATGAATTTCCTATAATAGAACATTAAATGTTTCTTGATACAAAAATAATAATTAACATATCTGGCATAGTATAAGATATTCTAACAGAAATGAAATAAGAAACCTGGGACATCCCATCAGAAGAATCACATATATAAGGAAGCTACTCAATGAATACCTTGCATGTTGAAGATCATAGAGTCTAAATTCAGCCACCAAGATTTTGTATTCATCCTGAAAGTATAATTGTTGTGTGGCCTTGAAAAACGCTTGTTCCCTGTTAAATTTATTACCTTTGAAATGGATATGGTAGTATTTCCTACCTCAAATAACTGCTTTTTATGAATTATAAAAATTACTTATGCCTTGATCCTTGTGTTACAGAGTTTGAGACCACTGGAAAAGACTGAAGACTAAATCCAAATTGTAGTTAGCGTAGTTTATTTTTTAAAAATGCTAGCAAGGAGACAGTCTTAAAGCCAAATCAAAGGTGTGTTTCACAGAAGGGACTAATGGAAGGGTTTTTAAAGGTGGAAACCACAATTATCTTATTTCTGTGGAATTTCCAGCTGTGTGAGAAACTGTTTCACTCCCCTCTGCTATATGAGGAACTTGTCTCTCTCATTGCACATAGAAAGAAAGGACCTGTCTTATTTTTCCTATACACAATGATAAGTGAGTTTACAGAAGTTGGAGCAAGCTGTAACAGTCTCACAGCAGTTAACACTATCTTTGTGAAGTGAGAAAAAAAATGTTTGCTAAATCCTGACAAGACCTCAGGGTGAAACTGAGATCTGCTGATTCTTTCAGGAACTTTTGCAAACCTGCATTTTTCTATTGCTGTAACTACAAGATTTTCTGATTCTTGAGCAAACAGAAATACCATGGTGACATAAGTGTGTCCTATTCTAATTAAAAGTTCACATCCTATCATCCTTGGTAACAGCCATCAAAGCTACATCAAACTTGTGGCTCACTCAGCTGGGGGTCACTTCTAGACTTATGGAGTCCATAAGTCACAAGAGTCCATGCTCCAGGCTGGGCCCAAGTGGCTCAATAAAAACTTTAAATTCATAAAGAGCTCTACCTGATCTCCTTCTCAACATTTGGGGACTTGCTTGGGATCTATTCTCACCCTAAGAAAGACAACCTAATTTGACACTCTGAGCCTTCTATATTCTCTGGTCTTCTAAATTCTAGTGAGTGTATTCTTCTGAGTAACTTCTGGGTGATCAGCCCAGGGTTACATGTCATCAGAGGAAGCTCTATTGACATTTAGGTTAGGTGACTTCCCACCCCCGGATGCCCTCAGTATTAGTACTATGTTGGATGAATGAGAACATGGTGGCTGGCTATTGTTTGCCTGGCTATTATTTCTGTTTACATTTGGTTTTGTTGCAATTCCGTCTCTTGGGGGCCTCCTATAGTTTGCTCAGTATTTATCCCTCTCCTTGACTCAATGAAGCCTGCTGTTTAAGTCCCACAAAAAATCTATTTGTAAGCTTTCTTTGTTTGATCGCTCTGGTCACTTGATTCTGTTTTTCAGGAATTCAGATGTCTCTGGAGGTATGGATAATACAGCTTTATACTGTTCTACTTTATTAAAAAGCTCACTCTGGAGTGGAATTATATCCTATCTCTCCCAATCTAAGCTTGCTTGTTTAAAAGTTTTCTCAGATCTCTGTGTAAGTCAAATGGCTGTCTGACTGTGGTAAGAGAGAGAGAAAAGAAAAACATCTCAGGAAAAGACAACATGTGCCTTAAAATAGCTAAAATGGAGAGGATTTCCCAATAGAAATCACTGTTGTTTATCTCAAACTCCTCTTTTTGCTTGTTTGTTTTGTTTAACTCTCTAAAATCTAAATCTTTTGCTAAAATATAAATTAATCTCAAAATTATATACACTTTCTGTACTTTAAAACTTGTAAGATCACTGGATATAGTTAAAATCAGTAAAGAAAACTAAGAATAAGGAGGGGGTCCACCTATTTGTAATGAGAAAGCTAAAGGCCCATGTTGTCTAATAGCTCCATGGGTAAAAATATTACAAAAATGCAAATTTTACTTGTTATTGTTATATCTTATTACATCTTTAAATGAAAAGGGATTTACATAAAAATTAGAAAATTTTTCCCCCAAAAAATGGTACAAAAAAATGTTCCCCCATTCAAGGTGATGGATAGTCAAAACTCATGCTGAAATGCAAACATTCTTTCTCTCAGGATCTGTAAGACCATTTTGAGGGACCTGTAAAATTTCAAGCAAGCAGATAGATAGATTGATAGATAGATAGATAGATAGATAGATAGATAGATAGATAGATAGATAGGCAGGCAGGCAGACAGACAGACAGACAGACAGACAGACAGACAGACAGAGAGACAGTAAGTTTAAACTAACAGGGCTAAAACTATAAATCCCTAATCTTGTAAAAGCTTCTAACTTGCTATGAACTGTTAAAGATAATTAGGATATGCAAGCTAATGAGCAGTTACCTTATAAATGATCAAATTCTTTAATATGCTCACAACTATGTTTATAGTCATGCTAAATACCAATGAAATTTATTTACAGGAATAAGCTTATTTACCTTTTGTATGTATTTTCAAGGTAAAACCTAAAACAAGTAAACAAGTAACTGAAAACAAGTAAAATTTCTTTACAATCAGGTAAATGTAATAGATGACCCTGAACCTCTTCAGAGAGATGATGAATATGGTGTTTAAGATATCAGTAGAAAAAAACCTTCCCACAATAGACAAAAATACCAGCTTCTAGAAGCAACCTTATGGTCTACTCCAAAGAAACCAGTTCCACCTGATCTGTGGTAATGCTAACCACTGGGTAAAACTGCCTTACATCTGTCCCGATCATGGACAAGCAGGATGATAGAGAACTGACTTCCCTCTTTGCCTCACCAAGATAGGCTTGCCTCTTAAGTTTCTCACCCACAGGAAACTTTAGGATCTTCCGGATCTAGAAGCTAAGGGTTGATACTGCCCCAAGCAACAAGCAAAGAGTTAATGCCATCTGAAGAGATATCAAAGGTTGAAGTTGTTCTGGCACAGTCCTAGGAACTCTGCCTTCAATAAAACCACCAAGATCTCCATGGAGAGACCTAGGTTCACCATCCAGATAGCAGCCTCCCTGTCATTTTAATTGATACGAAGACAATTTGGATTGTACTTCCTGCTCTAATTTAGCCTTTTGGCGTCTCTGACGATATTGATGGCTGACTGTAGCCTTCATGAGTCTAGCAGCAGCTACCGTGTCAGTCCATTTCACATGTAGAAATGAGACCTTGCTTTTCCTTGAACTACTAGGTCTCATTGAAAAACGTAAATTCTCAGACAGGTCTGCCTTGTTGATAACTTCATATTTAAAAAGATAATACATAATCTTAAGACTTCAAAGCTTCAAAGTTTTAACATATTAATCAGTGAAGTTCTAATAAACTATTAATCCATTCAGGGCAAAGCACTGACTAATATTATCATAGTTGTAGTCTCAAACTTTAAATTTTCTTTGGTTATTTTCTAAATGCAGACTTAAAAATAGTTTTCGTTGTATTGAAAACATGTTTTACACACACACACACACACACACACGCACACGCACATACACGTGCATGCCTGTGCACACCCACACACACTCTCTCGTGGTTTTAACCATGAGTCATTGTTTTGTGTCCCCAAACTTTTGCTGAGTCTCTTTACAGACACTTGTCAACTGTTTTTCTACAATATAGCTTTCAATGCAGATTACAGACAATGATCATGCTAATATGTCTTATATTATCTTATAAACTCTGGTAAACTCCTGTAAACCTCAGAAAGTTGTGACTTGGTTGACCTGTCACATGTCAAATGGACTCCAGATAACTAACTGCTCCCGTCGCATCAGTCAACAGCTTAAGTTTCTCTGCCTTCTGCCTGTCCCTGAAAATGGACTTTTTATTTTCCCTGGTCTTGTCAGGACCACAGGCCTGAAATTCTCAAATGTAAGGTTTTCCCCTAAGTTCCTTAACTTTACCTTCTGTCCTTGGTGTCCATCTCTCACAGCAGATGATTAATATCATCCAGAAATCAGCTGCAAACCGCAGCCTTCTCCAAAGGGATCATTAGCCCTAGGTGGTTGTGTAATGCTATAGAGTCCAAGATTTGTTGAAAGCTGATATAAACTAGTCCAATCAATGTGATTTGTTCCCTGTCTCTCCAGGCTGCATCAGCAAACCAGACACTTCTAACTAATGCCCCACACCCCCCACTCATTTTTCACCATCTCCTCCCCACCCCCACCCCCACCCCCACCCCATCCCATCCTCCATTGCCTGAATCTCCTCCTGGCCTTTGACCAGAATTCCAGCCTTCTTGGGCCCTGATGTCTTATTTTCTGTTGAGAAGCAGTTACTGGAAAGAGATGTGTAGTACAACCAAGTTAAGCTTATCTAGCTTATAAATAATACTAGCTCACAAATAATGAGACTATGCTTATTTTATTTGGTTTTGACAATTACTGGGGTGTAACCCCTGATCTATTCTTCTAACTGCTAGTCTGGCTACACCCCCCCAGCAGTGTGCCCCAGATACTTGCTGTTTCTCCTGGCCATGTGCTCATCCCCCACCCACCATCCACCCCTGTCCCCTCATGGGGGCTTCTTCCTCTCTTCCCTTCTTGTTCCTCCTCCTCCTCTAGTCTCTCTCCTCCAACCAGGTCACTCCAAACCCTTAGTCCCTTCAGTAATTGGCTGTAGCCAATTTTACTTAACCAATAGGTTTAAGACAAGGAACATGTGAACAAAAGCTTGTAAACATGAGAAGTTACTTATAGTCACTCAAGTATACAGTTTAGCATTATAATACATATCGATAAACCAAACCTCAACAAACATGTTGTTCCTTATCCTCACCAAAGCCTAGAACGGTAGGTCCAAAGGAAACCAGTTCCCCTCCACCAGAAGGAGTCACTTTGCTGACACAAATGACATATGACTACCTTTAGCACCCTTCCATACCAGAGGCCATGTTGACCTCCAGACGTCCTTAGTATCGAAAGCACCTGTCACAATGAACAAACAAAACAAACAACAAACAAAAAAAATCTTAAAAGACAGGGCTACTCAAGATAGAGGCTGGAATTTTACTTCATAATTACCAAATTTTACCTGGAGAATGCAGGTGTTGGCTTTTCTCTGTCTTGCTATTTTATGCATCTTAATTCTCCTTTATAAATGTCAATTTCTACCCCTTTGTAATGATCTCACTCCAGGCTAATCAAAACAAAACGAACAACAAATCAACCTAATAATTACTAGTGCCAAAGTAGGCAAAGGCCTTAAATTTTTAGAATGCTCTATGAGGACTCTAAAAGAGGCATTTGACTCTCTAGCTGAGACGGTCCTCCAGAATAGAAGGCGCTTCGGTTGGACCTACCCTTCTTTAGACAAGGAGGACTCTATGACTGGGACAAATATACAATTTTTAAGCTAACAAATTTGCTACAATTAGACAGACTCTGACAGAAAACAGGACCATCAGCAAACCAGTGCTATTACAAATCCTGGTTGAACCAGTTCCCTTGGGTAACTAGAATCTGTCAGACTCATGGTCCCTGGGATCAGATACCAATCCTCACATAATCAAGATAAAGAAAATGAATACTAGCTCAGGCAGACTAGGATGTCCAAGACAAGGCAGGGAATAAAGTGAGAAGTACATTTGTGCTAAATCCTGATCTGATCTAAAGCTAAAAATGAGGTCAGCCTGACACTGTAGTATGTATGGTTCTTACAGGAACTTTTGCTGCTAGGTATTATTCCGGTTTTGTAACCACAAGGCTTTCTGATGCCCTCCCTGATCAAACAGAAAAACCATGGTGACATAAACTGTGCCGTATTCTTATTAAAAGTTCATATCTGTCATCCTTGCTAACAGCCATCATAGCTCTGTCAACAAGAGGTCTGAAACCCAAACACGTGATTTTTAACTTTAGAAACCCCCTGCCCAGTCAGCTTAGACCACCTCTAGACTTGTAATTACAAGAGTACTTGCCCCAGTCAGGTCTGTGTGGCTCAATAAAAACTTCAAATCCATAAAGAGTTTCACCTGATCTCCCTCTCTTGGATGAGAACCCTGAGGAGGGTGCAAGCTGCTAGGAGCTCATATTTTGGGGAGAGATCAATGGCTACAAAGGAGGACATCAAGTACAGAATGCAGTTTCCTCAGTCATCACACCATTAGTGAATAAAATGGAGGATTTCCGTGCCATACTTCCAAATTTAATGCTTCAGCCACTTTGTTAAACTTAACTGTTATTTAATTTCAGTATGCTGCTTTCCTCTTGCAAAATGGAATGTTGATAGCATTTACCTCATGTCTATTATATAATACATATGTAATATATATGTACATATATATATGTATGTGTGTGTGTGTGTCAAACATGTTTGGAATAGTTATGTAATTGGCTACTTTAACATTTCTAACAAATGTTTCCATTAAACAAAGCATGACTGCAATAGAGAGAAAAAATTCATTATATAAGACTGTTAACAGTCCTGATTTTTATACTTAAAATGTCTGTTGGAAGAAAGATAATTTAGAATTCTGTGGTGTTTCAAGTTGGTATCTGCAAATGATAATTTCCTCCTTTGGTTACTGTGGCCAGCACCCCAGGTGTGGAGAACACCTGAATCCCATTATGCTTTCTGGTTTACAGGAATGTTAACATTCCAACTGTAAGGCAGGAGACTAAACTTTATACAGAAAACAAAAATGACTTTATACAGAAAAAGAACATTATGAGGAATAGCTTTCCTTATCTGAAAGTTGGTTTGCAAATTAAACAGAGCTCTTTTCTAGACTCTCCACTATTCTCTTGTAACCTAATCCTTCTAATTTGTTATTCTAACTTCCGGAGACATCCTTCCTTTACCTATTAGTATGCTAATAAGAAAATTCCAGAGACCACGGGAGTTTCTGCCCTTTGTCTCTGTCCTTCGGCGCATTACCACAAGAACAAAGAATTTATCCAAGCATGGGAATTTTGCGCGCGCGTACACACACACACACACACACACACCATTTAACACCATCCCAGTACCACTCCCTGAAGCCCTTAGAAGATGGAAAACTGTTTTTCTGTGAGGTGTGTAACTCCAGAGCTGAACTTGAATAAAACTATCTCTTGTATCAAGTACTGTCTCCTGGCTTGTTCAGGTGGAGGGAGGCTGTGTAGTTGTACCTCCAGGAACTAGTAGAAGAACTTTCCATTACTTTTCTATCAATACCTCATTTCTACATTCCCTAAATCAGCTCTGCTCTCTGCATAGTTTCTTACCATCGAATTATTGAAATTTCTCAGGCTTGAGTTCAAGCACGCTGAGATGGATTGCTGGGAATGAGTTTATTAGAAGAGTTATTAACATTGTGGACAGATATACTTACAGACAACAGAATGGCATAGGGGATTGAGGAGAGTTCAAGCCCCTGAACCATAGATGGAAAGAACAATGGGGCTCTGAACAGAGGAAAATCAAGACCTACAGGCAGAAGGGGGGTGTCTCATATTTTTTTGAGGGCAGAAGTTGTTAATTTCTAAGGCAGTGTAAAGAGACAGAGGACAGAAAGAGGCCAGAGTCTGATCTTCAACAGATGGATTTGTTTATTGGCACATACAGTGAGGTACAGTCTCTCTTCCTCAGGAAATTGAAGGGTCTGCCAGGGGGAAAGCTGGCTATGACCCTTTATAGAGGCAGAGAGAGGAGCTTGGATGTGAAGATATTGTTGCAGCTTGGGGGTTAGTGGGGGCTCACCTTCCTGAAATTGTTTGTCTAAGGTGAGGCAGTCTTTTGGAAGACAGGCTGGCTCAACAGACATTCCTTTCTATGCTGGCCCACAAGACTGAACAAGGTCATCTTTAATCTCATAGTAATCCTGTTTATAACTCTCTCCGGCATGGATACACAGTGGGCTTGGTTACCATCTAAGGTTCTTGATAGGGTTTGTGTTCTCTTTGCCAGTTAAAGAATTAAAAGGCAGAAAAGCCTTTAAGTGTGAGAGTCTAACACCACAGACAGGAGTAGACAAGAATTAGAAGTTGAAGAAAAGCTTTTATTAGGGGTGAGGAAGCACATGCATGCAGCAGACACACACACACACACACACGCGCGCGCGCGCGCGCGCGCGCCCCAAAAGACCCTCCATAAAGCAAGGGGGAGATCTGGAAAGCCAAAAATCTAGTTTCATTGCAAGGGCTTGGTCTCTGAAGTGTCTTCCTCCCATAATTTAGGATTAGCCAGGTTTTAGAAAGATAGAGCAGCTAATTGGTCCACAAATATTGTGTAACATTTCTTTTAAAGTGTCTTTTTTTTCCCCCCGGAGCTGGGGACCAAACCCAGGGCCTTGTGCTTGTTAGGCAAGCGCTCTACCACTGAGTTAAATCCCCAACCCATGTGTAACATTTCTTGATCTGGCCTCAGATTTGTTGACCCAGTCTATCAGCAGGGGACCCGAAGGTAGACAAGTCCTCAAGGCCTTTGTTTTAACCTGCAGAATTTTATATGGGGGTTGGGGGGGGCGGGGCGGGGTGGCGGAGGCAGTCATCTTGGAAATTCACCATTTTTATTGTCTAGTCATGATCCCTCTCTACTATTTGTCTGCTTCCCAGGAAATCTGTCTAACCCCAGGCCTGTCAACAACACAAGCCTTCAGTCTCTCTGAATCTTAGGCAAGAATCAGGGAAGTGGGTAGGAAGCAGGACATGTGGCCAACAATATCCTTTCTGATGTTTTAACTTTCTCAGTAAGAGATCCTGGTCCCTGGAAGACTATTTGGTTCTCAAACAATGTCTCAGTAGAGTGCCTGGTGGTCACTGCAGGTGTTGTGGATCTTTGTAACTTTACAGTCAATCAAGGCCAGTCATAGTTAAAGTCTATATTTTGTGATCTCACTTATGGGAAGTAATTTACATAATTGATAGACTAGGTCTTGATGAGATTTGAGTTATTAACCTAATCCAATGAGTTTTAGTGGATTATTGAAGGGAGAGAACTTAATAGAGTATGAAGAATTAATGACCTAAAAGCCTCAGATACACTGAGAAACTCTGGACAGAAAAGTTGACTTGAATGAGAACATTCATGAGCTGTCAGGATCCAGGACTCTCTTGATAAAGTTCAAAGGGTGCTGTGGTCCCCTAAACGAAGGAATCCCCCATGAGACAGCAGAGGAATTGAACTGCAGATGGGACCAGACGTCCCCTGCTTTAGGTGCCATAATTTTCATGGCTGTTAGTCACTTCAGATAGTCTGGTGGTTATTGTTTTGTTTCGCTTTGTTTTAACTGAAGTTTTATCTTGGAAGCTGGGACCAGAGTTTCACTGTAGCTTCTCAGGTGGTGCAAACAGGAATGGAGCTTGAGCTGCTTTTAGAATTTCCCTCTCAGAGCTCCTCTGTCCTTCCCTATCTTCTACTTAGCAATGTGAGCTTAACTTCATCCTGACCGAGTGTTTGATGTTGTTGTCCTTGTTCTTGTGTGTGCTGGGGTCACACACAGGAGCCAGAGCCTCATGCTTTATATGTAGGTCCCAGACAGTACACCACTGGTCCTTAACTCTCTTTTAATAAGGATAATTTTCTATGCTTTTAGAAGTGCAACATTGCTGTGTTTTATTGTTCTATAATGAGATATAGTGTGGTCACACAGTTTACATCTGCAGTCATTTATGGCTCTCTGTGACACTAATTGGGTGTCTTCCAGAACACATTAGTCCCTTTATCCTGCCTGGTGTCTTAAAACACTGTAGTTTCCAAGTAGCTATTAAAATTGACTTCAGAGTCTGCTTCTGTTTATATTAAAGATACTTCAGCATTTAAACTTTTCAGCAAATTAGAGGATCCTTTTATTATAAAATTCGCCAATTGGAAATGACTTGGTAAATTAAAAAAAACAAAACAAAACATTGAATGTATATGAATCTATAATGTTCTTTCTAGAATCAAGGGGAAACTCACAGGGCACTAGAGATGTCCATTCTTGAGGACACAAACCTGTGGTGGCTGTGAGGAGGAATTAAAGTGGAAAAGAGTGCCCTACACAGGTACAAATAGGTGTTTCTCACTATCTTTCCATAATTGAAAGAAAACGAAGACATGACCACTCCTAGGTATTGTTGAAGACAAATGGTTTATTGTAGATATAAGGGAAAGTTCAGCTAGAGGCATCTAAAAATGTCTAGACTAAACCTGGTCAGGGAAAGAGGTGGGGACAGGCAAAAGAGGAAGAGGAAAGAGGGCAAGTAGACAAAGGGAGGAACTGGGGCCCAAGAGGACAAGAGAGGACACTTAGCCAGTAGGTGAAAGAAACAAATGGTTAGAGGAGGTGGAGAAGCCGACTGCAGAATTTAGAGTCGAATATGGGATATGGCAGAAGAAACAACTGATACATACATAATTTAGGGAAGTTAAATCAGCAGCTTGTTTCGGTTAGGAGAGAGGTGGAGTCTTGGAAGGACACTCATATATGCCCCTCCCACAATCTGCTCCAAAACCGCCTGCAGCAAGCCTGTCCCAGTGTTTCTTTGGAACTGGGGGTGGGGGGAGAATACAGTGTCTTTACTTTTTATTTTGATGCAGTCCGGTATTTTTGAAGTAGCCCCAGCAACTGAGTTTTGAAGTCACATTAGGGTTGAATCATGTTCTCACTGTATGGTGTATACAAATAGCAGAAACTCTGAACAAAGAATGTTTGTTGGCTATTCGTGCCACCTTGAGTGGCAGGAGGGCTTTCCCTGCTGTGCTCACAAATGCTTTGTAAGCCCTTTCCCCAGAGAAAGCCCTTTCCTCAGAGAAAGGCCAGGCCCAGCACCTAGATTTCCCTATTGGCCTTAGCTGTCATTCCCAGCCCTGAGGAAGAAGAGCTAGGCCTGCTCTACAGAAAAATAAAAATATTAATAAACTCCTGAGCTTGCCCAAAGATCAAGCCACACAATTCCTCCAACCATAGGCCACCCTGCAAAGCTCTGCTCCATCTCCCCTCAAGAAACCCTATATTAAAAAACCCTGTGTTTTGCCCAGTTCCGCTACTCATCCTAACAGAGGCCGTCGCCACCCCCACCCCCCCCCCCCCCCCGCACACCTCCCCCACACACATACACTTCCGGCCCAGGGTTTTCCCCTCCTGATAAATCTCTTGGGTGAGGTTTGTTGTGCAGTGTGACTTTGTGGTATTCCTTGGACCCAGACTGTCAGGACACCTTTCCATCCCACATTTAATGCTTACGGTGGCATTTTGTAACATGGCTCCATACTTGAGCAGAAACCAAACTAGGTAACACGATGCAAATTTTATTTAAAATATATAACAGGTCCTCTTAGAAACAGACTGAAATTTGTACTCTAACTTTGTGCTATTTAAATAGAAGGCAGCAGGTAGACAGGTGCCCGCCTTTGGTAATTTTGTCTTCACAGACAACTCTTTAGTCATGAACGTTAACTCTGCAGCTTTAGCTGTTAGAAGACACAGCGCTCGATCTCCATATCGACAAGTCGGTATATATCTCTTGGATTCACTGAGAGACATACAGCGGGAGAATATTGGAGCACTACTTACAGTCAGCACCAGAATTCTCAACTTTGGGAGAAAACATTATGGGAGACCATCTAACTACAGAATTGCAGGAAAGATGAGATGTAGTTCCAATATTCCCAGGGGAGCTTCTTACCTATCATTATTTCTCATGAAGAACCTACCAGTTATCTATAGGCTGACTGGATCTTCCTGTTGATTCAGTGCCTATTTTTGGTTTCATCTACTCATGCATTATTTCTTTTAAAAGGCTTAGTTATTGTGAGATGGAAAGCTTATTTTATCTTGGTGTTTACGTTGTGATAAAGATTAAAGGCAGCTTTCCCCTCTCACTATAAGAATAACAAGGAACTGACAGATTCTAAAGGACATATGTCTGATTTCCTCGGGGCCACAGCTTTTGGTTTAGTGCCTGGCGAACACAAGTGCTCAAGGTCTGTAGGTAAGCTGAATAAAGGTACCTGATTGGCAACCTTGCCTTAGAGTTAAATTCTATGTGGCCACAACAAGAACTACGGGGTGTAGTGATGATTTTTTTTTCCTCCAACACCTCCAAGATAAAAGATTTTTCTTCTGGGCCCTAACAGGAATCTCAGCATAATTCTATCGTGATAACTTTCTTTTGAAATGATTAAAACGTCGGCGGCGAAGTGTGAAGTATGAGAAGAAAACTATAAGGTTAAAGCGAATGTAAATAGTATTAACAAAAATGTTCGAAAGATCAAAGAATGCCGTTAATTAAAGCAGTTGAGTCCACCTTCTCTCTAATAGAAATCTGTGCAAGCAGGTAGGTTGCTTAGCAACTCAGCAATGCTTCCTCATCCGCTCCGGTCTTGAGTCCCGCCCCCAGTTCCGCCGCCACGTCCAGCTTCGACTCAGCCCCTACTTCCGCCGTAACCAGCCAGTGGGGACCTAGCGGCCACTCTGTTTGGCCTGTATTGTAATGCCTGTCTAAAAATGTGTCAATAAACAATCAAAAGTAGAAATGTATTCTTTATCTATCATTTATACCTCACCTTGATAGATAAACATTCAGAATGAAATTTCTAACTGTGGGCTAGCGACTTTCTGTAGCCTGTGAACTCCGGCATAATTTTCAGGCGCTCTGTAGATAGCCGCGCTGGAGGGCGACGTGGGCCGCGAAGGACCCCGCTGCTTGCCATCAAGGAAGCTAGGCGGGCGGCTGTTCGCGGTTTGAGTACCAGGCGGTTCCACCATGTAAGTGTCAGTCCCCGCGTCCCGGCCTTGACTCCGTGGCCGAACTCGACAGTAATGACTTCTTGTTCTCTCCCACAGGTCGAAGGTGTCCTTTAAAATCACGCTGACGTCGGACCCGCGGCTACCGTACAAAGTGTGAGTGACAGGCAAGGCTGGAGCCGGCTGGGCCTGGAGGGACAGAAGGGGACAGAAGGAGGGGTGCAGCATTTCTGCTGAAAGCCAGTGCCCCTCGCAGTGGGCAGGTGCAATGGAAAGAACATTGGGCAAGGATGGAACCCTTTTCCTTAATTTTAAAGGTCTTTACTTGGACCAGCTGTTACCGGAAGTTAGTGAGGACTTCCTAAGTCTGAACTTTTGACGGGTTCAAATCTAACACTGTTAACTTCAGGTATTTTTGTTGTTGTTTTGTTGTGTATAGACTCAATAACTGGATGCGTTAAGCGCTGAACCCCAAGCCATACTAACTTGGGCCTTCATGAAAAGTGTTTAGCAAGTTGTAGGGCCATGTGTTCTTGTTGGGCCCGCCCTTATACTTGAGCAGTTCAGCAGATGGTTAACACGGGTTACCCATCTCGATCATATTATGATTTTTAAGTAGACCTTTTTTGAGTTAGTGCAGCTGGAAGACCTATGCTAATTGGCAAAACACCGGGATTTCCATAGATTTTTTTATTCATGACTCGTTTGGTGGTACCAAAGCCTAGCTAAGTGACCTGATGCCAGGTGTCATCGTCTTCTGTGACTTCCCACCTGTGATTCATTCAGCTTCATGGCTTGTGGTTCCCTTACCCTTCCATCTCTAAGATGGTCTCCTTATACCCTGCCTCTCCAGTAAGGGCTCATTCTTTAAACTGTCGTTTTCAGATGGCCATATTCTCTTCCTCTAGATGCTTTACTGCAGTATCTCTTCTACAATAACTCGTTTAATTGCTTACCAAGTGGCTTTTTTAATCTGTCTCGGTTGCCTCCCTAGTACTATACTCACTCATTTCTTGTGCAGATGAAACTATGGTTTGCCTTTTTAAATCATTCTTTTGCAAGCTTCCTGGAATCTGATAGCCACCTCTCCCGCTTGGAGTATTTTGCTTGATGAAACACCAAATTTGTGTTCTCTGCACTGTTCCTGAAGAAAATTACAATAGCTCTGGTTGATGAGTTTTATTGGGGGAAAACAAACCAACCACTCATGACTGGCACTCTACTATACTCGCCCAAATTTTCTTATTTTCCTATCCTCAGAAAGTATTGTTTTATTCCCACCATTCAAATGAAGTCAGAGGGGACTTCTCTCATTTTCATGGAACGCCTATGAACATCTCCCATACCTTTACCTTAAAGAATATAGCTACTGTGGGGAAAGCCTCTTTCTACAGTCTGCCTGTTAGTTTTGCTCAGGATTAAAGTAGGTTAGTCAGGGCAGTTTCTCTGGTTGTTGGTGTGCCCCACTGCACTGGCTTATGCTCAGTAGTGGGTGAAAGTGCTCTGGAAAGAAGTGAGGAGGAACGGGAAGGGACAGTAGGACAGTGCCACTATCAGTACTCCTGGAGCATTGACTGTTCCAGGAACTACACTGCAGCTGAATGAGCTTTGTCAGTTCTTCAGTGCTGTGTACGTTTAATGCATGTGTAGCTGTGCGCACACGTGTGGGCACTCTGTTGATGTTCTTGAGTACCTGCAGAATACTACCAAAACCTTTGTATTTAAACAAATGACTATCAGAAAATTTCTTGTTATTCTTTGCCCCACTAAGCCCAAAAAGAAAATGAAGGAAAGGAAAACAAGATGCCCACTTTAGTTATTCAGTTACATTTGGAAGGAAAGATGCTAGCACAAACAATTCATTTGCACGTATGAAAGTCAGTACTATATGGTGTGACTCTTGAAGAGGAATCCGGGCTTAGCCCTACAAAGTTCTGTGATAGATAAGACATGAATGGGTTATGTGATGACACATAGGAAAGCTTAAAGAGAAGTAGTTTCTCTGCTTGAGAAGTGTCTGAGTTTTGTACTTAACACTTTGTTGTTGTTGTTGTTGTTGTTGTTGTTGTTGTTGTTGTTGTTGTTTTTAAACTTAGATGAGAGGCAATAAAATAGACTGAGGATATGGAGAAGTTGGCCTTGCTGACAGCCATCTCCCCCTGGGCACACAGGCATGCCTGCAATCCCAGCATTTGTGAGGCAGAGGCAAGCAGAATTCTCTGGGTTGGAGGCTAGCCTGACACCCTGTCTTTAAGAAGAGAGAAAATTCGTCTTAATGTCTGCCCATGGTCTGCACTTGTATCTACCTGGATGGAGCCATGGCTTGGTGGTTTAAGAGCACAAGCTACTTTTGTAGAGGACTCAGGTTCAGTTCCTAACACCCACATGATGGCTCACAACTGGCAGTGACTCCAGTTCCAAAGGATCTGATGCCCTCTTCTGGCCTCTGAGCACCTCTACACATGTGTACACACAAAGACGGAGACACATACACATAACATACAATAAACCTTAAACACAGGAAACACAAAGAGAAGGCGGAACTCTGCGTGCAGGGTGTTGGTTTTCACACGGAGCTTTGGTCCCTTGTCTGGACTCTGCTTTCCTAGTGTCTTGTTTCGCATCAGTGCATGGAATGCTGCCTTGAAAACAGACAACTTTCACAGCCCCAAACAAATGTTGCCCATCTGCAATGAAATGAACTTTGTGAAATTCTTCTCTCCGTGTTGCAGCCTCAGCGTTCCTGAAAGCACACCTTTCACAGCTGTGCTAAAGTTTGCAGCAGAAGAGGTAAGTGTGGGTTCGAACAGCGTCTTATGGGTGTGTTTAGTGTATCTCTGGCTTTTGTCTCTTGTGAATTTGCATGAGCTGTGCCCTTCCTTTCCCTCATTTTCCTGTCGTTCATTACTGGGCTCATGCTAAAGGAGTCACAGCCCAGGAAAAGTTAATCTATCTTCTAGTTAGGAAACAGTGACTTGAGTAAGTTGGCACATCTGTTTAATGCAGCAAATGAAAAGTGTAGAATTTAATTGTACCAGTTTGTTTTTAAGAGCTGATTATTATACCCACTTGGATTGGGCATACTAAGTACATGTGTGTACTTTTGGTAAAAATTGCTTGTTTTGAAATGTCTAAATGTTTAAAAACATGTTGGTATTTTCTGTTTTTAAGAATTGAGAGTGTTCTACCTCGAATTATCAGAATTGTTTACAAAGCATCAGTAGGCACAGCTCTTGGAAGTGTAGGGTGATGTGGGCCAGTGGCACCAGGCTATGATTCGGGAACCTTCAGCTTTCTGACGTAGTGGTGGTGTGAGTCACCTACATGGTGTAAAGCAAATACCTCCGCTCTGTGCTCCTCCTCCACTCAGCCCCATACTGAGACTGAGTCCCTGTGCTGCGTGCTTACCCAAGCTGTGTCTAACCAGAGCTCTCACACTGCTATGGACTCCAGTAACCCTGCTCTTAGGATGTCCCTTCCTAACAGGCTGTCGGACTCTAGACTTACAGAGTGGTAATAGGGGCTGGGATCTCATTCTGTCTTTCATGTTTCCTTGGGACTATATTGGCATTTATTTTTTTTCTTTTCTCCCTTTTAGTTTAAAGTTCCTGCTGCTACAAGTGCGATTATTACTAATGGTAAGAATTCACTTGTAATCTTAAATGCTAGAGGCAGTTCCCATAGCCCCTAGTGTATATTAACAGAAACGTTACATTAATGGTGAACTTTGCATGGAGGCCACTGTATATAATGAGTGTGGGAAGCTTCAGACTATCTAGTATATCTATCTCTCCCTCTAGATTAATACTACAGGCAAGATATACATATATAAAGTTGTCTCAGAAAGCACTTTAGAGTATAGAAAGTTAAGCAGGAGTGTGACTGCCCTATAATGAATAAATGTACTAATAGACTGCTGGTTGGCAGGCTTGCAGTGTTTTCCTATTTAAATATATTCAGTTAAAAAACATTTGAATGCCTCGGAGCACTGGTACAAATTCCAGTGCGACTGGTCTTATGTGGTAGTAAACAGTGAGTGAGCTGTGAGAGGAGTACGTGTCCATGTCTGTGTATAAACTGCTGCAGATGGGAAGTGTCCTGTGTAGGGCGTTCCACCTAGGGGAGGGGAGGGAAGGGGGCAGTAGCTCAACGTGATTAGGTATGACTGGATTTCTTCTTCTGTGTGTTGTCACATTGAAAAAGGGTGGTTAATTTTCTAGAAAGTTAAAGATTTTCTAGTGGGAATGTTTACAACACTCAGAGTGTCACTAGAACATGAACAAAATAACCTGGGTCTCTCTCATCTTGGAGATTGCCTACCACCCGCAGTGGAAATGACTAGTGGTATGAGGTGTTTGTCTCTCGAACAAGGAGTGGTCCTGCTTGCTAGGTTAGTAAAGTGGGATGGAAAACACTGTCTTCTGTAGAAGTGTGAGAGCCATTGCACTTAGGAGCTTTTGGTTGGTGTTCTGGGTTACACAGGACAGACAGTTGATGGAAGAAAGGGGCCACTGCGTCCTCAGCTTCTCAACAGCAGGGGGATCAGTCTCTGAGGAACTGAGCTGCCTAGACGCTCTCTTTATTGTTCCTTAAAAGGCACCTTTAGCAAGTTAATTTCCACATACCAAAGCTTATTATCTGATCTAGAGGTTGTCTTAAAAGACCCATCACCTAAGCAATTCTCAGATACATGAGTAACCCCCAAACCTCAGATAACAGTCAGTGACAAAAGACTTCTTTAAAACGTAGGTGCCATCACTCTGGAATTCATGCCAGATACGGTGGCTCTGCTAAATCCTGCTGTATCTTTTGTCTTCTCCTGAGGCGTGTATGACACGTGCTCATGGTTGGTGCCTGCAGACAGGTGCTGACCTGAGAGATTGTTGTCTGGGTTCTGGGGCTAAAGCTGCTCAGCCTTCGCCTGTGCCCATAGCCGCAGTGTCTCGTTACTGTAAAATTGTTGTAGCTTTAGAAATAACTTAGATGGTTTGTAATTTCTTTTTCAGATGGAATAGGAATTAATCCTGCACAGACTGCTGGTGAGTGTCTGCTTGTCTGCCCATCGAAGCTGAATGTTTTATTCATTTCAACTAGACGGGATTTTTCAAAAGACACAGCTGTGTAAAGCTTCTCATGTAGCAGTCTCCTTCTAACTCATTGATAATTGGTTTCATTTATATATGTTAATGTTCTCTGGCTTTCACCACATGTAAATGTAAGCCTGATTAGTAATGGTTTAGGAATTTAAAGTATTAATGTGTATAACAAAGAAGTCAGAAGCTGAGACTGTGCCAGGTTCTAACTGCCCCTCCTCTTAATGTGATTCTGTCATAGCCAGTGAGCTGCTTCAAGTCTGGATATTTCATGGGTAGCATCCAGAAAGTGCCAAAAAAGAGTGCTAGCTGCCAGCCACTCTTTAAATAGCTACAGACACTGACATCTCAAAGGCTGCGATCCCAGGAGAGTTGTGGGAACATAACTAGCATGAAGTGTTGGCGTCCTGGCCTGCTGGTGGGGTACATGTGCTTTATATTAGTAAAGGTGCTCTCAGCCTGTGGGAAGACTGCCGTTCCCCAGATGTGTGCTTTGGGCTGCTACTCCAATTGTGATGCTTTGAAGCTGTGCAATTTAATATAGCTTCATTCTGGAACAGTACTTGTCTTTTAAACAATTGTATTGGGAAGATTCCGAGTTATAAAAGTTATCGGCCACTGGAAGTCATAGATCTAGACTGTGAAGAGTGACTTACAGTGGCAGGTTATTGTTGTCACCATCAATCCTCTTGAGTATATACTTTAAATTGAAAGTCTTATTTATGGAAAACTGTGAGGCACTATATTACTAATCCTGTGCAATCTGGGAGTAGATGGTTTTATTTTTTTTTTTTTTATTCTGTAAGTTTTTGTTGGTTTATGTTAGTTTAAAATTTTTGCTTACTCATGTGTTGCCCTTTAGCTTGATTATAATACCATCAGGCGACCAAGCCCGAGGAGTATCAGAATATCTCAGTGGCCTCCGCTGCCCTTGTACTCACTGTTTTCCTATGGTGGCACCATTGATTGATGTTGCTCTGGCTTGCCAGTGGCTGGTGTGCCATTTGAACATTTGTTGATCTGTGAGGGTGGGAGAGAAGTGGGGGCAGAGCTTCCGTGTTGACACTGGGACATCCTCTCTGCCTTAATTTGCTGGGTGACAATGTTACTTGTCCTCTTTAGACGCCTGACATTGCGTTTTTGTTTATTGTGTAGGAAACGTTTTTCTGAAGCACGGCTCAGAGCTGCGGCTCATTCCTCGAGACCGAGTTGGGAGCTGCTAATGTATGCTTCTTGGAATGCACAGCCTCTCAGAATGAACACTGGGATTTGTTGTTGCTGTACAATTGAAATCAGGCATTCACAGCACAATGGAAGCACCGAGAATCAGCGGAACAGGGAACCTTGACGCTTGTCCCTTCCTGTTCATTTTTTCATGGGAAGAGAGAATGCCTTTGAGTGGAGGGTACCACACCACAGGTCACACCGTGGTGACTGCTGCCTCACCAGAAGAGAGTACCTCTGTGACAAATGGACTGTGCTTTAAAACAAAAACAGCAAAACTGGAGGATGAGTCTGCTAATTCTTTTCAGGAGCATTTGGAAAAATTAAAATTCACAGAATCATATGTATCTTCTAATTTTGAAATTTAAAAGGATAATTGATCATAGAAGCATTTGGCTTGACAGCATCTCTTAGTTAGACTTTTAAATTATATAATTTGTGATGAACTTAATAGGTATTTGAATGAACAGTTAAATTTATATAAAACCAAACATTGAATTATGGAATCTAACCATTGTAAGTTGCTGTTGTGCATCGGATAGCTTCAACAATAGTGACCCTGTGAAATCAAGTGTCATGGTGGGAGCTGACAGTACCACAGGAGCACCCTTAGCTATATTATGAATTCCTTGATAAAGAATAAAGCTTTAAGACAGAAGTCCTTAAACCATTATTTTTGAAGATTTTATTTTTGAGCAGCATCCAAAAGTATTGTTGCAGAGATGATCTGAAGTGTTGATGGGGTGTCCCTTAATGAAGAGGAAACTTTAAAGAAGCTGTTAGCATTAGTCACACGTGGATAAAGAACCAGGGAAGCAAAGCCAGGCTTTTGCCAGAGAGCAGAGGAAGTGAGGGGGAGCAGGAGGCTGGCAGTATCCAAAGTCAGGATGGAGCTGTGGCAGGGGTGGAAACGTGTGAAAGGGAGAAGACTGGGCACAGGGTCAGAAGGCAATTGCATTACACATCAAAACTCAGGGGAGCAATCTACAAGGATGGTGAAGGGGGCTTGGTAGGGGTGACAGCCTGAGTTCAAGTGCCAGAGTGAAGGAGATTACCAACTCCCCAGAGTCATCCTCTGACCTCATGCAGACACCCAGATGTGAGCCAATCCCCTCCCACGATAACTATTTGCCTTTACACAGGAAATCCACAGCTGGCACATGTTTCAAGATGGATCAAATGCTGACTGAGGGAGAACTAGGCAGCTCTGCTTTAGTAGGGGAACTCTTTGGAGGTGAGGGGTCTCCCTAGAGGTAGAAGTACAAGTTCTCAATAAATACTAAGTTCATTGATAATGTCTTCAGGACCAGTTTTTATCTTGTGTCTCATATTCCTTATCATGGGGCTGTCTTAGTAGGAAGGAATTGTCCTTATCTACAGGTTTGCAGGTACTGGGGTTCTGAATTATGTAGCAATACGCAGCTCATGTTTACTGGGTTTTTATGGTTATGTCCAGTGCCTGGAGACCTTATTCCTTATATTAGGCCTCTGCTAACCAGACATTTAAAAATATTTGCCACCTAATTCTGCTTCTATTAAATTTCTTCCATTCTGCCTTTAGCACAAAATTCTGCTTGTCAGTACTGTTTATACAGACTTACAGTATGAAATGATTTACCTAACAAACCAGTTCTTTAATTTGAAAATACATAGTCTTGAAAATATTTTACTCAAAAACTAGGTAATTTGTTATTAAATGTGATCTGTAAGTTCAGAACATTTTAGGCATTGTATTTAATTTTAATGTCTATAATTAATACCTCAGGAAAATACATTTTGTTATACCGTAAATCATAGCTACCATTATTTTGCTATCAGACTTACTAACCAGTTTATTAATACTGTTTTTGAAAATGCAAAGATAAAAGGTAAGTCATAAAAATAATTATATTTCTAAATGTTAATCTGTTAATTGGAAGAGGAGAACTTCAGGCAGTCCCAGTCCTGGATAGTCTCCAGAGTGAAACTAGGAAATTCAAAGTCCTGACTTCTGAAGTCATCCCTCGGGTTCTCACTCATTAGGCATGAGGACCCCTGTAAGCAAGACTGGGGGCTGCATATGCTGCTTAGCGTAGGCACCATGACGGCCTTTCCACACTTGAGAGTAGGATTGCAGGTGAAGGCCAAAGTACCCTGGCATCTTGGGCATTCCCTTAAGCTGCTTGATTCTGGAGTCATCTAACAGCACAAAGAAAGAAGATACTAACAGTTGGTCACTCCTGGGAAACTGTCCATGATCCAAGTCAGTGGGTTTTAGATGCTTTATTTCTTAAGTTTGGTTGTTATTTGAAGGAAAAGAGCTAAATAAAGGGTTGGTGCAGCCAATAAAGGTGGTCCCTTACAATAACCTGAATTTTGTCCCTGGGACCTGCATGGTGGAAGAAGAGAAATGACCTTCCACATTCACACTGTGACACATAACACACAAATGTTATTTTAAGCTGCTGTATGTCTTTGCCCAAAAGGTTCCAAGCATTTGTAGATTGGGAGCACCAATATATATAAAGGACCAATCCCAGGTCCTTACTGTTCCCAAGGCTATTTATAAAGCTAGGTAAAACTATGCGCATACTTGTCTTTAAGATCTGTTGAACTAGGGCCAGACAGATGGCTCAGTGGCTAAGAGCCTCCTGGTCTTGCAGAGGATCAAGGTTTTGTTCCCAAAACCCACACTGTAGCTCACAACCATGTGTAACTCCAGCTCCAGGAGATCCTTTGCCCTCTTCCGGCCTCTGAATGCCCGTGGATTGGGGTGTAGCTCTCAACTACTACTCCAGGACTATGCCTCCTGCATGCCACCATGCCTTCCACCATGATGATAATGTGTCAGACCTCTGAAACTGTGCAGCCCCTAATTAAATGCTTTCTCCTGTAAGAATTGGTTTGGTCATGGTGTCGCTTCACCATGAGTAGAATAGAATAGACTAAAACAAATATGCCAAACTGGGCTTCAAGTTTAATGGTGTATGACCAACTTTGAAAATCAAAGACACAGGCGGGGACTGTAAGTCTCAGCTGTCTGTGCTCCATCAGTATTTGATCGGCGTGCCCATGGTTCCCTCCGTTACTGGCCTCTTGCCTTGAAACTTTATCATTCGCATTCTCCACTTGAGTGTGATCTTCATTTATGTGACAGCCATTTGAAGTGGTGTGTGGCCCTGTTGTCTGATCTTTCTGCATAGAATTATTTTGTTGAATACATAATAACAGCCAAGGTTGACAGACAAATGGAGAGCCAGTTTGGGGCATAAATCTGGTTCTCTGGCAAAACTCCTTCGGAATGTAAAAGCTGTTATTGAGAGCATATCGTGATGATGCATCATGTCAATATTTGTTTGGCTGCCTAGCAGGTTTGATAAATCAGTTCTTAAATGCACAGCTTACAGTTGACGAGTTGTTATAGAAAGAGGCTCTGCAGTTTGTGTTGTCAGCACCACAAACATTTTGACAAGTCTCGAGATGCTCTGGATATTTTCATGTTGATGTTTTGTAGATAAATAGATGGGCAGATTAAGGCTTTTCCCATTTTTTTAGATGTCCTCATGGTGTAAGGATGAAACAAGGAGTCTGGAGGTAGATTACCAAGTAAGGGTAGAGATGGTCTCGTGTCGTGGTTGGCTACCTATAGCCAAACAGATGTAGTTTCTCAGCGCATTGGAAATGAAGGTGTGGGTCCGTGGGGATTGCAGCACGAGTGGGAGTTGCAGTCAGTGTGGCTTCAAACGTGCACAGTTCTGCTATTTGAGTTGCAGTGTGGAGTAAGTCATAAGAGAGGGTGAGGTGTCATCACCAGAGACTTGAAGTCTGAGCTGTGAGTGTGTCTCAGTCTGGAGAGAGCCACATACCTGGATTTAGGGTTTTAATGGACCCATGGTTTACCTGTGAGAGTGAGTGTAGTATCTGTGTTTCAGAGTGGTATCTGTTCATAGAGAGACTCTACCTCATTATTCTTAGGTTATATACCTTTAAATCTTTATTTTTAAAGTAGGATCTCTAATCTCTAGACATTTAAAAATGTTAAAAAGGACTTGAAGACATGGCATCCTTGTAAACAAAGACATAAATATAAAATATAAAATTCTGACCTACCCTGTGTCTTCTGCTTCCCAATTTCCTTCCCAGCCCCACATCTGAAAGAAGTCTCTTGCTGTGGGAAGCTGCTTAAGGACTTCCCAGAATGCACTTCATTTGCCCCTTCTGGCAGTAATTTTTATGGTCAGCTATGTCAGTGTTGGGCTTCACGACCTTGCCTCATCAGGATACCTAAACAACCTTGTATTTGAATTTCTGTCTTATCAGAAAAATCTTTTTTAAAAAATAAATATGTATGACCATTTTCATGCATGTATGTATGTGCAGCATATTCCTGTGTGGTGACCATGGATGCCGGGAAAGTACATCAGATCCCCTGGAAATGGAGTTATAAATGGTTATGAGCCATCGTGGGTTTTTTTCTGAGACTCAAACCCAGGTCATCTGAGAGAGCAGCCAGTGTTCTCCATTGATCCATCTCTCCAGCTCCTGCCTACTTCTTTGTAAACCCTAACTAATGTTCTCATTCAAGACAGTCTCACACATCTTCTGTTGTTTTAGCTGGCTTCTCTATGGTATAGATGATTTAAATTGACCTGTGCAACCACAGAGACTGAAGAGCATCCTTGACTTAGTAGACTGTTTGCCAGGGATCTTTCTAGGGTCTTTGTATGTGGGAACCACTTGCCTGCAACCTCATGAGGCAACAAAATGTGCAGGTTTATCTGCTAGGGTAACATATCCCCATGTTCAAATAGCTCGCATCTTGGTTGAATGTATTAATATTAACTTAGGAGGGTCATGCAGTCACTGTCAAGTGAGTGTAATAGTGTGTGGCACAGGGATTAAAGGACCAGGAAGATCAGTAGAAACAGTTTGTGAAGGACGTGAAGAAAAGGCATATAGAAAAGCATTGATATGTAGTAAGAGACTATTGTATCTTCAGGTATGTACACAGTCCGCCTGCATCAGAGTGGAGAGTGCCCCTGCTTTTGGGGTGATGATATCCCCCCCCAACAACTTCTAAGTTAACTCATCAGGCAGGGCTTTCATTGGAGCATGGTGAAGGTGCTATGAGTTATAATTGGCCAAGGATTTAGGGACTTAAGATTGGCTCAAACACTGTACATAAGTGTATGCGCTGGGCAATAAACTGAGATCTGCACCCTGAAGCTGGTCTCCAGACTCAGATTTCCCCAGGATTCATCATCTGACTCTGTTCTCTCTCAACCCTAATCCTTGATCCTGTTCCCACAGATTATCATATCTGAAAACACAACACAGAAAACTTCAATATCGCTTGTGAACTTAGATGCAAAATTCCATAATGAAATTCATCGAAATATATCCAGCAATATGTTCTTAAAAATCTATACTGTGACCAGGCAGGTTTTATTCTCTGTATGCAAGAATGATTCAATATTTTAAAACTAATTTATATAATATGTGACAGGCTGAGCAGAAGAAAATCTGTGCTCCTAGCAATTGACACTTAAAGCATACTTGAAAATCATGTTAACATCGATTCATGATGATAGTGATTTAAAAAATAAGGTTTCAGAACCATTGGAATAGAGGGTTGTTTTCTAAGCTTGTTATAAACTATAAAACCCTACAGTTGATAGTAAATTGAATAATGAGATTATAGGTGGTCTTTGCTTGAGGCTATGAAGAATGTTTGCCCTTCAATATCTATTTAGCTCACTATATAAACTCTATCAAAGGCAACAAGGCAAGATAAAGAAATAAAGATGTTCAGTCTGGGAAGGGGAAAACCAGGACAGGATTCTGAGGTGATGGCAGGTACTGCAGCGCCATCTCACCCCTCACCCCACCCTCAAGGATGCTGAGGGCAACCTTAGGATTAGCAGGGAGGGGACACAAAGCCAAAACGTGAGAAAACATTTTAATGTTACTAAGGACCCCTTGAACTTCTCATAGTGAGAAATCCTGGTTTATAGATTGTCTTGGGATTCTCTAACCTCTGCTTGGAAGATGTATTTATTCTAAACTATTTTGATCAATATTCTGTATATGTATGGGCCACATGTGGGGCAGGCTCTGAATGGGTGTTCCTTCTGTGTCTGTTTTAATCTTTGCCTCTCTATTCCCTGCCAAGGGTATTCTTGTTCCCCTTTTAAAGAAGGAGTGAAGCATTCACATTTTGATCATCTGTCTTGAGTTTCATTTGTTCTAGGCATCTAGGGTAATTCAAGCATTTGGGCTAATAGCCACTTATCAATGAGTTCATACCATGTGTGTTTTTCTGTGATTGGGTTACCTCACTCAGGATGATATTTTCCAGTTCCAACCATTTGCCTACGAATTTCATAAAGTCATTGTTTTTGATAGCTGAGTAATATTCCATTGTGTAGATGTACCACGTTTTCTGTATCCATTCCTCTGTTGAAGGGCATCTGGGTTCTTTCCAGCTTCTGGCTATTATAAATAAGGCTGCTATGAACATAGTGGAGCACGTGTCATTTTTATATGTTGGGGCATCTTTTGGGTATATACCCAAGAGAGGTATAGCTGGATCCTCAGGCAGTTCAATGTCCAATTTTCTGAGGAACCTCCAGACTGATTTCCAGAATGGTTGTACCAGTCTGCAATCCCACCAACAATGGAGGAGTGTTCCTCTTTCTCCACATCCTCGCCAGCATCTGCTGTCACCTGAGTTTTTGATCTTAGCCATTCTCACTGGTATGAGGTGAAATCTCAGAGTTGTTTAATATTCTAAGGTTTAGCCAAATGATGGGAGGTGCCTAAAAGCACCTGCTGATCTTTAGAGGGTGGTAAATGAGCCCACAGATCCATTGCAGCAGCCTAAACACGGATTATTCCTGGTTTATTAAATAATCTTTATTTGCTTGTTTGTATGTTTTGGTATGGCCATCGCTCCTTTATTCTGAGCCTTAAGTATGAAGTCTCATAAAAATGGCAGTCATGGTGTATTTCTTTCTGCGAGAACCACTACATATGAACAGTAATACTTACTGAACTTCTTATAATGGTTTTCCATTCATATTTAATCATCAGAGCAATCTCTGAGTTCTATAAATTGTTTTTTGCTACTCGGCAGCAAAATCACACTCGGAGCTTGCAAAGACACTTTGCACTCTCGAGAATCATCAGCCAGCTTCTCCTGTTGCGATCTTGCCCAGGAAGTTTCCAGTCCTGAGAGTATAGAAAGCTCTTGCCTCCCTCCTTGTCACCCCTGTCCACATATTTCTCCTTTTTTTATTTCCTTACCTTTGCCTACTCTGTGATTCTGCCATACACCGGAACCCTTGAATAAAGAGCAGGAAGTCAGAGGCTGCAGCCACTCAAAGGCTGTGCTCGAGGGGTACCTTTTTTATAATATGTAGCTGTAGCATTCAAAGAAAACACTTGTCTGGGCTGTTTTCCATGCCATAAAGCACCCAACAAAGGTACAAAGGGCTCACCCAGCTAGTAACAGCCCCTTCATTACAAAACATCATAAGCACCCAAAATACCCTCCAAGGAGCAAGCTGTAAGCAGGAAGAACCTTCTAGGGTGTATAGAGGCTTCCTAGTAAATGGAAAACTGAAGTAGCAGAGCCGATTTTAGGCTTGTCTCCACTTGTTAAAGAAATCTTAAAATAGAAGTCTTAGAAAAAAAATCTGCTTTAAAAGTTTTCTTTTGAGAAAATCTAGGCAGAGGGAAAAAAAAAGATCCTGGGCAGGGGGGGGAAAGGCCTTTATAAAGTGAAGATCAGCTTGCCTATCCAAATAATCACTGTGTGAGGTTCCAGGCACAAGGTAATTGCCTCTCAGTGCTACTTTGTTACCAGTGATCAGAATAAACCACTCTCAGGAGCCCCTTGGGAGCAGTGCCCCAGGAATCCTTGAGGGAGCCTCGGAACTGTAATTTGTTCCAGACACTCTGAGCAAATTACATTCTTTCTTGAGCTCTAAACTTGATAATTAGATGAGTTCAGTTATAGTTAAAAATACAGTGAAGTAGAACATTGTCCTTGTGCCAGTTGTCAACCTGGAATGGTGACAGAATGGAGGGGAACCTCAAAGACCGAACTCAAAGTTTTGGGGCAAGCCTTACATTTTGCATTTTGGCACCCAGATTGTGTGTGTGTGTGTGTGTGTGTGTGTGTGTGTGTGTGTGTGTGTGTGTGTGTGTGTGTGTATTCACAAACAGATATCTTTGTCATGTATTATAATCCGTTGGTGTATTTACTTGGTGGATCTTGAAAAGAGAAGAATGAAGAACACATCAAGTAATTGGTAGAAATAGGACTTCACCATGTTTGCTTGACAGCAATGCTAATGTTACTTCCCCTTAATCACAGAAGGGAAGGCACAGAAATGCTTGCAGTGTAACAAACAATGTTTTTATTTGTCCTTAGGTGTAACAGTCAGCTTAGCTTAGTAAGATAAAATACTATGGATTAGATGTCTTTGCACATTTTTGTTACATTTATTTATTTATTTATTTATTTATTTGTTTGTTTGTTTGTTTGTTTATTGTATGCATCACGATGATGGTGGTGGTATGGGTCAGTACCCACATGCATGCACCATGGTGCATGTATCTGGAGATCAGAGAACGGCCATATGAGATTGGCTCACTACATTCAGATTTTTATGGGTTATAGGTAACAAGCTCAGGTCAGTCTTGCATCTGTTCCCACTGAGATGTATCTCAAGACCAGCAACAAATAGTCCTCAGTAGCAGATTAGATTCTGGAAGGTTGCTTGGTTTGCTGTGAGTGTCCTTCTGTGGCAGAAAGCCAGAGGGTTCAAAGGTTGAAAGCCAACTCACTGTGTCCTCTTAGAAGGGCAGCAGCCCCTTCAGGAGTATGGTGGTTTCAGAAGCTGAACCAGCATCAAGTTAGAGGGTAGGATTTCAGCCTATGAATATAGTGGGCAGAGGAAACTCATCCATCCATTCCACAGGGCTTGCTATGTAGCCTGGGCTGGCCTCGAATTTATAGTCTCCATGACTCGGCCTTCCAAGGGGTGGGATCTGTAGGGGAGCCTATTTTACCAAGGCTATAGTTTATATACCAGATTTCTGCCCTTTTCACCCCTCCCCAAGGCATTGTTTTGCTTTGTTTAACACTACTATACCACAGAAAATTTGGAAGAGGCACTAACATTCAACCTGTAATCATGGTGGTTATACTGATAAAGTCCAGCAGGCCATCAGCATCCCTGGCATGGTTTCTGTAGTCTACACTGCCCACCTCCTAACATGCAAACAATCCCCCAATCTGACTCACTAGTGAGTGAATGGGTTGCCAGCTAAGCCCATATTCTGTATTCTCAAATAGAGTGGAACCGTCCTTCACGGTAAGTGCTGGGCAAATATATAACTGCTTTTGTTATTTGTGTCATGGAACACATACATACTTCATGTATCTATCTATACTTCATGTGTGTGTGAAAGAAAACAATCTGACCTTAAAGGGCAGACAATGTTAGAAAAAGAGGTGGCTGTGCTTCTGTCTAGTGTACATTAATTTTAAACTACAGAACATTAAATAAATATTTTGTTTTTAACTTTCTGTTCTTTGATTTAATGAAGACACTTGCAGTTTTCATTTTACTTGAAACAAGCATTTGTTTTCATCGTTTCTGATCTGCCTCCTGGTTCTGTCCTTGCTTCACTTTCCTGGAATATGGGATGGTTAGCTAACAGCTGAGCCTGACCTGTGTGTCTTAGTTAGGGTTTTACTGCTGTGAACAAACACCATGACCAAGGCAACTCTTATATAAAAGACATTTTAATTGGGGCCAGCTTACATATTCAGAGGTTCAGTCCATTATCATCAAGGTGGGAGCATGGCAGCATCCAGGCAGGCATGGTGCAGGAGGAGCTGAGAATTCTTCATCTGAAGGCCTCTAGAAGACTGGTTAGGATAAGGGTCTTAAAGCCCACACTCACTGTGACACACTTCCGCCAACAAGGTCATACCTCCAAATAGCGCCACTCCCTGGTCCAAGCATATTCAAACCACCACAGTGTTCATGCACTAACCTGGCAGGAGGCCAGACAGAAGAACATACTACATCACAGGAACCAAACAACACAGATTTCAAAGAATTTATATGAGCAATGTGACAGCCCCAGTATACCATCATGGCCCTCTGCCTCTATTTTCTGCCAAACAGCCTGTTTTGGAGACTGTTAGGAGAAAGACATCTATAAAAGAAAGAACACTAGAACAGTGGGCATATGTGCATGTGTGTTCTAAGTGTTCAGAGTATGCAAAGATAAACAAGAAAGTCAGTGACATCATGGCTTTCCTCACCTCCTCAGAGGAGCCACAGAATAGATAAATGCCTCAGTCTCAGCACTGTTACACTAACTATTGATTTTCATGTTTCCCTTGGTGCATTGTGTGTGGCCAGGGCACATGGTTTACATCCCACGTCATGTTTGCACACAGGAACAGGCACAGTGTGTGGAACTGTGTGTAGTCATATCAATCCCAAACCTTTAAAGATTTGTTTTTTATCTGTATGTGTGTTTCTCTGCATGAACTTGTTTGCACCATGTGTATGCAGTGCACACGGAGGCCAAAAGAGGGCATCAGATCTCCTGGAACTGGAGTTACAAATGGTTGTGAATCTCCATGTGGGTGCTGGGAAATGAACCTGGGTCCTGGATAAGAGTAGCCAATGCTCTAACCCCTGAGCAACCTCTCCAACGCTCAATACTAACTTATAACATTAATTTTTAACTGTCATTCTCATCTTAATTTACTGCTCTAGAAATTTCCCTCAAATTAGGTGGGAAATTTTATTTTAACCATGGGTACTTGCAGGTCTTGCAATTTGATGAGAAAAGGAAATCACCTTATTGATGACTATTCATATCAACGGAATTTGGATGGCTTATTGGAACATGTTCAAACCCAAAAGAGATGAGAGAGACCAAGAGAGGCAGGGAGAGAGAAACTAGAGTCCTAATTCCTCAGAGACAAAATAAGTCAATGAGCTACCATCCTCCATCCAAAGCCAGTGGTGAAGGTGAGTAGAATGCTTAGAACTGACAACGGGGGTGCTTGGGACCCTCGTACAGGACAGAGATGGCTAAAGTGACACGCTACCTCACCTTGGCTGCTAAGCTGTGCTATGTAAAATTAGATGTTCCTTCAGTCGCAGCTCCAACTGGGGTTCATGCTTGCCGGAAGTGGTCAGAGATGCCTAAACTGCAATTGGGGTGCTATTTCCAAAACCAGAAGAAAATCAATATGGGCTAGCAAGTGTTCAACAGGAGAAATTCAGTTAAGTATAGTATAGAAAAGATAACCACACTGAACAATATCCATAATAGGATATTAAATTAAAATAGAATATAAGGTGGCATCTTTGATATTTAGCTTATCTTGTTAATCTGTATTACTTTTAAATATTTACCAACTGGGTGAGCTTAATTTTCTTATATTCAAGTTAAATTGAGTATAACTCATCTGTATGTGTTTGACCTTTAGTTTTAAAAGAGTTGCTGATATCAAATATTCAAACTCAGGAGGAAAAAAAAAAGGTCAGGGGGAATATATTAAGATTTCAGAGACCGTAAATGTTTAATGCATTACCTCTAAATATTTATCCAGCAGGAAAAGGCCACATCCCCTCCTTCTTTCAATTTAACAGATTCTAATATTCCAAGTCTTTGTCAGATTTTGCATCATCTAAAGCTTTTACAACAACCTCTGCACCCCACCCCCAACCCACTTCTCTGAGATTGGTTTTCTCTATTAGTTCTCTTGCTGTAACCAAAGTAAACGCCAAAGAACAAAACAAACAAAAAACAATAAAACAAAAACAAGGGAGAAATTTTTTACTTTGGTTCTCCCAAGTGAGTGAGATTTCAGATTCAAACTGTGATGTTGATGTTATAGTTACTGACTACATTTTTTTTAAGTAAAGAAAAAAGCAGAAAACAAGCAAGGTGTTTAATATCTTGCTACAGTTGCCAATTAAGCCGGGATTGCTGCCTCAAGGAAGCTGAGAGCAGAGCTTGTATTCATTGTTTCTGTGCTGCTTTTCTCTTGTTTCTTTAACTTCTGGTTCACACAGAGGATGAAATGAAAGCTTAGCTGTCAGGGTAACGCCTCACCACCCCAACTTCATTCCGTGGAGCTCACTATAGCAGTTCTTCCATGAAGCCCTGGAGTGCAAACAACCTTGGTAATGTATTAGACGATTGATTCCAAACTTCTACCCACACCTGCCACTGTGGCCACGGGGACGATGCTCTCCAGTACGCCTTATAAGGGAAGTATTTCTTCCAGTAGTCGCTCAGAGAATGGCGGCAGGTATAAAAACAACACTCACCCTATTCTGGCCTAACTGTGAGAAGATGTGTTGAGACTGTATAGCGTTGGGGAGTCCTTTTCCCTACAAAAACTTAAATTCTGAACCTTCTCTGCCAAGAATGTCTGCTGTTTCAGACAGAGACGAGCTTGAGCAATACCGAGTCCATGGTCAGAAAGATAATCAATAAAATCAGGTTATATTACCATTCACACACTTAAGTGTGCATGGTAATTGTGATATTGAGAGTCTTTGAGAAGTTCTAGCTGTGTGTTCTTACTGGAAATTTGAATCCCTGAGGGAACCCATCACATTACAGCCTACGTTCCTGGGACTAATTAGCCCACAGTTGTTAAGGAAAGCATTGGAAATGAAGAGCAAGCCAAGGCCACTCTTTCTGAACTGCAGTGAATGGAGAGTGTCCATTGCAGTGCCTGCCTAAAGCACATGTTATTAAGTCGTGCGGCACAGAAGCAGCTCCATTCTGAAATAGTGTGAAGCTTCAATTCCTCACACAAGTCCTATTGACAGACCCAGACAGCATTAACTCCTCAGAGAACTTCCCCGCTCACGTGTGCCTGTGAATTTCATGTCTTTGGTTCCCCATTGTTTTCACATATAACTTCATAGGTCATGAAACTCACATTTCCTCCACAAAGAATGGTTTTGTCTCAGGGGATCTGGTGCCTACTTCTGACCTCTCCGGACTCCTACCAACATGTGGTGCACATAAACTCAAGTGAACACACATGAGCATGCGCACGTGCGTACACACACACACACACACACACACACACACACACACACACACACACACACTTCTGAAATACCCTTGGCTAAATTATCCAAAAAATAGTGTGTAGTTGTTCAAAATCTGCTGACGTGGGGTCACCACAGAGTTAGCATTTCATTCCAGCCACACCTTTCCTGGCATTCTCTTTCTCTGTAATTAAGGATTAACAAAAATTGTCCATTGAAGTGTTAAAATCATGATTACTTGGTAAATTCAATGCATTCCTGATTAACTCAGAGTCACCAATAATGTGTTGGTGTCGCATTAAGGAAAGAAATCAGAGCACTTCCCCTTGGGGTCTTTAATGCAGACTGAGCCCAGATTAGGATTCAATGTTCCTCCTCCCCATCATATCCTCTGTCTTGTCCAGTGTATGAGTCCAAATCTGCACCTGCCTGAAGGCTATCTTGTGACTCTGTCCCTCTGTCTGTTCCTAACAAAGGGCTTGGCTCTCTCTTTTACTGAACAGAATAGAAAGCTTCACGTGGGGGAGTAATGGAGTGCTTTAGAGAAATCTTTAACAGTGTTTCACAAGGGACTAAGTCACTGACTCCAACTGACCAGGACAAACAATGTTACAAACATCATTGTTTATCAAACAGTATCTATATGTTGCCTTCAAAATTTACGGTGCATAATCATCTCTAAGGCTGCTTTTGGCCTATTCGCTCTTTCCAGAAAATGATTGTGATGGCCCACATTACTACAGTCCAGGTCAGAGGCACGGAGAGAGCATAATTTAAGACTACAGCTATGCATTGGCTGAGGCAGTAAAACTTGATTACATGGGAATCCAGGGCAAGTAAGGTTGATTGCCGTTCTCTAAAAGGCTAGGTAAACAGTCTGAGTACACAGTAGGACAGCAGTCTTAAATCTTAAGTGACCTCGAGGTGTATTATTAACATGGCTGTGAGGTTCAGCACAAGTTCCCGTCTGGTACCATTACTGCATTGCCGTGTTGACCCATGAAGAATACGATCCTGATGTAGTTTATGGTAAGTTGTCCCAACAATAATGGAGCAAGAATCTTCTTGAATGTCTTTGTACTTAGGGAGGAAAGGGTCAATAGAGATTTTTCTTTTAAATCAATCCGTCGGACATTTTTTTTAACTACAATCAGATTGCTACTATGAATTGCTGTATAATTTTTGTTGATAACTGGCAATGTGAACAACATTTGCGCCTTACTAATACAGAGACTACCCAAACTCAGAGCGCTCCAACTCCATGCATGCTTTATTTAGTCAAGACTTTAACTGACTGGAAAACAAATTGGAAACACTTGGAGTTAAATGAGGTGACAGTTACTTTCTGCTGAATCCTTATGTTTATGTCTTTCTCAAATTCAAGGAGGCTATAGCATTTCATTAGTCCACGACCTTACTGCTCCTACAGCATAGGCCTTTTGTCTGAAAATCACTTCTTACACAAAAGTGGCCATCAAAGTTTCAGAAATTCTGATCTTATTCTTGCTAGAAGAAAGAAAGATGGCTTCTCTCTCTTCTCTCTCTCTCTCTCTCTCTCTCTCTCTCTCTCTCTCCCTCTCCCTCTCCCTCTCCCTCTCCCTCTCCCCCACCCTCCTTCTCACTGTTTTGTGACAAGATCACTTAGTCAGAAGGCTATAGCAGGCAGGAAAATAAACTTTGAAAAGGTTTTGTTGGGTAGCCATATGTATAACTTAAAAGGGAAATCCTGTGACTCTTGAAATGAAGAGTGTGGTGGTGTGGTGAATGCCTTTAATCTCAGTATTCTAGAGGCAGAGGCAGATGGATCTCTGTGAGTTCAACGCCAGCTTGGTCTATGTAACAAGTTATAGGAGATCCAGGGCCACCTAGAGAGACCCTCAAAATAATAAAAATCAAAACGACATTTTAAAAAAAGGAACAAGAGTGAACCCAGGCAAAGGATCTGCTTTCAGTATCTGGAGACAGTGTGTCATGTCTTGAAAATGGCCACGCTGGCTGGACTCCAGGCCTTCTGGTATAATTGCAGTATGCCTCCATCTGAGTAAGAGGAAAAGAGTCTGCGTGCTGTCTTCATGTTCACCATTTAGACCAAGAGTCCCTGCCCACTGGCTGTCACTTTGTCAAAATTTCTTAGATGTAATCTTTGCAGAAATGTCACTCACAGTTCCACCATGAAAGAGTGGTCTGCACCAAAAGTCTCACTGTGTAGTTAGACTCCATTTTTTTTTTCTTGGTGTCACAGAGTCTGATGACTGACTGTCTTCTTCGGAAGGAAGAACTACAAGCACCAGAGAGCATTTGTGAAATAATGTAACTTCTGCCGCCCGGGGTAGGGCTTAACAAGGAGGGACTAGGAGTTTTTTTAAAGTGATGATACATCTGATAGCATTTTGTCTAAGCACCGCCCCACATTTACCTAGCAACACCCAAGTATGCCTGACTCACTATAAAAGGGACTGCTCGCCCGCTCTCTCTCTCTCTCTCTCTCTCTCTCTCTCTCTCTCTCTCTCTCTTTCTGTCACTACTACCCTCTCAACTCCCCTCCCCATGCCCTGAATAAACTCTATACTACACTGTCATGTGGCTGGTGCCTCAGGGGGACCAGATGCCTCAGCAGGGCCCGCCCCACACCTTACCACACATCCACAAAACACATTCTCTCTCTCCTTTATCTTTTAATAAACACAACAACATCTAAAAGGCTACTCTTGCACCCAAGCTTAGTTTAGGGACCATTGCAAAAGGTAGAGTGAAATGGTTATTAGAGCCAGAGGACCAGAGGGTTTTCTGTGAGATTGTGTCTCCTAAAAATGTCAGAAGCTGTGTGTGTAAATCTCACCAAAATGACTGCCTGAGCAAGGAGCAGAGCAAAGACGACAACATTTAGACATTCCAGGTGGATGGGGGAAAGACCACAAGGCCTCACCCCCACACAAAGAACCACAGGCAACTAAAAATGCTGAAAGTGAGAGAAATAGCCTTCCTCACAAAATGCAAATGGTCAAATGGTCATCTCTGAAACATGTGAGAACATTCTACAGACAGAGCAGATTGTACTTAGGAATGTATGTGTTTGCAACCCCATAAGAACAATACTAACCAACCAGAGCTCCCAGGGACTAAACCACCATCCAAAGATTACACATGGACAGACCCATGGCTCCAGTTGTGTATGTAGCAAAGAATGGCCTTGTTGAGCACCAATGGGAGGAGAAGCCCTTGGTCCTGCCAGGGCTGGACCCCCAGTGTAGGGGAATGTCAGGGTGGGGAGGCAGGAAGAAGTGGGTGGATGGGTTAGGGAACACCCTCATACAAGAAGGGGAGGGAAGGGGATAGGGAGTTTATGGACGGGAAAGGGGATAACATTTGAAATGTAAATAGAAAATATCCAATGGGAAAAAAGGGAAAAATGAATGTATATGTGTGCATTTATGTAATGCATAACAACAATTTTTTAAAGATTTATTTATTTACTTATTTTATATATAAGTACACTGTAGCTGTCTTCAGGCACACCAGAAGAGGGCATCGGATCTCATTACAGATGGTTGTAAACCACCATGTGGTTGCTGGGATTTGAACTCAGGACCTCTGGAAGAGCAGTCAGTGCTCTTAACCGCTGAGCCATCTCTCCAGCCCCAACAATTATTTTTTTAAAAGAGGCCATGAACTTGAAAAAGAGTAAGGAGGGGTTTAGGGAAAGGTTTGGAGAGAGGAAGGGGAGGAGGAAATGTACTTATATTATACTCTCAAAAATAAAATGTGTAATAATTAAAAATGAATAATATCATAAATAGTAACTAACCCCAAAGCCAAAGAAGAGCCTCGTCCTCTGTCTGCCATCATTGTTGTTTAGATCCAACTCTGGAATCAAGAACAAGGTAGCCAAGATTCCCGTTCGCAGCTCAATATTTGAACTCTCTTCTTTGAGAGAGACATGGCTTTCAGAGCATTTTAATACTAAGATATAGAAAACATTGATGTTGAGGTTGGAAGACTGAAAGCACAAATACGTCTGCCAGGACCTCAGCGGCATCACATTGAAATCACCAAACATCTCCATTTATGCTTTTAGCCTGGGTGTCCCAGTAATAAAACAAGTACTGAAGGAATTAAAAGACTTGATTAATGGGGGGGAGAGGCTTTACTTCAATGCAATTAGCTGAGTTTGGAGGGTTGAAATGGGGGAAAGACCTAAATGCCTATTTCTGGACACACAAAGTGACAGCATGGAAGTAAAGTATGCCTCTGGGCTCAGACAGTTGGAAGTGACGTTAACCTGAAGAGGAGAAACAGATTCCAAAGTGCAGACCTTTTTATGACCTTCCAAGTCCTCACAGCTTAGGGAACATCAGAAGTGCACAAAGTGCTTGCTCAAACACAGGGACGACACCCCAACCTCCAATGCTTGTAACTCACCACACCAGGCTACCAAGCTGAGCTTTAAAATTGGAATTTTTTTTTTTTTTGCATAAGCCTCTGGGTGGTATTGACGGATTGATGGTAACAGTCTAAGGCTATGATTTAAAACCACCACAGTTCAGAGCACTCATTTAAACCAGAGCTCTCCCTATCTAAATAGAGCTATGTCTGTGCTACACTCAGGGAGCAGTAATATTTAGAGCTCGCTCACATCTCTGGAAAGACAGAGGTGCACCGTTCATCTGAATGCTCAATCTGCAGCTGCCCATACAGCCAAATTCTGCAAAGTCCAAAGCGTCAACGAATTAATCATTTGGCTTGACTTTGATTGACTTGGCATTCTGTATCAATCCAATCTTAGTCCATGGACGCAGTCTTGCTTTTTGGTGACAATTAAGATTGAGAGGGTACCTACTACCTGCCACAGTAGATAGATGACACTAGCATGCCAAGCCCGGTGTGGCCTTGGTGGGGACAGAGTGTCCTCGGGACAGGGCCACAGTGAGAGCCTCCATGAATGTTGATGGCTGCTGTGGGCGTGAGGCTTGTTTATGTAAGAAAGTACAGATTTCTGGACCCAGTACCAGCAATGGAGGGCTCTTTCCTTCTGAGGAATATCCTCCCTGTTAACCTTAATGACTCCATGAAAATTAGAAACAGAACAAGCCCAGGAGTTGAGGGTGTGGCTATGTCTAGATGAAAACGTTAACCACTGGACCTTCAGGACAGCCCTTAAGACTATGAGAAAGAGCTCTAAATACCTGAGTTCAAAAAATGTAGGGGTTGGGGATTTAGCTCAGTGGTAGAGCGCTTGCCTAGGAAGCGCAAGGCCCTGGGTTCGGTCCCCAGCTCCGAAAAAAAAGAACCAAAAAAAAAATGTATAATTTCTCAACTATGCAAAAATAAGCATGCAATATGGATTATATGAGGGGCTTCGTGAATCCAAAGGAACCAAAGCAGTAGTTCTGCGAGCCCGCTTGTTAGAAAATTACTAAGGAAGGAGGTAGAGATTTAGGGAATGGTGATCTCAGTAAAGCCCACCCAGCTAAGTTTTTTGTTTACTCTTGCAAGGGTAAATGGATTCCTGAGTTGAGGATCAGCCTAGGACTGTAAGGTTAGGCCCAGATGTGGTAGAAATGTTAATTTTAGGGCAGGGTCCCACTCAAGTAGCTTGTCCTCTGAGCACAACAAAGGCAGACAAATCTCTGAATTCTTTTTCAATGTTAAGAGGAAGTGTGTGCTTGATGTCTACTAAAAATAAAAGGGCTGGGGGTCACAGGATGCAGATTCATAGGATAATACAAAGAAAACCTGAAATAAATGACTGATTTGATATGGAAATTAAAACCTGGTGTTTTGGTTTGCAAGACGTGAGCTAGCAAAAGTGATAGCAGTTCTTTTTTAGAATTTTCTCTAGAGAGAGAGCTGAGCTGTCTGGAGATCTCTGGAGGGCGAAAACAGTTCTTCAAGAATTTTTTTCTAACTGGATTCCTGACTTGGTCAGAAGATCCAATAATTTTTCATAGCAGCGTTTCTGACTTTGGTTAGAAAACCCTGTGAGCTATCCAGATAATTTTTAGAATATTTACTAGCAGAGAGAGTTGTCTCGAGCAGAGAATTTTTTTAGAATAACCAGAAAAGGCTATCTAGAACAGAACAGAATATACAGAGAGAGAGAGAGAGAGAGAGAGAGAGAGAGAGAGAGAGAGAGAGAGAGAGAATGTGTTTCTCTTTATATGCAAGCTTTTCTTTGCATTAGTTACTTCAGGTGAATTATTTCAGGCTGAAGACTCAATGAAGGCTGATATTTTTGTGCTTCAAGACAAACAGTGTCTCAGGCGGTGCTAGAAATGTGCAGAGCCATTAGTCTTAAAAGCATCTTCAAGATAAAAGCATGATACTGTATTATGCATGATGAAGAAGAAAATGGAAACTTCAAAGGAAATAGGGTGGGAATCTGACTCTAAAATCGACTTCACTTCACACAAAAGAACACTCGTCTCTTGAAAAAGGAAAAAAAGAAAGAGCAAGCAGGTACAAGGCACTTCTGTTTGTGCCAGATAACCAATTATATGCCAATGTGGTCAAATAAACACTGACTTTGGGGATTTTGAGGATGTGAGGTAGAGAGCTGGAGGTGGCTGCAATGTGCTGTGGTGCTGTAAATATGAGTTAATTGTCCAGGGGGCCGTAGATCATAGCTACACTGTGATCATATTCATTAGTCACGATTCACCAAATCCCAAGGTGCGGAAACCTGGTCTGTGAATAATAAAAGCCTACCACTTCCACATATGTTGTAATGAGTACAAATCTCAGCCCACCCTTGCCTAGGCTTTGCTGAGTTTGTCTATAGGTTTGAAGATGTGAAAACTGGCTGCTGTGTCTGACATAGCACAAGTGTTAGGCAAATAGTCATAGATGAGATGAGACAAGAGGCTCGCTCTCTCTCTCTCTCTCTCTCTCTCTCTCTCTCTCTCTCTCTCTCCTCTCTGATATTGGGAAGGCATTTCCTCCTATCTGCATAATAACTATTGCTTTATGGGATGCCTCTGTCATGTCCTCCTGGCTCCCACAGCATTTGGTGTTTCTGACGTGCACCATCTACTGCTTATCACTTAAGGTCACTTCTCTCAAGATACTTAAAATAAATATTTTATTTTGAGTTTAGGAATTTTTTTTCTGAGACAGGGTTCCTTTGTTTAGTTCTGGTTGTCCTGGAACCATTCAGAGATCTGCCTGCCTCTGCCTCCCAAGTTCTGGGATTAAGGCATGTGTCATCACCAACTGACAATTTTTTGAATTAACAAAATGATGGAGAAGACAGATTTGAGGGTCGTTATGCATCCACCATGTAACGGTCTCTTTCCTCTGAGGTGTATGTGCGAATGTTAATGACGTGATGCTGATACATTGTTATTAACTAAAGTACATATTTAATTAAGATTTCCTTAATTTCCCAGTCGTCCTCCAGCAACCCCCAGAATCCCGTTGAGAACCCACCATGAGGTTTGTGTACCTTGGACTCTCAGGTTCTTATGGGCAGTGGCAGTTTTCTACTTTGTCCTAGAAAGTTTTAAGGAACACAGATTAATATTTAATGTTATGTTCTCAAGTAAATATAATTTATCATCATACTTACACACAACATTTAGTTATTTCTTCTTACACTGGAAGCATTACAGCTGATCCGAGAGGAGCCTGAACCCTGCATTACAGCTGATCCGAGAGGAGCCTGAACCCTGCATTACAGCTGATCCTAGAGAAGTCTGGAACCCTGCATTACAGCTGATCCTAGAGGAGCCTGAACCCTGCATTACAGCTGATCCGAGAGGAGCCTGAACCCTGCATTACAGCTGATCCGAGAGGAGCCTGAACCCTGCATTACAGCTGATCCTAGAGAAGTCTGGAACCCTGCATTACAGCTGATCCGAGAGGAGCCTGAACCCTGCATTACAGCTGATCCTAGAGGAGCCTGAACCCTGCATTACAGCTGATCCTAGAGGAGCCTGAACCCTGCATTACAGCTGATCCGAGAGGAGCCTGAACCCTGCATTACAGCTGATCCGAGAGGAGCCTGAACCCTGCATTACAGCTGATCCTAGAGAAGTCTGGAACCCTGCATTACAGCTGATCTGAGAGGAGCCTGAACCCTGCATTACAGCTGATCCTAGAGAAGTCTGGAACCCTGCATTACAGCTGATCCTAGAGGAGCCTGAACCCTGCATTACAGCTGATCCGAGAGGAGCCTGAACCCTGCATTACAGCTGATCCTAGAGGAGCCTGAACCCTGCATTACAGCTGATCCGAGAGGAGCCTGAACCCTGCATTACAGCTGATCCGAGAGGAGCCTGAACCCTGCATTACAGCTGATCTGAGAGGAGTCTGGAACCCTGCATCTAGATGTCCGGACCTGTGTATTCTGAATGTGGGAGAAACAACAGCACCATATATAATTTGCTAGTTTGAGCACCCAGACTCTGGTATGGATGTATGTGATATGCCAAGTAAGGGTTACAGCCAGTCCTTTCCCCAGTAACTCGTCAGATGACTCTAAATGATGAGACACATGAAGACCACCATGGAAGGCAGGTTGGCTCCCTCTGTGGCATAAAAATATCGTTATTTAATTTAAAGTAGTGCTACATGAGACAGCATAAGAGGGAATAATTACTCAATATAAATAAGATTGCTAAGAGCCTGGTTTTACACAGAATCCTACATTTTCTCTCCAGTGAACATTATTTCCCACCCCAAGACAAAGGGGATGCACCACCTACTGAGCTGGATGCCCATGTCTCATTAATATGAGGGTTTAGTGCGGTGTCCGGGACCACAGTGAACTCAGCCTCGGTAAAGTAAGATATCTTGAATCTCCTGGTTCACGAGACAACTCAGAACCCGGACTTGTTACAGAACTCTCCCTATTTTGTCACCTGCTCCGATGTAGAAGCCCTCCAGTGAGTACACAAGTCAATGGGGTCACATTCACATATTCTTCCCAGGATTCAATGGGACTCGCCAAGCATTACCCCATGCTCATGATGGCAGGATGTATAAGGTGTAATAACTTTGATTCTTACTTAATAAAATTATGGTAAATGCCTTAGACCAAATGGACTGAGACAAAAGCTCAAAACTGTGGGCCCTTAGAAATGTCATGGAGTCAGTAGCTGTAATTTTGTATGCAGAAGAGATCCCTGCCCTTGTGATAAGCGTGTCCTCAAGGGTATTTACTGCAGTCTTTCTCTTGAGTCTAATACCCGGCTAGTGGTAACTAGCAGAGCATCAGGCTGTGTGACAGAAAATAAATATAAAGGTCCCTGTGGGCTGTATTATAGCAGAGAGATATGCCCTGGATTAAAACAACCGGTGTCCCTTGGATGAAAACAGCATACTTCCGATATAATTCTAATTAATAGAGGAGCTTAATTTGTCAAAAATGGTAGTTATGCAATAGATAGAAAGAGCAGGGCTGATTCACAGCAGTAAAGAAAGTGATTCGGTGCTCGGGAAGGAGCTACCTTGGTGCACAGTTGGCCACTGTCATTATCCCAGACCCATTTGTCTTTACACTGGCCACACGGGCAAATGCGGATCTGTGAAGAGTCAGCACTCCAAAATCCTCTGTCCTTCACGCTTTGCACAGGGACACGGAGCTACTTTTGATTTATCGTTTATATTGAGAGACATTATTCCAGAGGCTTCTTTGCTTTTTCTACTAAAGAGCTCTAGCTTTGTGTTTTGAAAAAAAATCACTTGGAGATTCAGAAATAATGAATTGGAGGATTCCAGATGTGTATTCAGAATACAGCTAAGATCCAGCCAACCTACTGTGAGAAAGACAGAAACTAAAGCTCCAGGTATCCTTACACTGTCTCCAGCTGACAGATCCCTGTGGCCTTCGAGGTCCTCAGGGAGTAGAGAACCAGTCTGGAGAAGTCTGCGTATTCCTGCATATGACTACAGAAGGGAGGGTCCTTTTCCATGGCTTACTGCATCATTATGATTTTCCTCAAGTGAATCAACTCTGTCTTTTCCTTCCCACACAGGGTTCCATTCTGAGCATGCGCAGTGGATCAATTGTGGGTGGTCCAAAGCTAAGACTATTATGGCTGACTCAAACCAAGTTTATTTACTTAAGGGGCATACCTGGTCCCTTGAACATAACAAATAAATCATCTCAAACTATGCCAGTGCTGCTGCTCAAGTTGACAACCACATCCCCGTTTCCTCTTGAGATGAACCCTAGTTCTCCAGCATCTGTCACTCTGCTAAGCCATTACTACCACTGAGATCAAAAGGTGCATTTCTCTGAAGCATCCCCCACTGCCTTTCCATCAGGCGACAAAACCCAACTACTATGGTTGCAATGTGGATTCTCACTGCATCTGTCAAGGTAGACTCCTTACAGCCTTCCCAGTTAGTAAAAGGATAAGGAGCCAGTTCCAAATCTCTGTATTCCTCAGTCTTAAAAACCCCTTTCTATTGTTATCCCAAGTTCATTTAATAGGTTCATCAGTTCAGATCAAATCTCAGTCATACCTGATTCCTTGGACTAACATGCTGGACTTAGAATCTCCAGTTAGTTCACTCAGATCAAGGAAATGGGACGTACGAAATGCTTCCCTTCTTAGTTTGTTACAGTTAAAATCTGTTTCCTATGTAAAACGTCCAGGTAACTGCAACTCCAACACACATGCTTTCTGGGACAATACTGGAGGTGCAGCATCTGAGCAAGAAACATGGCCGCCGGGGCTGGGGATTTAGCTCAGTGGTAGAGCGCTTACCTAGGAAGCACAAGGCCCTGGGTTCGGTCCCTAGCTCCGGGGGGGCGGGGGGAAGAAACATGGCCGCCCTTAACAGTACCTAATCCCCAGCAGCAGCCGAGTGTGTGTCACCTTGAGTAATACTGAGAAAACCATGGCTTCTGTGATTTATGCTTCCTTGCATACGATGCTATTGTGCTTGTGAAATGATATAAACAATGGCTTTTGAAAGCGATTCAAAGATGCTTGAAAAGAAAAATCCATTCACCCTGGGATGCAGGGTTGAAACATTCGGCTTGGGGAAGTGCATTATCCCAACTCTGCATTCTTTTGTTACGGCCTATTTCCCTGTCAGGGGCTGAAATCGCTGCGCTGACTTTTCTCACAGGGGTGGCTCTGCTGGTTACTGTGCCCCAACTACTTTCTTTCTTTTTACTTCCATTCCATGTCTGTTGCCATGTTATTAAAGTGCCATGGTACATCATACATCGATCAATGTACAATGGCTCCCTTTGCCCCAACTTGCTTCTTGTTTTGTTTTTTCTGTTTTGTTTCATATACTTTCTATATCTTTTTGTCTTGCTTGTAGCTTATGAGTCTTCCTTTTTTGCATTTCAATGTACTTGGTATGGAAGAACTCCAGGGCCGAATTTGATTTTTAAAGACCATATGACAGTACTGGTCTCTAAAAGAGATCTGTCTGTTTCCATTCATTATATGGATTCATTTAAATAGATCTTTTTATCTTACTTAATTTGAAAAAGTAAATTATGTAATACACTAAAATTATTCAGAAGAAAAATGAAAATCTATTGTAGCAATCATTTACAATATAATTTAAAGTGTAGACAATTGCAGTGCCTAAGCAAAATTAGTGGAAACAGAAAATAAGAAACGAAGAATAAAAGATCTTTACTTCTCCCCTTCAAACACTAGGACTGTTCAGACTGAGAGATACCTTCTGCCTTTCTACATATTCTTTGACAACACCGAACTCAGACTGTCCACAGTATTTTGCTTCATTTAATTACCATTATACAATAAGTGTTTCTCCATATCATTATATACCCACCATCAACAGGCTGGTCAAACCCAAGGCTTTGTGCATGTCAGACCTATACCTTGCATTTGAGCTACACACACACACACCCTTATTTAAAAATACCATTTTATTTTGTATATTTTACTAATTTGTGGCTCCTGAGACTGGGAGATCTTCTTGTCATTTATTATTGTAAATACAGCTTTCATGGCTTTAAATTTTTTTTTTAGACTCCAGAAGTAGCATTGTTCTAAGACAACAACAAAAAATGGTTTTGTCTGTGGTTCTGGGATAGCATCTCCATTCACACACTTCTCACTGCTGACCTCAGGGAGTTTCTGGAAAGGGCATTTGACATATCATACATAGCCCTTTCTCAAGACAGCAAGCCAGTTCGTATTCCTAATACAGAGAAACTAAGATCAAGTATTCAATTTGGTTTCAAACTGAACAAAACCTCAGCCCTTGTCCACTCTTTTCACTCAGTTTCCAAACAGTATCTTGTGCATACATAAAGAAGACCACAGAGAAAAGAAGTAATTAAATTATCCCTAAGAAAGTAACCATACTAAAATAGATAAATTAAAATTATTTTTCATGTAAGAGGATGTCTTTATTAAAAAAAAAAAAAGGATTGATTCGTCCAGAATAATTTTTTTTGAAAGATACCAAAATGGAGAAGCAAGCCAAGTAAAAGTTGTATGTTGCTTTTGAAAGACCAAAGACATTCTTAATATTGAGATTTTTTTCTAGTTGATTGTCTGTCTACTGTTTAAAATAACAAAAATGTGAGAATGTATGCTCTTAGTTCAAGTCACGTGAGGTTTCACCATGCTCCTCAAATTGAGCAGGCATCTCTAAGAGACATGAGGATCATGCTAGTCAGTTATTGACCATGGCACAAATGAAGAACTGAGGACACAGCACATTTGTATTGATATTTGTTAAAATTAAAAAATATAAAAAAAAGTACATGATAGTTTTGAGGATGAAGTTTGTCCCCCAAAACTGAGAGGAAAAATCCTACTGAGAATAAACACAGAGGCAGCCCTCAAACATTCAAATAAACCCCTCCTCAAACTTAGCGCACCCTGGAACTGTGCTTATATCACTGATAAAGAACCCTGGTGGGGGGAGGGGAACACAAGTATTTTTGTTGGCAGAAATTTGGCCTGATTGCTAGTCATTGTGGGAGAGAATTTGGATTCAAGATTTTTCGAATTGCAGTGTTTGTAAGCACATTAGCATCCCCTCTGGAATTCTTTTAAAAAATCTGTGTCTTAGAAGTGCAAATTAGATCCAGCACATAAGATATTCACCAGGATAAAGGTAATTCAAAGTCGATTCATCCGAACAGCAAATTATCATTTTTATGTACTTCCACTCCATGGCTCTCAGCTGATGTACAACAACATGTCAAAAATAACCACACAGACAAGTCCATTGAAGACCTGTTCACAACAAACCAAAACAGGGAATGATCTAAATTTCCACCAACTTTTGGTGTATCCATACAAATGATTTCAATAATAATGAAGTCATACCCAACATTGCTGATTCTCAGACAGTGATGTGAATGGGAGGAAATCAGCCCGAAAAATCAGACACAGGACCTGACTGTGCAATCGAAATCAAGATGTCTTGATAGTAATTAGAAGGAAGGTCTGTGGCTGGTGCGTGTTTCAACTGCAGACCAATAAGAACACAATAGACGTTCTTTATTCTTGTTTTGTTATTGTTCTTCAAGAATTTAATCTTACAATCCTTTTTGTAACATAATGAAACTGTTGTTCTTTTTTCATCTTTTATTATTGGTTATTTTATTTATTTATATTTCAAATGTTATCCCCCTTCCCAGTTTCCCCTCCACAAGCCCCCTATACTATCTTCCCTCCGCCTGCCTCTATGAGGGAGCTCCACCACCCGCCCACCCATTCCCACCTCAGCACCCTAGCATTCCCCTTCCAATGATGCCAGATAAGGCCATCTTCTGCTACATATCCAGCTGGAGACATGAGTACTCCCTGTGTACTCTTTGGTTGGTGGTTTAGTCCCTAGGAGCTCTGGGGAGGGGTGTGTGTGTGTGTGTGTGTGTGTGTGTGTGTGTGTGTGTGTGTAGGTCTGGTTGGTTGATATTGTTGTTCTTCCTAAGAGGTTGCAAACCCCTTCAGCTCCTACAATCCTTTCCTTAACTTCGCAGATACAAAATATGCAGTATTTTACATCTTCTGTGTTTAAATAGTTTGGGGCCACTAAGTTGGCTCAGTGGGGAGCAGTTCTCACAAGCCTGATGTACTTAGTCCTATTTCCAAAACCCACAGTGGAAAGAGGGAGCCAACTCCTTTGACCTCAACAGGCTCACAACACTACCTAGTGTGCACACATGCACACATGTATGCACGCAGGCACGCGCGCACACACACACACACACACACACACACACCTGCACAATAAAATTAAAGTTAAGACAATATAAATAAATGCATAATGATTTTGATTACATATAGGTACACATACTATATAGTTACAGCACCTATTGTTTACAGGCTTCTACAATTAAAATGGATACGCTAAATATATTTAAATTATACTCCAACTAATTGTATTTATGCAAAGACCATTTTAGTCAATATTAACAGGCAGACATTTATCATGGCCCACTGCATGATGGGGTTCAGTCTCACCTATGAAGCATGCCAGTTCCTGGAAATGTTTGCTGTGATGCCAGGAGAAAATAGCTGTGGATACAGCACGCAAAGCCCACATTTATAAAGGGCTTAGCCCAAATTTGCACAACGATCCCAAGGTCTGCATGAGCAGTGTTGGGCATCATGGAGGGGTGTGTGCATCTTCTAGCCTGGGTACATGACTGCAATGTGGCCATATAAATGCTGGAGAGATTGAAAGCATTTTATGATCCCTCCTTTTCTTACCTGCTTATGGAGTCTGTTATCTTTCCCATAAGGAGAATTGGAAGCAATGAGCTTTCCTGCCTCCTATTGTATTCTTGAGCTTTACTCAGGGGTCAGAGCATATAAAGACCAAAGTCACAGAGATTCAGGGCTGTGGCTCTTATTGGCTCTCACTGGAAACTTGAAAGCTGAGATCTGAGCATCCATTCTTCAATTTGCTCAGCTAAGGCTGTGCTGCTAAGGGGTTAGATCTATCCTTTAGTAGTCATTTTGTGGTCCCATGTAATAAAACTAGTTATACAATGTTTTATCTATTTATAGTATGAGATATTAGGAAGGTCATGAAGAGGCTATGGAAAAACATCCATTTGATGATTTCCACTGTTAACAATCAAATCATTTGTCATTCATGTTTCAAAAGACATGATAACTTACCCAAAAAACAGTGCTTCCAGGAAATGATTATCCACATTTTCAGTTCTGTTATTGTTTTGTTGTTTTCTTCTTGAGAATCATCAGTTCTCCCCTAGAGCAACATTGGGAGTGAATACACAAGGCCTAGTCTATTTTCCTAAAAATAAAAAATAAACTTAAAAAATGAAGAGATGATTTAGTGGTCTTCATGGGTGTAGGATAATAATCCTGGTCCTAGTGAACATATATGAATTGAATATAACCTGACCCATGTATTCTGTTTCACAAAGAACTTAATCAGTTTATTCTGATGCAAACAGAAGTGGTATTACACCCAACACCTGGTAACAATGCACCTGCAGCTACCCATGCCTGCAGCCACTGCACTTTTCCTTCTGTTTTGCAGCAAACTTTATGAGCCTCAACTTCCATATTTAATATGACAGTTGAATTTTTTGCTTTTAGAACTTTGATCTTTTATCTTAGTCATACACATGCCCATGCCTTCAGATAATAATGGTGGTAATTGCCTGGAGAAGATCTTCGCTTTATATATAATAATTAGAACTGGTCATGTCATTGTTGTCTAAATACATTTGGCATAATTCCATAGGAACAATTTAAAGTGTGGTTTTTCTTTTCTTGGAGAGATGGCTCAGCCCTGAAGTATACTTGCTCTTTTTACAGAGGACATATGTTTGGTCCCCAGAACCCATTCCAGTAGTTCAAAATTAACCCTAAGTACAGCTCTGGGAGTTCCAATGGCCTCTTCTAGCCTTTGAGGCCACCTTCAAGTCACATATACATAAGTGTAGGTAAGCATTCATACACATAAAATGAAAATTCAATCTGAGGGAATCCTAGAGATGAAAAATTTAGGGAAGAGAATGGCTACTATAGAGACAAGCATCATCAACAGAATACAAGACATAGAAGAGAAAATCTCAGGTATAGAAGATACGATTGAAGAAATCCATACATAAGTCAAAGAAATGCTAAATCTAAAAAGTTCATGACACAAAAACATCCAAGACATCTGGGACACTATGAAAAAAAATGAACTCAAGAATAATAGAAATAGAAGAAGGAGAAGATTCTTAGCTAAAATCCCCAGATAATATTTTAAACGAAATCATAGAAGAAAATTTTCCCAACCCAATGAAAGATATGCCTAAATACATACAAGAAACCTACAGAACACCAAATAGATTGGACCAGAAAAGAAAATCCTCCTGCCACATAATAACTAAAACACTAAATGTACAGAACAAAGAAAGAATAGTAAATGCTACAAGGGAAAATGGACAAGTAACATATAAAGGCAGACCTATTAGAATTACACCAGACTTCTCAACAGAGACTCTAAAACCCAAAAGGGCTTAGGCAGATGTCTTGCTGAGTCTAAATGGTGTCAGTTGAAACTACTATATTCAGCAGCACTTTAAATCACCATAGTTTGAAAAACCAAATACTCCATGACAAAATCAAATTTAAACAATATCTATCTACAAATCCATTCCTACAGAAGGTACTTGAAGGAAAGCCCCAATTCAGTGGAGTTGAAGCCAAGAAAACACAGGAAACAATAGCTCCACTCCAGCAAACCAAAGGAAAGGAAACACACACCACACCACCACAACCACCACCACTACCACCACCACCACCACAACAACAACAACACAAACATCAAAATAACAGGAATGAACAATTGTTAGTTGTTAATATCTCTCGATATCAATGGACTCAATTCCCCAATAAGGCACAGGCTAGCAGAACAAATGTTTAAACAGGATCTTTTGTTCTACTGCATACAGGAAACACACCTCAGCAACAAAGATAACATTACCTCTGAGTAAAAAACTCGAAAATGGTTTTACAAGCAAACAGACCCAAGAATCAAGCTGATGTAGTCATTCTGATGGCTAATAAAATAAATTTTCAACCAAAAGTTTAATCAAAAGAGATGAGAAAGGACACTTTATACTCATCAAAGAAAAATCTACCAAGATAATATTTCAATTCTGAACATCTAAGCCCCAAATGCAAGAGTACCCACATTCTTAAAAGAAACATTACAAAAACTTAAACCCACACATTGTGCCCCACATAGTAATAGTGGGAGACTTTGATACCCATTCTCACCAATAGACAGATTATCAAGACAGAAACTAAACAGAGAAATAAACTAAGAGAGGTTGTGAATCAAATGGACTTAACAGATATCTAACATTTGACGCAAACACAAAAGAATATACCTCTTTCTTAGCAGTCACAGAACCTTCTCCAAAATTGAGCATATACTTGGTCACAAAACAAGTCTCAACAGATAAAAAAATTTGAAATAACCCTTTGTATCTTATCCTACCACCATGGATTAAAGCTGGAAATCAACAACCTTGGAAAGAACAGAAAGCCTACAAACTCATAGAAATTAAACAACATTCTACTGAATGACTATTGGGTCATGGAAGAAATAAGAGAAATTAAAGACTTTCTAGAATCCAATGAAAATGATGGCACACATACATAAATTCGTGGGACACAATGAAAGCACTGCTAAGAGCAAAATTCATAGCACTGAGTGCTGTCTTAAAGAAATTGGAGAGATACCATACAAGCAACTTAAAAGCAAACCTGAAAGTTCTAGAACCAAGAAAAGCAAAACACTCAAGAGGAGTAGATGGCAGAAACCAACAAAATCAGAAATGAATAGGGGTTGTATCAATAGACACTGAGGAAATCCAAGGAAACATTAGGTCTTACTTCAAAATCCTGTACTCCAAAAAATTGGGAAAAAAGAAGTCAATATATTGATATGACAGTATACATAAGTGACCTAGATAATTCTACCAGAGAACTCCTACAGCTGATAAACACCTTCAGCAAAGTGGCTTGATACAAAATTAAAGCAAAGAAATTCATAGCCTCCCCTTTATACAAACAATAAATTGGCTGAGAAAGAAATCAGAGAAACCACACCCTTCACAATAACCACAAATGTAAAATATCTTGGTGTGACTCTAACCAAGCAAGTGAAAGTCCTGTATGACAAGAACTTCAAATTTCTGAAGAAGAAGAAAAAAAGGTAGGAAGGTATCAGAAGGTGAAAAGATTTCCCATGCTCGTGGATCTGTAGAATTAATGTAGTGAAAATGGCCATCTTACTAAAGGCAATCTACAGATTCAATGTGATTTCCATCAAAATTCATTTCTATACAGATCTTTAAAGAGCAGTTCTCAGCTTCATATGGAAAACTCAAGATAGCTAAACAATCCTGTACAATAAAAAAAGTTCTGGAGACGTCATCACCAGTGATCTGAAGCTTGTACTACAGGTCAGTAGTAATAAAAAACACATGGCATTGGCATAAAAAACAGACATGTTGACCAATAGAGTGCAATCAAAGACCCAGAAATAGACCCATACATATAAGGACACTTGATTTTTGACAAAGAAGCCAAAACCATAGAACAAAATAATGAGAGCATCTTCAACAAACAGTGCTGGTCTAACTGGATGTCTGCATAAAGAAGAATACAAATACATCCATATTTATAACCTTGCACAAAATTAAGTCCAAGTGGATCCAAGATCTCAACACAAAAGCAGGCAAACTAAATCTAATAGAACAGAAAGTGGAAACCAGTCTTGAACTCACTGGCACAGGAGACAAATTCCTGAACTTTCCTCCATTGCTGGTGGGAGTGAAAACTTGTACAATCGCTCTGGAAATCAATTTGGCGGTTTCTCAGAAAATTGGGAATAGTTTTGCTGCAATAATCAGTTATATCACTCCTGGGCATATATCCAAAAGATGCTCCACTATACCACAAGGTCACTTACTCAACTATGCTCATAGCAGCTTTATTCATAATAGCCAGAAACTGGAAACAACTGAAGAATTAAAAAAAATGTGGTTCATTTACACAATGGACTACTACTCAGCTATTAAAAACAAAGACGTAATGAAATTTGAAGTCAAATGGATAGAGCTAGAAAATATCATCCTGAATGTAGTAACCTAGACCCAGAAAAACACTCACAGTGTGTATTCACTCATAAGTAGACATAACCCACAAAGTACAGGACAATCATTCTACAGTCCACAGACCCACAAAATCAGGAAGGCCCAAGAGAGGAGAATAGATTTTCACTCAAAAAGGGAAATAAAGGGGTTGGGGATTTAGCTCAGTGGTAGAGCACTTGCCTAGCAAGCGCAAGGCCCTGGGTTCAATCCTCAGCTCCGAAAAAAAAAAAGGAAATAAAATAGACATTGGAAGATTGAAGGAGGCAACTGAGTAGGTGAGGAGGGGAGAAAAGGAACAGGAGTGTGGATTAGGTATGGTGAATGTGTTTGGGAGAGGGCTGAGAGAGAATGGAGATCTGTGTGGGGCATCTCTGGGACTAGTTGGAGACCTGTGATGGAGTAGGCTCCCTGGAGTCTATGCGGTGATCTTAGCAGCAGAAAATATGGAGATTGAAGTGGCCACTTCCTGTAGCCAGGCAACACTTCTTGTGGAGGATGTCAAACCACTCACAAAACCTTCAACCCAAAATTTATCCTAGAAACAAGATGCACACGGATGAACATGGAGCAGAGAGTAAAGGAACAGCCAACCAATGACTGGCCAGCCTGAGTCCCATCCCATGGAAGCGAGCCAACTCCTTACAATGTTAATGGTGTTCTGCTATGCTTGCAGACAGGAGCCTACCGTAACTTTCTCCTGAGAGGCTTCCTCCAGCAGCAGATGAAAGCAGATACAGAGACCCACAGCCAAACATCAGGCAGAGCTTGGGCAGTCTTATGGAAGAGTAAAGGATAGAATTGAGTCAGTGAGAAGGCTCAAGGGCAGCACAGGAAGACCTACAGAGTCAGCTAACCTGGGCCAATTGGAGCTCACAGAGACTGAACCACCAACCAAAGAGCCTGCAGTGGCTAGACCTAGGCCCCTTATACGTTTGCAGCAGATGCGCAGCTTGGTCTTCACATAGGTCTCCTAACAAGTGGATACGGGTAAGATGTCTCTGACTCTGTTGCCCACCATTGGATCCCCTTGCTCTAGCCAGACTGCCAGGTTGGGCCTCAGTGGGAGAGGATGTGTTTAGTCCTGCTATGACTTGATGTCCTAGGTAATTGGGGGTGAGGGATTTGTAAAATTTGTGGGAGGAGAGAGGAGTGTGAGTGAGGTATATTAATTCATGAATAAATAAATTAATTAATGAAAAATCTATTAACTAATCTCAATTCAGTTAGTAACTTCTTTTTCATATATTCATACATATTTCATTTTCAAATATTCATATGTATTTCTTCTTATATATATTCATATATATGAATTCCAGAGTTCTTACCTTCTTGAGTTCTAGAGGATCAATGCCCTCTTCTGGAATCTGAGGGACTACACACATGTGGTTCACCTACATGTCAGCAACATACTCATACAAATCATTAAAAAAATAAATAATTTAAAAATAAACATAAAAACAAGTATATCCTGACAATTAGACAAAGTAAGCACAGCCATTTACTTTAACAACTCTGAGATTTCACCTCACACCAGTGAGAATGGCTAAGATCAAAAACTCAGGGGACAACAGATGCTGGCGAGGATGCAGAGAAAGAGGAACACTCCTCCATTGTTGGTGGGATTGCAAACTGGTACAACCATTCTGGAAATCAGTCTGGAGGATCCTCAGAAAATTGGACATTGAACTGCCTGAGGATCCAGCTATACCTCTCTTGGGCATATACCCAAAAGATGCCCCAACATATAAAAAAGACACGTGCTCCACTATGTTCATCGCAGCCTTATTTATAATAGCCAGAAGCTGGAAAGAACCCAGATGCCCTTCAACAGAGGAATGGATACAGAAAATGTGGTACATCTACACAATGGAATATTACTCAGCTATCAAAAACAACGACTTTATGAAATTCGTAGGCAAATGGTTGGAACTGGAAAACATCATCCTGAGTGAGCTAACCCAATCACAGAAAGACATACATGGTATGCACTCATTGATAAGTGGCTATTAGCCCAAATGCTTGAATTACCCTAGATGCCTAGAACAAATGAAACTCAAGACGGATGATCAAAATGTGAATGCTTCACTCCTTCTTTAAAAGGGGAACAAGAATACCCTTGGCAGGGAAGAGAGAGGCAAAGATTAAAACAGAGACTGAAGGAACACCCATTCAGAGCCTGCCCCTCATGTGGCCCATACATATACAGCCACCCAATTAGACAAGATGGATGAAGCAAAGAAGTGCAGACCGACAGGATCCGGATGTAGATCGCTCCTGAGAGACACAGCCAGAATACAGCAAATACAGAGGCGAATACCAGCCGCAAACCACTGAACTGAGAATAGGACCCCCGTTGAAGGAATCAGAGAAAGAACTGGAAGATCTTGAAGGGGCTTGAGACCCCATATGTACAACAATGCCAAGCAACCAGAGCTTCCAGGGACTAAGCCACTACCTAAAGACTATACATGGACTGACCCTGGACTCTGACCTCATAGGTAGCAATGAATATCCTAGTAAGAGCACCAGTGGAAGGGGAAGCCCTGGGTCCTGCTAAGACTGAACCCCCAGTGAACTAGACTGGTGGGGGGAGGGCGGCAATGGGGGGAGGGTTGGGAGGGGAACACCCATAAGGAAGGGGAGGGGAGAGGGGGATGTTTGCCCGGATACCGGGAAAGGGAATAACACTCGAAATGTATATAAGAAATACTCAAGTTAATAAAAAAAAATATGCTTTGAGGTTGCATGCATCAATCCATTCAATTACTGATTTATAAAGGTTGATGTGCATAAAGTATAAATCATAACATTCTTACGCCTAGGGTCTAACAGTCCATCTGGGACAAAGACTTGGACAAAGCAAGACGTGAAGTGATATAGTAAATACCAATGTGCTGATCTACAGGGTGCCACAGAGAGAAACACAGAGAAGAGAACACAATGCCTCCAGGGGAATCAAGAAAATCTGCCCCTGGCACTGGAGGTGGACTTTTGAGAGAATGAGAGGATTTAGGAAGGAGTTGCTGCTGGCCATCAGGAAGACACTAATCCAACAGGAAAGCTGGGAGAAGATTCAGCAGATGGTTAGGAACTCACGTGCTAAAGGCACTGAGTGGGAAATCCAGAGCAGTGGGAGCCAAGAGCAGGGAGGAGGTGAATGTTAGGTCAGAGAGGGTTGTATTCATGCATGAGCTGAGGAGGTGCATTTTGTCCTAAAAGCGAGCCTGACCGTGTTTTAGCTCCCCGGAATGTTTCAGTACATTCTAATAAAGAAACTGCTTCTTGCATTTGTTTGGATCAAGTTTTGTTTTTTTTTTTTCCTGACAGGTCAGGCACGCTGCTACCACCTACTCAGGAACAGATTGTGCCAATACCTAATAATGGTCCACCCACATGGACTTTTAAAATCAGTGCGATTATGAGACTCTGCAGCTTGTTCATGTTTGTAACGAATTGGTCTCTGTTTTTATCAAATGATAAATGAGAAACTAATTGCAGATTGTCTAGAAATACCCACAAATCTTAAATTGTCTCTTAACAAAAAATGCTTTGAAATTTCTATTTTGTTTTGAGTCAGACTGGGGCTGTTTTTATAAAACATCAAGTGTTGCTCACCTGCATTTTCTGTTTGGTAGATGCCACCTGCTAAAGGGCTCTTTCTTTGTGCCCGGTCTAACCTCAGTGCTAACTGTTGGTGAACGGACAAATCTAATAGGTTCTATGATAGAGAATGTTCAGGGGTATATTCTTCTTGGACTCTATCTGTAAATTCAGTACCAGGTAGTCTTCTATGTCCCAAAGTCAATTGAACATACAACACGGAAAGAAATAACAGAGTGTTTCAAGGGAATATGCTCACTCCTACAAAAGCAAGAGAGAGGCTCTCTCCCCTCACCCCCCACCACCAGCATGTTGCAGGACATTTGATCATATTGTGAACCCTGAGATTCTGAGCTGTAAAAACCTGTTTCTAATATGGTATGGCTCAGCCTGTGTTCCTAGAGCTTTTGTTTGCTATAATCAAGTGCTTGTGGTGTGGTTCGGTCAATCCTAGGTCCAGATGCAGACAGAAAATGAACATAAGTAAACAGAAAGGAGGGTCTTTGAGTTGAAGGGTATTTAAAACAGTGTGGAGAAGGAGAAAGAACCTTTTCTTTCTGGGACATTGGTAGGGTAGGAAGGTCAGTTGGGTGCTTTCTCTGCCTCTTTGAGCTAGCCAGCTTTCACCCCAACATCTGACTCCTGGGTCTTCACTGGTAAAATCAAATAGCTGGGATTTTTGTGTTTTAAAAACAACACCACCACTAAGATACTAAAATTGTTCTATTCTAACACAGGTATTCACCCTCAGAGGCAATTCCACAGAGGAATAGACAAGGTACCTATATCAAAAGTAGCCAGAGTACATAGATACTGCCTATGTGATATGATGAGATATGATGTAAGTGTTCCTGCATCCATGCATGCGTGTGTGCATGTGTGTGTGCACGTGTGCATGCATGCGCACTCCAGCTAACTCCTGCACAGTTCAAAAAGCTACGATCTCTCTCACACAGTTTGAAGAGTCTCCTAATGGAAGTTAAGAAGTCCGAAAAGAGTAAACAGGTTTTTAAAAACCCATCTATACACGATTTAGACAGTTAAGACAATGGAGTTGAGGATATTTTGATATTTATGTTACAACAATCTTGGAGATATGGAAAGTAAACGTCTTGGATTTAACAGGGTTTTAAATAAAAGCACATAGTGCCCATAGATCACAAGAGGAGCTCTTTAATGCCAGCCAGCTTCTAAGTTTTCTCTATAACTATGCATACTGTAAAATCATTTTGCTTTATGGTAAATTTATTTTTAAGAAAGACTGAGGGCATAGCTCCACAGCGAATCTACAAAGCCAGCTATGGTGGTATACAACTGAATTCCCAGTGTCACAGGCCCCAAGACCTAAGCATGATTCCATAATGGAAGAGACATTCAGGCTGTAAACTCAGCACATAGCTAGTACTGAGACAAGCTGAGTCCGTGACAGACTTCAATTGGCAGTTCAGGAGACTAGGCCTAAATCCCTGTTTCCAAGAACTAGGTAAGTCCAGGCAAGTCAGTTACTGATTAAAAAAACAAACAAACAAACAACAACAACAACAACAACAACAACAACAACAACAACCACCCCAGGCTTCAGGCAGCCAGTCAGAACCTGTCCTGTTATCAGAAGTTGCCCTGCCACCTGGCCTGAGGCAAGGGCACTGAGTCAGCAAAAGTTGCCAGACTTCCCCGCCACCCACCCCTGTCAGCCTCAGCAATGGTTTCCAACCCCCCACACCTCAGCAACGTTCTAGGATATCCCTAAAGATAAAGCCAACAGATTGAGATAAAGGTCACCTACCCCTCCCCGGAATTCCCCTAAGGTGCTTTAAATGGCGCCTGCGAGCTCACTGGGCGCCTCCATCTTGGTAGAGAGTAGACCCCAGCATGCTGGACTTCTGCAGAATAAATCGCTCCTTGCTTTTGCGTACGATTTGAGTCTGGGATATTACTCTTCAGTGAAGTATGGACCCGTACAGTACCATCTGTCAAAACTAAAACAAAGACTGTAAGACTTGAGAAAAACCCTCTGAGCCCTACATTCGGAATGCCCCACTCACAGAGACACAGAGATGGAGATCAATGCACTAAGCAAGAGGCTTAATGGTCCAGTACACTGGGGTGGCCCTGTACTCAGGACAGAGGCAACCCCGAAGAACAAAGGCCCCCATCATTTGCACTTTTTCAGGGTGTAGGCTTTAGGTTACAGCATGAGTTATTTCTCATTGGTGGGGCTTATTACCTTTTGAATTCATTGGTGGCCACCTATTGTCCTTTGAATCCATTGGAGGCCCTTGGTGGGGAAATATCTTTGGCACGCGGACGGGATGGTGACAGATCCCTGCTTAGGGCGGTTAGCTCACTTCCTGGAACCGGGTGTTATACTAAATTCCACCTGGTGTTTGCTGAAGGCAGATTTTGTCCTTAAGTTTGAATCTTATAAGACTTAATTCATCAAAGTCTATATAGTTATAGGAAAGTCTCTACATAGACTAATCTTGCTTTTCAGCTTCTGTAGTTAAGTTCTCACAAACTGTTATTGTTAACTTTAGTTTGTCAACCCAAAACATGGTTTCTTTAGTTAAAAGCCTTCTTCAAAAATGGCTTGGGGTTATGCTGTGGTCACAAACACCCAATTTAGTCACTGGTGTCTAATAGAGGCTTTCTATTGGTTTAAAGCCATGCCCAGGTGGTCTTCTCTGGTAGATACCCCACACCACTTTAAGAGTGAGGATGGTCTTGAACTTTGAGGCTATCCAGGGCTACTTGCCTAGACCCTGTCTCCAAAGATAAAACAAGGGGCTTGCTCAGTGGAAAAGTATTTGCTATTAAAGAGTGGGACCTAAACCACTACACAAAGACTACACATGGACAGACCCATGGCTCCAGCTGCATATGTAGCAAAGGATGGCCTTGCTGGGCACCAATGGAAGGAGAAGCCCTTGGTCCTGCCAAGGTTGGACCCCCCAGTGTAGGGGAATGTCGGAGGGGGGAGTGGGTGGGTAGGGGAACACCTTTATAAAATAAGGGGAGGGGGCTTATGTCTGGGAAACTGGAAAAGGGAATAACATTCGAAATGTAAATAAAAAAATCTAATAAAAGAAAAAAAAAAGAGTGAGACCTAGGTTTAAAACTTATTACCCACATAAAGGCCTTACATGGCAGTGTGTAAATGTAATTTAATCCCAGCCCCAGGTGACCAAGGCAAGCAGGTCCCTAGGGCTCCATGACCTCCAGACTCAATGAGAGAGACCTTGTATCAGAAAGCAAGGTACAGTTCCAGGCATGGTGACGCACTCCTTTGATCCCAGTGCTCAGGAAGCAGTATCAGGCAGGTCTCTGTGATTTTGTGGCCAACCTGTTCAGCATAGTGAGTTCCAGGACAGCCAGGGTAACAAGGTGAGACACTGATACAAAAGAAAGAATAATAAATAGAGAGACAGCTGAGAAAGACATTCTAACATCAAGGTCTGACCTCTACATTCACCTGCACACACACACACACACACACACACACACACACACACACACACCAATACTAGAACCAAGTGTGTGTGGAAAGCATTCAGGAGATACACATACATTCAGAGGATATTGAATTCTTCTAAAGCATGACTCAGATTCTAATGCAGTACTACATGCATTCCTTAGTCTTTATAAGCTGCTATAACCGAAGACCTTAGACTGGGTAATTTACAAAGAATAGAAATTTTCTTCTCCGGTTTCTGGCAGCTGGAAAGTCCAAGTTCAGGCCTTCTTACTTACGGATGTCACCAGTCCCTCCTGCTTCACCTGGCAGAAGGGCCACCCCAGCTCCCTTGGCCTTTTCATGATGTATTCGTTAGTCCACTCATGAGCTTGAACCTTTGTGATCCAATTGTCCTCCAAAGCCCCACTGCTTAAAGCCACCACCTTGAACTTCGGATTCAACTTAGCGATTTTAACAGGACACAAACATTCATCTTCAGTTGGTATTTTCCTGCTGAATCTTCACCACCTAGAATTAGTCTCACCGTCTATTAAATATTCAAGACAACTCACTGGGCATGAAAACAGCAGGCGAAATTTATACAAACCAGTTTTATGTCCCATTTGATTCTGTAAAATGTCAATGACCTGTTCACCAAAGGATGTCTATGTTACACAGAGGGCCAATGCAAGTAAGACTCGCACCGTATTTGGGAAAGAATCAGGGCTCACTTACACAAGCCCACACAGGAGGATGTCTGCTCATGTTTGCTCATTATAAAAACTTTCTGTTCTGCATGCGGAGGTTGTGAAGTGGTTTTATGATTGGCCTGAGCAGTTGTGATCACAGAGGGGCCATTTTTGAGGCTAGGGCTTTGGGAAATATTTATGTTCACCAGGCAAGTGCGACGAACCCGTCCGGCTAGCTGCACGCCACACCAGGGCACAGTGCACAGTAATGGAAATGTTTCTGTCTTTCCAGCAAGCACTACAAATATATCCTTGTTCTAGGAGCTCAGTAATAGACAATGCTCAACCCAAAGCAAAACATGGATCCTCAGAATGTCCAGAGAAACTTAAGGAGAGCTCTAACCCCATGTTTGGTCTTCTTCATTAGCTGTTCCGGGTGTATCTCTATTTGTGTAGAATCTCTGGTGTCCTGATCTTGGGTGATCTTTGACCTGTCTACCTCAAAATTCATCTGCTGTGTGGTTTTGGTTTTTGTTTGGGAGAGGGTCGTTGTTGTTTGGGTTTTGTTCTTGTTGTTTCCTTTTTTTTTTTTTTTTTTTTTTTTTGTATTTTGCTCTGTATTCTTAAAGTTTCATTTTTACCAGTGAGCTAATGCAGGTGTCTTAGTCAGGGTTTCTATTGCTGTAACAAAATACCATGACCAAAAAGCAAATCAGGGAGGAAAGGGTTTACTCAGCTTATACTTTCAGATCTAGAGTCCGTTAGTGGAAGAAGTGAGTACAGGAACTCATGCAGGGCAGAACATGGAGGCAGGAGCTGATGCAGAGGCCATGGAAGAGTGCGCTGCTGAATTTAGGCCCTGTTCTTTCTCCCAGCCCCGTGTTCCCAGAAATAAGACTCAGACTCAAAATATATTTGTGGATACCTTGGCCATATACCTAGGTTCTTCTCTGACTACATATAACTTAAAATATTCCATTTATTCTATCCTACATTCAGCCATGTGGCTGGTTACCTGTACGATGTGTCCATCTTGTCAATATCTTCCCAGTGAATAGTCTACCCAGCTCTATCCCAGAATCCTTTCTCTCTCCTACACGTCCTGCCTAAGCCATAGGCCATATGCTTTTTAATTGGCAGCTGATGCATCCATACAATACCCTAGATAATCTCGCTGCATGCTGTCTGCTGGCTCGCTCCCATGGCTTGCTCAGCCTGCTTTTCTTATATGACCCAAGACCACCAGCTAGGGATGGTGCCACCCACAATGGATTGGGCCTTCCCCCATTGATCCCCAAGAAAATGCCTTACACTTGGATCTCATACAGGCATTTTCTCATCTGAGGATCCTTACTCTCTGGTGACTCTAGCATGAGTCAAGTTGACACACAAAATCAGCCAGTACAGCAGGCATTTTGAATTTCATACCAATTCAAAGCATGTATTAAAGATAGTTGATTAAAATATTGAGATGGGGAACCTCTTTAAAAGAGTAAACAGCAGGAAGTTGAAGTGGTCCCCCATAGGATACAAGGCAGCAGAATGGAGAATAAGAGATGTTATCTTTCTCCTTGATGTTATTATATTTTCTAAATAAAATTAGTCTTAAAGTGTATTAAATATTATGGAGAAAATGTGAGTTATTCAAAGTGCTCAGCATTTAATTTTTATTTTGAGTAACTTTGTGGCCATGATTTGCCAATAAGCTTTTTCTTTTCTTTCCCTTGGATCAGATGTAAAACAGCTAAAGTAAATGATGATCTCTTTGCCATCTTCCTATTCACTGCGGATGAATGACACATAACTATGGACTGTTAAGTGGGCACCGCATCTTTTGATGGAAAAAGGGTAAAGAAAACAGTAAGATTTATAACTCCTAACTGAAGCCCCTCAGGCTTCCTGAGAGTTTGCCCAGCTTCTGTTTCAAACTGCAAATGTTATGGTCCAAAGCCATTCTTTCTTAGAGCCATTAAACATGGCAACCAGTGTGATTTACAAGAGCCTAAGGTTGAGCTCAAATATAAGACTAAGGAAGCAAGACAGCAGGAGAGAGAGCAGTGGGGCTGGGGACCTCAAGTGGGCATTCGCCAGTGTCTACTTCAGTTTTTGATTAGTGGTGTGAGTTTGCCAAATTTCCTGCTCTGTTTTGTCTGTCAGTTGGGGCCTTTAAAAATCACAAAATACAGGGCCATGAAAAGCAAGGTGTAGTGGGAAAATTAAAGCTAAAATGAACAAATGGAGGCAAATCTAGAAGTTTCTTGTAGAGTGCATGAGCTCACAGATAAGCACTAGAAAAACTAAAAGTGTTAAACATCTAAGCTTTCTTCTTCTTCTTTTTTTTAGGGGGGGCGGAGAAATTGACACCGGTGTTTTATCTAGAAGACTGGGAGTGGGTGTGCTCATACCTGATGATCTTTGCTGTTCTGCAAAGCCAGCGCTCACCAAATCCTCCAGAACCCTGAAGGTCTACCAGTTGTCTAGCAGTCAACAGAACTCATTCTTAAACAAATTCTTCCTCTATAAGCCCTTATCCTGAGCACTGTTTCTATCAATACAACTGGTTCTTGTGCAGAAGGTCACAATTGTTATACTAAGGTGTAATTTATATTATTCTTTATAATTGTATATAACAAATATAGTGTAAGTATATAAATATAAAAATGATGAAATATATGTAATAATATAGTTATAAGAATATACTTTATAATATATTATTACTATTATTAATTATTACTAGCATTGTTGGGGACTGTGCCACAGTGCACCTGTAGAGTTCAGAGGACAACTTAAGATAGCTGGCTCCCTCCCACAGTGTTTACATAGATTCTGAGGGTGGAATCAGCTGGCCAGGTTTTCATTGCAAGCACCTTTACTTGCCTGGTCTTCTTTTTACAAGTGGCTATTCAGTTGTTCTCCGCAGCACCGACTAAGAGGATTTGTGTGCTCTGTTGTTACTGCCTTTGCTCTTACACATACCATCAGCTGCCTGTGTTCAGGACATCATCTTTGACTCTCCATTGGCATATGGTGCTTGACCATACGTCTTTAAATGTCATCTTGAACACGTCACCCAAGATCTCCAGCGAGGAACTGACACGCCCCAGCGAACTTCTGGCATCACGGCCCCCTGTCTAACAGCACAGATTCTGAGCTGTAGATTGGCAAGTTCAATGACCATCTTAGGCCAAGCCAGGTAAAGGGACCATAATCCACTCCTGCCTGGCAACTGCAGCTTACAACTCATGATATTCTTAAATTTTAAATTGGACATTCTGATGTTAACTTTATCTTTCAAATATGAATTCCTCTCCATTAAGAACAGGATTCTCCTTCTGACATTGCAACATCAGTGACTAATTAACACATTTCTGGTAACATAATATAATTAATGCATCTTACTTGATAGCCAATTAAAATGATGTTATTTGGTGTCATTCCTTATTATCTTGCTCTTCGAGCATCAGAAATAGCATAGATCCTCAGAGAAATTGACTATATTTAATCATTTAAACTCGACAAATATAAAATAAAAGAATGGAAATTTTATTAGAAATTATGTCAGAAACACTTTTCAAAGATTATTTTCTGATGCAGTTATTATAACTATTATAAGTTTATAGGACAGAAAATTATTTACTACTTTAAAATATTCCTACAAATCGAATCAACCCTCTCATACTTTATAAAATTATATAAGTGTTTGGAAAATAAATTCTGTGAGATAAAAGTGTTGTCAGGGTAGGTGCACTGACCATTTGTGTATTTATATGGCTTTCATACCAAACATTTTAAAAACCTTGGAAATTTCAAGCTTGAAAATGAGACTTGATCTTTAAAAATACCCCTTTCCCCCTTTGAATTTCAAATAGATAAATCAGAAAGGATTTGCAGCCAGTTCCTCCTCAAAGTGTTCTTAACAGCTTTATTGAGATGTCATTCATATGCCACCCAATTTACACATTTAAAGTATACCGTTTGGTGGTTTCTAGCATATTCACCCAATTCTACAGCCACCACCACCACAGTCAATTTCAGGACACTTTTGTCACTTCTTTCAAACAAATAAACAAATAAGAAGTTCAACTGAAAGCTGCCGTTCCCACTTGCCCTCAAACCTTCAGCCATCCGCAGCTGTCACCGTCTTTCTCTACAGATCTTCCCGCAGGCCGTTCTTACAGATCATACAGTACAAACAGCATGGGGTCTTACCAGGATAACTCCTTTCTGCCTAGCTGATACCTAATCTCATGCGCATTCTGTAGGAGAGAGACTGTGGGGCGGTGAGATAGCTCTATGTGCCAGATTGTTTTCCAAAGTGGCTAACACAGTCTGCATCCACAGGAGTGGTTTACCAGAGTTCCAGTTTACTCATGCTCTGTCAACACGTGTTATTGTCAAGATTTTGTATGGATAACCCTATAGGTAGGGAGCTACATTTTCCAACTATTTTGAGTCTACTTTCTGGTGCCTGGTAATGTTGAGCTTGCTTGCTGATTCTTTGGGGAAAGGTCTGTTCTGAGTCTTTGATCAACTTGTAATAGACTTGTTTCATTCCAGAGATATATAGGTTCTTTCTATTACCTAGATTCAAGTTTAGGTGCAAGGTTGATACCTGATTTGCTGACTTTAACATCGGTCAACCTATCCATTGTTTTTACTTCCTCTATAGAATTTTTGATGCATTAAAATTCTTCAATATCCTGAAACCCAATTTATCTATTCCTTTCTTTCTAGTGTGTTCCTTTGGTTCAGTAACTAGATTTTATCTTGCTGACGACACCCATCTACTCCCCTATTTTATTTTTGTGCTTCATAATTTTAGCTTCCCTGCTCGTGTATCTAATGCATTTTGAGTTCATTTGTGTTTGTGGCATAGCCCAACTTCCTCTTTGGTCTGTTTCTGAACTGCTTAGTAAAACACTGTTCTTTCACTTAATTGGCTTTTTCTGGTTTTCCACAAGTCACATGACTGCACAGTGAGACTCCGTGGGTCTTTGTCCTCCATTGACCCGCAGGCTCTCCTATTATCAGTCACTGTTCCAACACCTGCAGTCAACAGCAAATTCAAGTGTTAGACAGAATGAGCTCAGCTCTCCTCCTCTGCACCATTTCAATTATTTCTATGTCATGTTCTTCCCCATGATTCTCTGCAAATGATTTAAACTCACTTCATACAAAAACAGATGCAAATTTTAGGTATTTGTTGTCCCAGGAAAGGGCTATGGTTGTTCCTAAGTTTTATCTGAAGAGTGCTTGGTCTACTGTCACCTCCGGGGGAGAGCAGTGAGTGTCATCTCTGTCCTGCTGGGAGTCACAGTGTTCAAGGAATCAGGACTGATTTGCGGGCAATTGATCGGGTCCATTTTACCTGTATTAACTCCATTTGAGCTTCCTGGTCCCTGTTAAACTTTATCAGATTAGACTGTGCTTTTCAGACTCTATGGTGTGTGTGTGTGTGTGTGTGTGTGTGTGTGTGTGTGATGTACCTGAGTATATGCTCACCAATGTAGACATCTTCAGAGGTCAGAAGAGGGCAATGAGTTCCCTGGACCTGAAGGTATAGGTGCTTTTGATTCGTGTGATGTTGGCACTGGGACTGGAACCCAGGTCCTCCATGAGGATGGGAAGTTCTCTTAACCAACCATCTCTCCAGCCCTGACTCCTTTTGTTTATTAGCAACTAAATTCACTATGTGGCTGAAATCACAATTTTCTTTGTGCCATACTAAATACAAAACTGAGATTCATGATTATGGATATTTAGTATGACTTTGCTTTATGGATTTGTTTTGCGGATTTTGGGGTTTTTTTTTTTTTGTTTGTTTGTTTGTTTCAACTAATGGGAAACAATATTATCTCCTTGAAAAGGCTCCTCTAATAATAAAGCAATTATTTTAAATGACCTACTTCTTTCCAACACATCACTATAAAAGATGGAGTAGCTGTCCATAGGCAGCAAAGTGGAGTCATTGTGTGAAATACTCAAAAGGTGCCCCCCTTTTTAAAAAACACTATGCTGGTCTGCCTTGTCTTTGGCTTTTGTTAGATCGTAAGAGGACTGGTTGTTTTATGGCTTGCTTGGAGTGGTGCTTCATATTAGAAGCCAAGTCTTCTTACTAAGTGGGGACTTATACAACAGCCTATGGTCACACTGGCCAATGCCTCTTTAACAAGTCCATGGATGACTGTGATATCAGCTTCACAGGTGACAGGACACAGTGCAGTCAAACCCAAGGACTCGTCTTTCCTGTGAATTGTGCACATTTTAGAAGATAATGCAAGTGCTGTGGTATCTTAGTTCTCTTAAAACACTCTTTGAAAATGTTAATAGAGATAAATCATACGTACAGTATAACTCTTGGTCACTTTACAGCACGAAGAATAGTAACTTGCAGTGCTCTGAACTATGGTCTTTTTCTTTTGCTCAGTACTATTTATACCAATCTCCACTGCATATTATCTATCTATCTACCTACTATCATATATGTATATATATATATATATATTTCTTATTCACGTCTTATCTTACTCTTCAGTGTAATAATTCTAGAGAAATGTTGAGCCGAGAGTGCTGATAACAACATCTTTCTCCCCTTTTCATTTGAGCAAGAATGTTTCTGCCATCCATTTTGTGCATCAGGCCTTTTACTGACTAGTTCCCATCCCCATGCCATGTGATGATATGTGTCTTGCATATACAATGGTGAGATATTTACATTTGCTCTATCTGTTAATACATGAACACTTACAACTGAAATTCAGCACTATGTTTTATGAACTTTCCAGCAAAAAAATTATCTTTATACTGTTCTGTCAACTATAAATATATATTTCACAATTTGAACCATTTTCGCCATTCTTGATTCCACTTGGTCAGAGAATAGCACTGGACTTTTGTTAACAACTTTATGGTGTCCAACAACTGCGTATTTATAAAACACTTCTTTGATGAGTCCTGGAGGACATCTTCACCTGAAAAACACTGTGTGAGGCACCATCACTGTGGATTTGTTTTTCTTGTTAACAGTGAGTGTGCATGTATTTTGTTCTCTTATACTGTCTCAATTTTTTTCTGCTCAAAATACTTTTGCATTGAGTAGTTATTCTATATATAAAGAGCCATCCAAATGCTCTGACTCAAAGTACTCTCTGTGAGATGTGATTCTCTGTTTATAGTTGGCTTCTAAATATTTCCTTACCTGAATCACTCCAAAGGACAATTTTTGGAAATATCTGTCAACATTTTAAAAGGTGGTCAGTGTTCTCCCATTTTTTCAGGCGTTCATGTTCACTTGATAAGATGTTGGTATTGTGCACCTTGCAGTCTTCCAGCTAGAAGGCACCTGAGGAACATGGCCTTCTGGGAACACTGTAACCACCAAGAATAACCCTGACAAGGAAAAGTCCCTCCTGAGCCTTTACCTTGCTTTCACTTCTTATGTCTAGGTCTGCTGAAAACCTTTCAGCTTATATTATCTTTGGCAGCCTTCTGTTTTTGGAGGTTGTTTGTGCTGGGTCAAATGGAGCAGCTAATAGGTCTGTTTTCTTTTTTCTACTGGCTAAACATGCTTCTGTTGTTGCCTGTCTTGCGTAGTCCCTGACCAGAAGTCTTCTTCTTTGTTCTTATCTTTGTCTCATTCTCATTTTGAAGGAATGTTCTCCCTCTTTTAAAGATTTATTTTGATTGTTTTAAATTATGTGTATGTGCATGCATGTCTGCATGTGGTACATAAACATGAGTGTATGTATGAGGCCAAAGGCATCAGATCCCCAGGAACTGGCATAAGGCAATTGTGAGCCAACCCACCTGACTTAGACTCTCAGAACTAAACTGGGATCCTCTGGGAGGTCATCAAGCCCTTGACTGCTGTATCAACTCTACAGTCTCTCTCCTAGTTCTTTCCAGAATATCAATGATAGTTAAAGGATTTACATATGGGAATCCTAACTCTCTTCTGTAGTGGAATTAACTATGCTTGTTTGTTTTGATTTCCGTCTAAGAACAAGAGCCAGCAGCCATGTTTGCAGACACTGTTTTGTTTGTTTGTTTGTTTGTTTACTTTGAGTAAAAATCACATTGTCTTTGACACTTGATCCATCCATTCATAAAGGGAGATGCTTAATCCCTGTCCTCTGCACTGATTAAAATTTTAACTGTGTAACATATTTGGTAACTAAGCAGTAAACACAATGTATCAGAAACTGTTTCCCCGAAATGTACCAGAGTCTTCTAAGCATCTCACCTTTTTTTTTTTTTTTTTTTTATTAACTTGAGTATTTCTTATATACATTTTGAGTGTTATTCCCTTTCCCGGTTTCCGGGCAAACATCCCCCTACCCCTACCCTTTTTTATGGGTGTTCCCCTCCCCATCCTCCCCCCTTGTTGCCCTCCCCCCAACAATCTAGTTCACTGGGGGTTCAGTCTTAGCAGGACCCAGGGCTTCCCCTTCCACTGGTGCTCTTACTAGGATATTCATTGCTACCTATGAGGTCAGAGTTCAGGGTCAGTCCATGTATAGTCTTTAGGTAGTGGCTTAGTCCCTGGAAGCTCTGGTTGCTTGGCATTGTTGTTCATAAGGGGTCTCGAGCCCCTTCAAGATCTTCCAGTTCTTTCTCTGATTCCTTCAACGGGGGTCCTATTCTCAATTCAGTGGTTTGCTGCTGGCATACGCCTCTGTGTTTGCTGTATTCTGGCTGTGTCTCTCAGGAGAGATCTACATCCGGCTCCTGTCGGCCTGCACTTCTTTGCTTCATCCACCTTGTCTAATTGGATGGCTGTATATGCATGGGCCACATGTGGGGCAGGCTCTGAATGGGTGTTCCTTCTGTGTCTGTTTTAATCTTTGCCTCTCTCTTCCCTGCCAAGGATATTCTTGTTCCCCTTTTAAAGAAGGAGTGAAGCATTCACATTTTGATCATCCGTCTTGAGTTTCATTTGTTCTAGGCATCTAGGGTAATTCAAGCATTTGGGCTAATAGCCACGTATCAATGAGTGCATACCACGTGTGTTTTTCTGTGATTGGGTTACCTCACTCAGGATGATATTTTCCAGTTCCGACCATTTGCCTACAAATTTCATAAAGTCATTGTTTTTGATAGCTGAGTAATATTCCATTGTGTAGATGTACCACATTTTCTGTATCCATTCCTCTGATGAAGGGCATCTAGGTTCTTTCCAGCTTCTGGCTATTATAAGGCTGCGATGAACATAGTGGAGCACGTGACTTTTTTATATGTTGGGGCATCTTTTGGGTATATGCCCAAGAGAAGTATAGCTGGATCCTCAGGCAGTTCAATGTCCAGTTTTCTGAGGAACCTCCAGACTGATTTCCAGAATGGTTGTACCAGTCTGCAATCCCACCAACAATGGAGGAGTGTTCCTCTTTCTCCGCATCCTCACCAGCATCTGCTGTCACCTGAGTTTTTGATCTTAGCCATTCTCACTGGTGTGAGGTGAAATCTCAGGGTTGTTTTGATTTGCATTTCCCTTATGACTAAAGATGTTGAACATTTCTTTAGGTGTTTCTCAGCCATTCGGCATTCCTCAGCTGTGAATTCTTTGTTTAGCTCTGAACCCCATTTTAATAGGGTTATTTGTCTCCCTGCGGTCTAACTTCTTGAGTTCTTTGTATATTTTGGATATAAGGCCTCTATCTGTTGTAGGATTGGTAAGGATCTTTTCCCAATCTGTTGGTTGCCGTTTTGTCCTAACCACAGTGTCCTTTGCCTTACAGAAGCTTTGCAGTTTTATGAGATCCCATTTGTCGATTCTTGATCTTAGAGCATAAGCCATTGGTGTTTTGTTCAGGAAATTTTTTCCAGTGCCCATGTGTTCCAGATGCTTCCCTAGTTTTTCTTCTATTAGTTTGAGTGTGTCTGGTTTGATGTGGAGGTCCTTGATCCACTTGGACTTAAGCTTTGTACAGGGTGATAAGCATGGATCGATCTGCATTCTTCTGCATGTTGACCTCCAGTTGAACCAGCACCATTTGCTGAGAATGCTGTCTTTTTTCCATTTGATGGTTTTGGCTCCTTTGTCAAAAATCAAGTGCCCATAGGTGTGTGGGTTCATTTCTGGGTCTTCAATTCTGTTCCATTGGTCTATCTGTCTGTCTCTGTACCAATACCATGCAGTTTTTATCACTATTGCTCTGTAATACTGCTTGAGTTCAGGGATAGTGATTCCCCCTGACGTCCTTTTATTGTTGAGGATAGTTTTAGCTATCCTGGGTTTTTTGTTATTCCAGATGAATTTGCAAATTGTTCTGTCTAGCTCTTTGAAGAATTGGATTGGTATTTTGATGGGGATTGCATTGAATCTGTAGATCGCTTTTGGTAAAATGGCCATTTTTACTATATCAATCCTGCCATTCCATGAGCATGGGAGATCTTTCCATCTTCTGAGGACTTCTTCAATTTCTTTCTTCAGAGTCTTGAAGTTCTTATTGTACAAATCTTTTACTTGCTTGGTTAAAGTCACACCGAGGTACTTTATATTATTTGGGTCTATTATGAAGGGTGTCGTTTCCCTAATTTCTTTCTCGGCTTGTTTCTCTTTTGTATAGAGGAAGGCTACTGATTTATTTGAGTTAATTTTATACCCAGCCACTTTGCTGAAGTTGTTTATCAGCTTTAGTAGTTCTCTGTTGGAACTTTTGGAATCACTTAAATATACTATCATATCATCTGCAAATAGTGATATTTTGACTTCTTCTTTTCCGATCTGTATCCCCTTGACCTCCTTTTGTTGTCTGATTGCTCTGGCTAGAACTTCAAGAACTATATTGAATAAGTAGGGAGAGAGTGGGCAGCCTTGTCTAGTCCCTGATTTTAGTGGGATTGCTTCAAGTTTCTCTCCATTTAGTTTAATGTTAGCAACTGGTTTGCTGTATATGGCTTTTACTATGTTTAGGTATGGGCCTTGAATTCCTATTTTTTCCAGGACTTTTATCATGAAGGGGTGCTGAATTTTGTCAAATGCTTTCTCAGCATCTAACTCAGAGCTGAAATCAACCAAGGAGAAACAAAAAGGACCATAGAAAGAATCAACAGAACCAAAAGTTGGTTCTTTGAGAAAATCAACAAGATAGATAAACCCTTAGCCAGACTAACGAGAGGACACAGAGAGTGTATCTAAATTAACAAAATCAGAAATGAAAAGGGAGACATAACTACAGATTCAGAGGAAATTCAAAACATCATCAGATCTGACTATAAAAGCCTATATTCAACAAAACTTGAAAATCTGCAGGAAATGGACAATTTCCTAGACAGATACCAGGTACCGAAGTTAAATCAGGAACAGATAAACCAGTTAAACAATCCCATAACTCCTAAGGAAATAGAAGCAGTCATTAAAGGTCTCCCAGCCAAAAAGAGCCCAGGTCCAGACGGGTTTAGTGCAGAATTCTATCAGACCTTCATAGAAGACCTCGTACCAATATTATCCAAACTATTCCACAAAATTGAAACAGATGGAGCACTACCGAATTCCTTCTATGAAGCCACAATTACTCTTATACCTAAACCACACAAAGACCCAACAAAGAAAGAGAACTTCAGACCAATTTCCCTTATGAATATCGACGCAAAAATACTCAATAAAATTCTCGCAAACTGAATCCAAGAGCACATCAAAACAATCATCCACCATGATCAAGTAGGCTTCATCCCAGCCATGCAAGGATGGTTTAATATATGGAAAACCATCAACGTGATCCATTATATAAACAAACTGAAAGAGCATCTCACCTTCTTAAAGAGTGATACTCCAAGGAGACAGGACTGAGAACCACACCAGTGCTGCCCAGAGTCCTAATGAGATGTAGGAAGACACTGCAATCCACTGCAGGAAACGTCTGCTCTCAACATTTAGCTAAGAGCTGGGCAGTGTGGGACCTGCCTTGGAGACAATCACAGAAAGGAGAAAGGACAAAGCATTCACCTGATTCTTCCATGACTACCTTTGTTGTCTGTCAAATATTTCTCTGAAGAGAAAGTCCACCAACCCTTCTAAACAGCATTACCCAGCTCTTCCCAAGCTGCAGAAGAAACAAGACAATGGAACATGTGGTGTGATGTTTCATCTAATCCAGGATATATCTGAGTGTCAAGGGGTGCAGACAGTCTACCACTGTGGCATCTGTGATGCAGTTGGAGAGCTGAGGTTCTCCCAGACATAGGATGCCAAGAGCCAAGGTAATTGCAAGACAGGTCAACACCACTGGCTCCAGTTGATAATGGTGATTGGTCACTAAGAACATGTAAGCAAAATGGGGTGGGTATAGGGGCATTTGGAGAGCTCATTCCTCCTACAGAGGACCCTGGGTTGGTTCCCAGCACCCACATGGTAGTTAGCTATTGACCAAATCGGTAACACTGACACAAGTATATCTTCTGGCTTCTGCAGTCACTTGTATGTATGTAATAGACACACATGCATCTAAGCACATAGATGGCTTGCAAAAAGGTATACATAAATAAGCAAAGTCAAGGATGAATTCCATACTGAGTTTTTTCTAAATATATGCAATTATTACATGCTGTGGTAAAATTAAAAAAGGGCTTTCTTTTATCTCACACTAGATCCAGCACCATAGTGCCCCAAGACATCTGTTAGATATCTTCATCTCAGTCAGCTTTGCTCCAATATCACACTGCTGATGCCTACTCTCTAAGCCTGGCAGCAATGTATCTGCCCATCTAGTTCCCAAGGTAGGTTGCCACCACGCCAGGCATACACATCCCAATTCTGTGGTGGCCCAATGTCTCCAGCCACCACACACTCTCTTGCATTCAACTAAATCACCACACGAAAGAACACACAACACAATAACCTCTGATCCAATTGATAATATATAATTGTCCACCTAGACATACAAAGCCCTGACATATCTATCCATTAAAAATATTCATAATAACCTGTAAATGTGCAGAGAGGAGTCTTAACATCTGACGCCATGGTCTCTCCACTGCTTCTCCCTTTCTTGCTCCAGTCTCCTCCTCTCTAAAACTTTTTTCTTGCCCATCCTTCCTTCTCAACCAATGACAGGCCTCCTTCTGTCTTGTACCTGCCTTCACCTGCATAATGACATCTTCCTACATTTTACCCTTTCTGTTTAATTAAAAAAAAATCTTTTCTCTCAAAAATAAGCTGAACACAGCTATTATCATTTTGCAATTAAAAGCATAAAATATATCTAACACTCAATCCGACATTTATCAGTTAAACAACATTTAGCTATCCATTCCAGCTTAAGAGAGGCCCAAAATCTATGTTATATCTTGGCTGGCTTGTATACTATCTGATAACTATCTAATAAAATATGTATTTTCAACATTAAATGGCTTGATAGGCTATGAGACTATAATCCGGTCAAATTGACCATAAAGGCCATCATAAGCATCTACTCAGTACCCAAAAATGTTTCTGAATCTTGCTTGACACAGAATAGTTTTTCTCAATCTGTGGGTCATGACCCTTTTGGGGGTCCAATGACTCTTTCACAGGGTTACCTAAAGTCAACAGAAAACATAGATATTTCATTACAATTCATAAAAGTAGCAAAATTACAGTTATGAAATAGTAACAAAAATAATTTTATGGTTGAGGTCACCACGGCATGAGGCACTATATTAAAGGGTGACCATTTTAGGAAGGCTTAGAACCATTGATCTAGAAGATCATGACTTGAAAGTGGAGGAGAATGCAGAGACAATCTCAATTTCAAGGGGGAAAGAGGTTGTGATGGGCAAAGCTGAGTGCTATTGTGGAAAGCACAATGTAAAGACAGTGTCCTCGTGAAACATCTTTCCTTCGGCCCCTCTCAGACACAGAATCAAACAGAATTACTAGGAACTGTATTAAAAAAAGGTAGGATTTTGAAGTGATTGAAATTCAAAGGAAAGGGCAGATTTATTCGTGAAACCTTAACTGCCTGGGATGGAGGGATAAAAGAATGTATAAATTAGTAAATAAATTGAAGACTGTTATAGGAGATCGAGTATATTAAATATGAAGTTGAGAAGATAAAGCTCGTGATATGGAAAGCCAGAAATTAACAGTCTAAGAATAGACCATTAAGTCCAGTTCCCCATCCCCCACTGCTACACACATCTGTTAAATTTCCCGACCCTCTGTACATCTCCCTCATCTCCTCCCACACCTGATCCTGCCCCCTTTTTTCCTCTCCTCTCCTCTTTCCCTCCCAAGTCCCTTCACCCCTTACCTCCCATGATTATTTTGTTCCCCCTTTTAAGTAGGACTGAGGCGTCCACACTTTGGCCAGGAAAGCAAGAGGCTTCCAGGATCCAATAGGGATGACATTGTCTGAAATATCCAACAAAGGGGAGAGAGAACCTGTAGAGACCATATCCAGAGGTTAGGCATGGCCCCCGTTGAGGTTGGGGCCACCCAACCTTCTCAAAATTTTAACCCTGTATTGCTCCTGTCTAAAGGAAATACAGGAACAAAGTGGAGCAGAGACTTAAGGAAAGGTCATCCAGAGATTGACCCACCTGGGCATCTATCTCATATGCAGGCACCAAAACCAGTCAGTATTGCTGATGCCAAGAAGTGCTTGTAACAGGAGCCTGGAGTGGATGTCTCCTGAGAGGCTCTGTCATAGATTAACCAATACAGATGCTAGCCATCAACTGAGCATGGGAACCCCATTGGAGGAGTTAGACGGAGGACTGAAGGAGCTGAAGGGGTTTGCAATCCCACAGGAAGAACAACAATATCTACCAACCAGACCCCACCCAGCCCAGAGCTCCCAGGGACTAAACCACCAACCAAAAAGTACACATGGAGGAACCCATGGTTCCAGTTGCATATGTAGTAGATGATAGCCTTATCTAGCATCAATGGGAGGGGAGGCCCTTGGTCTTGTTAAGGTCGATGCCCCAGTGTAGGGGAATGCCAGGGTGGAGAGGCGGGAGTGCATAGGTGGGTAGAGGAGCACCCTCATAGAAGCAGGGGAAAGGGAGAATGGAATAGGGGGATTTTAGAGGGGAAACAGGAAGGGGAATGACATTTGAAATGTAAAATAAACAAAATAACCAATAAAAATTTTTAAAATAATAATAATAAATAAAATATCTTAAAAGATCTTTTCAATTTATTGCAAACAGTACCGAAATGCCACATTTTTAAACACATGTGAAAAAAATAAAATACAAAATAAAAAAGAATAGAATGATTGAAACTGAAACTCTAGGTAAGATATAATTATTGAAATGTTGAAGTGAGATGGCCAAAAAAAATCTCATGGAAGCATGGGATATGAATTAGAATATCCAGAACCCAGATTCTAGGCAGTTGTTAATATCAGGAGCTCTATGGTAGGTCCCAACACCCAACAAAAGTGTAAATCATATGCGTGCAGCCAACCAAACACACACACATTCACATATAAGCCAAGTTGTCCCTGAAGTACATAACCAGTATTCAGAAGAACACTAGAAACTTCTATCTGCATAGACTTGAGACAAGGCTCCCTTTAGATTCCAGAAGGGGAAAATCATATTCATCATTCCATTGTAGTTAGAATTTGTATCTAATTAAATTAAGGAACAGATTGACTAGCCTAACATATTCCAATGTTCATATGGCATTGAAAATCCTTTGGTTGGCAGCTGTGTACATCAGCAGGAAGTCAGGCAGAGTCAGGGAGGAAATGAATATTTAGAAGTGGAAATAGCTATGCTATTTCTAAATGCCCCTTACTGCTTGCTTGCATGGAAACACTGGTAATTAAGGCATGATTTTAATAAGACATTAATACATTATTAAAATATGATAGTAATTAAAACATCTTTTTTTCAATGTGTTTCTGTTTAAACTTTCATGTCTCATCTTTTCAATTTTAAGTAGCTGAACACATAAAAGAAGTTGGGCATGTTTTAAGAGTCTGGTTCTCTCCTGCCATCATGGGTTCCAGGGATCAAATTTAGATGGTCACACTCAGTGGCAGGTGTCTTTACTCACTGACCCATACCACCCTCCCCCAGGGTTTTGTAAATCCCTGAATCAAATAGACTTACCATTAATCCTCCACTGGGTACTCTTCAGTAGTTTCCCAAATTAAGCAATACTATTGTTTTAAGTTTGGGTTCTATTTTATTTCCTAATAATGTGTTTCCAAAATATGCTAGCTATAAGATGGCATCCTGCAGATCTGTTTAACTTTTTTTTGATTTTTTAAAAATTCGTTTATTTAGGTTTTTGTTATATTTGTCTATTTTGTTTTAGAACATTCTTATTTTGCTTTTGTTTATTTGTGTATTTTGTTTTAGAACATCCTTCAAGGTATGTGAATGATAAAGTGAAATAGTTACCATATCCTGATGCAAGGTTTCATTATTCTTGATTTCCGGCTGTCTTAGTGTTGCATTGCTGTGAAGAGACATCATGACTACTGCAACTCTTATAAAGGAATGCATTTAATTGGGACTGCCTTGGAGTTTTAGTCCATTCTCCTCACCAGTGGCATACAGGTCGGCATAGTGTTGGAGAAGTAACTGAAAGTTCAACATCTGGTTCTACAGACAGCAGGAAGAAAGAGACACTAGGCCTGGCTCCAGCTCTTGAAACCTTAAAGCCCATCCCCTCTTCCTCCAGCAAGGCCACACCTCCTAGTTCTTTCAATTAGTACCACTCCTTAAGCATTTAAATATATGCACATGGGGCCATTCTTCTTCAACTCACCACATAGGCTATTGGGAAATAGGCATTTCTTGACTTTGACATAATTTTTTCAGGTCTTATCCCTTCAACTCCTCTTTTTGGTTCAGTTTTCCATGTCACCTGGTAGCAGTCTGAACTGATTTTTATCAGTTATATTTAAACATAAAAGTTATGCTTATACTTCTTCTGTAATTATCAAGAAAAGCCTTGTTCCTCATCTTGGGAGCCAGCAGGACACAGGAAGACCAAGTTCCATGACTGTTAGCATTCTGTCTAAGCTCCACCCCAGTTACCTGGCAACAGCTAGGCATGCCTGACACTATAAAAGGAGTTGCTTGACCCCTCCTTTCTCTCTTGTTCTTGCTCTTGTTCCTGCTTCCTCTTGCTCTCTCTTGCCCCTTTGTCTCTTCTCCCCCCCCCCCACACTCTCCTTCCCCCTTCTCTCCACTTGCTCATGGCCCGCCTCTACTCTACTTCTCTACTCCTCTCTTTCTCTACTCCTCTCTACTCTCTCTTTCTCTGCCCTGCTACCCTCCCCATGCCCTGAATAAACTCTATTCTATACTATACGGTCTGTGGCTGGTCTCTCAGGAGGAAGGGATGCCTCAGCATGGGCCCACTGAGGCACCCACTTTCCTCAGACCTCCATAGAACATACCTGCCTCTTACTGCATATCAGCAACAAAAACATTTTCAAAATGTGAGAAAACTCCATCAGATATCAAATATTCTCCTAAAATCAATTTAAATGATGGGTCTGTCATTAAACAAAATGTCACAAATGTTGCTTATTGATCTTTATGAAAAGCCAGAAAAAAAGCATTAATCTAGTTCTTATCCTGTTCACAAAGGGGAAACACTAATTCCTTCAGCTCGAAAATAGGTGGAAATCTCTCAAGAATGATAACATTAATTTAGACGACAATTTACAAATTCTCCAAGGAGTCTCTCACTTTAGAAAAGCAGGTAAGAATTAAGTTTTTAATTCTGCATGTCAGCCCCAGTGGGTCGTCTCATGTCTCTTCCAGCTTGCAAGCAAAGTCGATTTTCTAACATTTCTCGTTTCTGAGGTTTCAGCTCCCGTCATTTCTAATCCAATTTGAATTATTTGTGTGACTCATTGTGATGCATGCATCTCCACTCTGTCCAGTTGGGTTTGCTTTTATTCCCATTGGTTAGCTCTTGACATTTTCGTGGGAATTGACTCTGGGATGAGTGATTGGCAGTGCTTTGTGCTAAACCAGGTGCAACTGTTTGTAATGAGGGTGAATTCCCTCAGCTCCATTTTCTTTGCATTTGAAACTCCAAAGTCAAGGAAGCAGAGGATGTTCTCCACTGTGGAATTTATTTTCTTTCAAAGAGCAGCACTGATGAGAGTACGGGGACACTGCTGTGACTGACTGTGACTTGCCCTCTCTCTCTGGACACGGCCAGTGTCATGGACTTGGCCATGGTGTAAACTCAGTCCCGCTCCCACCCCCTCAGTCTGCAGGGTGGTGTCTGCTGGGCCATCTCTCAACAGGACCTGATGCCTCTGTTTATTTCCTCAGCTTAGCTCATCTTTTCTTCACCAATTACACCCAGATGGGTGAGTCACAAGCTTATAATTTTCTTCTTCTTGGCCCTTAAACGCTCCTTAGGAACTATTTCTCTCCACACCTGTACTTTTCATGGAATATAAATGGGCTTTAGAATCTATAAATAACCCAATCGACACTGTGGGCTACCTTCAATTACTGACAAGTTGCTGTTCTCGAGGTGTTCACACTGAGCCTACATGCTGCTGGCATCAGCAAGCCGTTCTCTTTTAATTTACTCGGGATGTATATATTCTTTGTGCTATTCATGTGGAAGTTTTGAAAGTAGAAGAAAAGAAAGAAGAAAGATCCTGGCTCAAATCTTCTGCAAGGAACATCAGCAAATGACATTTACCTGCTTCTTAGAATTGAGGTTGCTAAGTAGACAATGATAAAATTGCTCTTAATCTGTTGTTCATACAGGAACAATGTTTATGGGTGGTGTGTGTATATTTTTATGTTTTCATTCTGACTTGTGACAATTTTTAATATTGCTAGAGGAAGCATCAAAACTGCCTATTTCAGCTTAACTTGGAAATCACGGGAAAGATGCAATTGTCTAATGGGACAGCCTTATTGAGGTTTAGAGGGGTCTTTCATATTAAACGTCTTTTCTTATTGGATAATTTTTATTACATTTCAAATGTTATTCCCTTTCCTGGTTTCCCAAACATAAGCCCCCTATCCCATCCCCCTCCCCTTCTTCTTTAAGGGTGTTCCCCTCCCCATCCACTCCCCTCTTCCCCCCCACATTACCCTACACTGGGGGTCCAACCTTGGCAGGACCAAGGGCTTCTCTTTCCATTGGTGCCCAACAAGGCCATTCTCTGCTACATATGCAGCTGGAGTCCTGGGTCAGTCCATGTATAGTCTTTGGTAGTGGCTTAGTCCCTGGGAGCTCTGGTTGGTTGGCATTATGGGGTTGCAAGCCCCTTCAGCTCTTTCAATCCTTTCTCTAATTCCTCTAACAGGGTCTCGTTCTCAGTTCTAGCATTCGCCTCTGTATTTGACATGTTCTGGCTGTGTCTCTCAGGAGACAAGGATGTGGAGAAAGAGGAGCACTCCTCCATTGTTGGTGGCATTTTAAACTTCTTAATGAAGAGCCTCTAAGTATTATGTGATTGTATCTGATTTCTAACATAAAAAGACTTATTTCTAACAAATATCTAAATTTGGGGCATTATATTTTGTTAACAAAACTTGAGAAGGTTCACTCCAACAAGTTGATGTAAACCGGTATTTGGTAGGCATTTTTATAGATAAAATAGAATTGAAAGAAAATAGTAACAACTTACCTGCTGAAAAAGCAGCAAGCTGTAACCAAATGGGAGAAACAGCCACTGACAGTTATGCCAAAATCAAAGCAAACTCTGAGACAGAGTAAAAATTACTTGAAACAGATGCTTGCCATCCCTACACACATCATCAGAAAGAGCAGACACCAGGGTAAGGGTGATCCACAGGCAGGCAGGCGTGAACTCTCAGGCCAGTGTCACTCCTGAGTTTTTAAGAGTTTCCTAAATGTATCTTAATGAGATAGTTTAGTATAACTTGTACAGAATAGATCAGAACTTCCACATTTCCTAGATGCTATGAAAGGAACAAAACACATTTTTCATAAATGCTAAGGTGGTGATTTTTTTCTTTATATGATAATTTGTTCTAGGAGGTCTAGAAAAATAAAACTGAGAATTGTACTGTTTCACCACAAATACATTTTCCTCTGAATTGCAAATGATATCTACGGAAATAAAATCTGAATGTAAGGACCATGGAGAGTACTGTGCCCACAGGCTGTAGTTTCTCAGATCTGTTCTAACATATGCAATGTATTAATATTCTAAGATTGATCTTTCAGTACCCCAGTAACTGGTAAAAGATTGATCTTCAGTTCTTAACTTTTTTGAAGAATTCAGTGAGGAGACACAATTAATTTAAACAGAGCTTTAGTGAGGCTCGAATAAACTACCCTGCAGAAGGTGGGCAGCAGCATATTGGGGTCTGTGTTGGTATTCTATCTAAGCTGCACCCCCACAGCTACCTAGGAAAAGCCAAGAATGCTCCGCCCCATAGTTGCCTGGCAACAGCCAGCTGTGCCTGACACTATAAAAGGGGCTGCTTGCCCTGTCTTACCCTCTCTGACCCTCTCTTACTTCTCTCTTACTCTTTGTTCTCATCTCCACGTGCCCAGGGCTGGCTGCCTTTCAGCTCTTCTACTCTTCTCTCATTAAAACCTCTCCACTTGGAACCATGGTGGCTGGGTGTGTTCTGTCCAGGTACAGGCCGAGATTCGAAACCCTAACAGTCTGTGCTATAGATTTTTAATGTATATGTATGATGTTCAGAGGATATTTGGAGGGGTAAGATAAATCGTTTTACCAGAGACCAGCTCCTGCTGCTACAAGATTCAGATTCTGAAACCAGGAAGAGGTGTCAAAAAGTGAAGGCACTGGTCACCTGTTGACTTTCAAGCAAGTGGCCCTGAATAGCTCCCATGGTCTTTATTTATACAATCACAATCCTACTTGCCTGATCAGCGACATCGTAGGTTATTTTATTAAAATAAATCATAACATCAGCATTATAAATGCTCCATCCTTACAAAAAAACCCTCAATAGTTCTCTTCCTCCATCCCCACCCCCACTGGGTCAATCGCACCCTAAACTTATTTTACACAACAAAGCACAATTTCAGCAAGCCAAAAATAAATGTCTAGCCAGGCCTGCCCTGATAGCAAACGCAATTTCACAGTTATGCAAGGTGAGAGACAGATTAAACATTTGTGGGTACAAGTCCAGTCATCAGATTGTGCCCCAGTCATAATACTTTCTTAATTGCAGACAGAGACATGTTCACTATGCCAAGCAACCCTTTCTGATATGCAGCTGGTACCTTCTTTCCAAGAACCATTTTTAAATCTCCGATAATCAGATGTAGCTTCCCTATTTTCTAGGTCTCTGTTGACATAGCATCCTCATATTAATTCTCTGTTGATCAGACACATCTTCCTCAGAACAGTTATGCAAGCAGGACCCACTGCTCCCCACGACTGCGACAGGCTTATTCAGTGTGACTGTAACTATTTCTCTAGGGACATGATTAAATGTCCCAAAATGTCCTGGATTAAAGGCTCCCATCCGGAGAAGCAATCGAGTCAGAAAGAAGAGAGGAGGATTTCACTCTTGTAAAGAGTATTGAGAAAAACATAGAATTATCCACAGGGCTTTCAGCCTGCATGATCGCAGCCTAGCCTGTGATTGACAAAGTGAAACTAAATTTTGCTGTAAGTGTAGATGGCATAGCAAAGGCAAGGAGAGCTTGCAGCAAACACAACCTAGGAAATAAGCATAGAGGCCACCAAAATTCACATGTCCTTGACAAGTGGGAAGAGGTTTCTATGAACCTTGCCACAGGGGAATCCGTGGGTCTTGCCACAGAAGAGTCCCATCAGTTAAGCACTCATATGCTGCCTGGCCACTGCCACCCCATTCCCTCCCAATCATAATGGACCAGATCTCTATGTTAAAGTATTTCTTCCCATTATCCGCTCAAAAAGCCCACAATGATTACCAGACGAAAGCCAAAATGCAAATGATATTGTAACAATGCCATGATCTTTTGGGTATGCAGACCCTTCATGAAGCGCAAATGTGGGGCAATAAATAAGCCTCCTGGCATCTTAGCTATAAAAGGAGCATCCCAACCACAGCTTCAAGAATAGTTAAACACAGAGTTTTTTTTCTATCACCCAAAGACATAACTACCCAGGAAGAGCTACTGTCTCTAGTTATCTCATCTGGACTTCTGGTCTACCCAAGTACCATCCCACTTCATTCTAGCAGCTGTGGGAATGACTCATACATTACTCATTTCTCTCCTCATGGTAAGTATGAATAATTATGTTCTTAAAGAACAATATTTTTTAATAAAAGGAGGATTTTTCTTAATATTAAAGATGTTAAAAGTCTAAACACAATGCCTGCCTATTTAAAAAAAAAAAGAAGCAAAAACTTTCACCTAGAAAATATGTACTTCTGGAGTTGGACAAATATTTTGAAATTGGCCAATGAAAATGTGAAACTTTTTCTTCAGATGAAATATTTTGGCTTCCTTCTTAGAATGTCGAAATGATTAAAAAAAAATCAAGTCCTATTTTCTAGATGTCAGAGTTGATGTTCTTCCCTTCAGATGGATTGCTGAGAAAACTCATCAGAAACTTAAAAAGTAAAGCTTTATTTTCTAGATGAGGCAGATAGTTTGGGATCTGGACCATATTCTGGAAGGGAAACTGTATGACTTCATAGGATGGGAAGACAAAGCAAGGAGACTTGGAGTGGACTGTTGCATTGACCAGTCACAGTTTGACACAAGGGGTTAAGCAAGGAAGTTGACATTAGTGGCTGAGCCTTATCCAGGTCACCTGGTTTCAGAGTCCTTGAGTCAGCTTTTGCAGTCAGGTCTCCTTCTGTACTTTGACCCAGAATCTAGAGTTATAAGGGAACAAAGAAGTGGGCAAGCAGCATTTAGTCAACTAAGTCAAGACAAGCAACACATTTATGACTTGTGTGCCTTAGTTTAGACAGCAGGACAACAGCATCTTCCTTCTTTGCATCCTTTACTGGTTAAAACACAAACATGAAACATTGGAAGAAGCAGGAGAGGAGTTGAGTTCTGGGGCCTGGGAACATGAATTCAGTTTTGTTACTGCCAACTAGGTGGAACTCGTCTGTGAGATGTATAAACTCACAAAACTACGTCCTAACATTATGAGAAGTATCATTCAGAAACAAGCTTAATGTTTTCCACTTTGATGATTTCTGTCTTAAACAGTTTAATTTTTAAGGTATTCTATAAGAACTAATACAAACCTAGTCATCATCATCAGGTACGCTATCTGTACAAACTACACCCCGAACTTAGAGGCACAAAAACTTAATTTGATTGCATGTTGTGAGATCTGTGATGGACTTTTAACGTGTTTAATGCTGCAGCGGACACAGGGGGAGGCATACTCATATTCAATTTTCAGATATCACCCAAAGTGGGGAAAAACTGGGTCATAAACTAATTCAACTTTCAATTTTCTGAGAAACCACCCTAATGTGTAGGATAGCAGATGCCCATTTCACATTCCCAGCAACCGTGCACCTGAGTTCCTTTGACAACATTTGTCTTTTGCTTTGTTGAGAGCAGCCAAAGTTGTCTCATGATGTTTTGAGGTAAGCCTTGTATTTCTGTCCCGTGGAATCTTTTCCCAGGCAGCTGCAGTGGCAGATGGGCCCTGCTACAGTTTAGATATGGCATGTGGACATCCCCAAAGACTCCTGTACTGGCAGCTCACTCTCCTGTGCGCCGGTGTTAGATAATGGAGCCTTAACAAGTAGTCCTAGTGGACAAGGCTAGGCAATGGGACCCACCCCGGGAAAGGAATAGTGTTCTCTCAGGATAGAGGTCTTGAGAGTAATTATAAATCAAACATGAGTACTTACCCATTGCATACTATCCACTCCTCCCCCATCTTTCCCTCACTCACCCACTACTATGGGGACATTCTCCAGGTAGGCATCAGCAGAGTCTCTAAAATGCCTCTTTTCTTGATGAAATACACAGGCTCTGGCATGTTGCTATAGCAACACAAAAGAACTAATAGACATCTTACATGTTTTGGGAATTAAGGGACTGTTGCAACAAAATCTGCTTACAGTGCGGACAATAGTCTCATCTTGAGGGAAGCCTGTTAATTTAAACAATATTAAAAATAAATATTGTGATCTGTAGTTATTCTGCTTAATGTGAAAAAACCCCACACTTTTCTTTCTGAAAAAAAAAAAAAGAAGAGAGGTGGAATGGGAATTTGTTTAAGGTATCCTCCAGCACGCAAGGTAAAGCCAGCTAATTCAGAAATCATAATTCTGTCCCCTTGAAGGAAAGTTAAGAGAAGGCAGTAAAAATCAGGAGAGCTCTGAAAGTTCCTTTCTTTCCTTCCCACTCTGAAAACCCAGTGTACATTATTATCTCCTTTGCTTTATACAAAACCGAGAAAGACAGACAGGCTAGCTTTTAAATATAAACCATAACTACTTTTAATTGCACCCTTTAATTAAGTCTGGCTTATGTCTGGAAACAATACATTATATCAAAGAAAAAAATGGTTCCTCTCACCTGTAAGAAATACTGTGTGTAAAGAAAATTATGGCTTTAAGTCTTGTTCTCCAAAGCACCATTCAAGTTAAAACCTCCATCAAAGCAGACACATCCACCAGGGCTGGAGCCCAAAGTCTGTATTGTGTCTGAAAGCAAGAACTAAAAGTCTCTTTTCTGAGACGACTAAAGTTTAATGAGGTATTAGTTGCAGAAGTCTTACGCTCCTGTGTGTACGTTTGTAAAGACACAAATATATCAAAGCTCTGATTCCACAGGACCTAACTTTATCCTTTAAACATAGATTGTAGTTTTAGTATAAGAACTGAATATTTTAGTTTGAATTATGAAGATAATTTATCGTGATGTCTTTGGCCAAAGGGTTTTCCATATATGGTAAGCAGAAATATCAACTGAGAACGTAGGATGTTGGGTACATGGTGTCTCAGCTACCCAATTGGAGAGAGAAGATGCTGAAATCCATGCATGAGGAGCTTTGTCTCACTGTTAGTACCCTTAGAAGGCCACTCAAGCAGAGGTTCTCACTGTGTGTGGTATATACTCAGGAGACCAGAGCAGGGAGACTACGATTTCAAGGTCAATCTGGGCTATGCAGGTAGAGAATGAAAGTAGAAGAGGAAGAGGAAGAAATAGAATTGACTGGTCCTTAGCCGTATGTGGGTGTTGGAATTTACTTTTCAAACATCTCCAAGGTCTAGGACTCCTCTCCAAAGAGGTGTTGATTAAATAATCCAGGGCTGTATTCTAGAAACAGCCTGCTTGCTTGTTTGACTTTTCCTGTGTATGTGTATGTGTATGTATATGTGTATGTGTATGTATATGTGTATGTGTATGTGTATGTGAATGTGTATGTGAATGTGTATGTGAATGTGTATGTGTATGTGTATGTGTATGTGATTGTGTCCATGTTGTTTGTGAGTGTGTGCACTTGTGGATATGGCTATGTGGATATAAACACTCATGTGTATACATGGAGGCCAGGGGTCATGTAAGGTGTCTTCCTGTGTAGTTACCTTCTTGCGGGAGGGGCACACTATCTGAGGATTCAAGAATTCTAGTGTCCATATGCTGTGCCACAGAAAGGGACGAGAAGCACAGCAAGACATAATAATGTTCTGTAAATTTCAAACAGCTACACAAAAGGCCTTTGAAAGTGTCCACCATGAAGTAATGATAAAGCCACATGTAGACTGATTTCAATATTAAGTAATACATACATTATTGAAAATCACACACTACCTCATTCAAGTCCACATCTTCTCATTTTATGCACCACTTAAACGTAATTTTAAAAAAGGAATCAAGGAAAGAAATTAATTACCATCAGCCTAACAAAAAGCAGGTAAGAAATGTCATTCTAAAACCTACCTAAAGAGATACAATCCAGCTCATGTTTTGACCCTTAGCACAATGATGTCAAAAATATTAAAATTGTTTAAGGTCTTTTTTTTTCTTTTTTCTTTTTTTTTTCAGAGCTGCGGACCAAACCCAGGGCCTTGTGCTCGCTAGGCAAGCGCTCTACCGCTGAGCTAAATCCCCAACCCCACTATTTAAGGTCTTAATTCATTTGTAGCTCCAGAAAAATTAATTACTGTGTCATAGAAAATAATACTGGAATAAATGAAATGTTTCATAGTAGATTTACAATCATAGATAACTTATTAGAGAAAGTCCCGTTTACTCCTCCCAATCCCATTGGGAACATGTATTGTACATTAATCATTCAAATCAAATACTGGTGACCTTTTACTAAGTAGTCTGTATTTTATGCAAATATGTTTCTTTTTTTTTTGTAGTTTCTCCTGTTCTTAGGAGAACAAAATAGAACCCTCACCCCATAGATCTCTCTAACTTCAACACTGCCCCCCAGAACTCTTGTGTTCGACAACCTTGGCAGTCTTGCAAAGCATCACAGGTATTCTGTATAATTTCCCTCAGCTTTGACTTTTCTGCTATTTGAGGAAAGAGTTACAGGGTGGGAAGGAATGCTACAGAGAAAAGCCACTCTCACCAAATCAAAGGCATTTGCTGTCCACAAGACTTAGACTTGAGCTCAAGTGTTTGTGGGCATGTCCTCCTGGCTGTCATGCCTTCTCCCTGCCCATGACCTCTGGAAGGCAGTTAATACACTAGGATAGGGAATGACATTTAAGATGCTCGAATCTCTTCAGCACAGGAATTTTTATCTGTTCCTCTTCACGATTTGTTTAGTTAGGACTTAGCGTGAATTTCAAATCATGGATTAGCATTTTCTGCTTTCACCATTCCACACAAGCCTGACTCCTCAGTGAATTATTGGACAGTCCTGTTGTCTTTGGTATCCTTGGGCTTCCATAGAAGCTGAGGCCTTACCTTCCCAGATCTACACAGTGGCTCCTTGGAGGAGCTCCACAGGGACCCTGACCCTACATATTTTGCTAGGCCTCAGCTGCTGCCCAAAGCCCCTCAATTTTGCATCTTTCATGCCTCCACAAAGAGTACCACATAGACATCACCTTTATTGCCAAATCCTGCTTCAAGCTCCAGATGTAACTCCAACGTCTTGGACAAGAACCGTGTTATCCCCATGTGCTGACCCTGAAGAAACACTTCCCTATTGTCCTTGTGAATTGCAGGAGGTTTCACTTCAGTGGCCTGAGTTTTGACAGTCACCCCCATACCCCACCCTCACTTCTCTTCAGTGCTAGACTGACAAGCACACACAGACTCTTGGCCAAAATGTCTTGAACAGCTCTCAATGCATTGCAGAGTCTTTGTTTCATCCTGACACCACCACAGTCCACATCCCTCTTGGTGTTCCTGTCGCCCAAGCTCTCACAAGAATGCCCATTAAGGTCTTCCCACAGCACTCGGGGGCTTCAATAGTCCAGTGCACCAAACTCTTCCACAAAGTAGTCGAAAGACATGAAAACCACACGACCAAGTTTCTCACAACAATGCCCCCACTTCTCTGGCATGAACTTCTGTTCTAGCTTTGTTTTGTTATATGATGAAAATCACCTAACCAAAAAGCAATTAGGGGAGAAAGATTTTATTCCCTCACAATTCCAGGCTACAGTTCATAACAGCAGAGAAATCAAGGTGGCAGTCGTACTGCATTCACAATCAGGAATAGTCAACAAGTATTTCAGTATGTCTATTGCCTGCTTTCTCAGATCAATGTACTCGCGCATGTAATTCAGGATCCCCTGCCTATGGAACAGTGTCACACAATGGGCTGTTTTCCCACAACAGTAAATTTAAGGCAATTCCCCACAGACATGCCTATATTCTAACCAAATGTAGACAGAGAACCCCCTTCCAGGAGTGATTTTAAGTTGTGTTAAGTTTTCAACTCAAGCTAATCATCCACCTCCATAGCATTCTTTCCATTCTTATATCCATGAGCAGGTCTTGCCATACTGGTTGTTATTGTTTTCACAAGGTTCATATCTGAGTAAGATTGTTGATGGTTTTCCTTTCCACAACAGCCTACCTCACACCCTTCAGTAGTATGAAAGCTAGCTGGCAGGGAGGAAATGTCCAGGCCAGTACCAGCTTGATTTCTTTATGTCATGTGACCAAAGTATGTGGGTTCATGTTTGTTGGTATACATGTGCATGCACGTAAAAGTACGTGTGTGTGTGTGTGTGTGTGTGTGTGTGTGTGTGTGTGTGTGTGTGTTTTATCAGGTTTTGGTGAGCAAGCAAAAGCAATGTTAATTTTCTGTATTCTTTGAATGGTCTCTGAAACCCCTCTTGACCAACAACTTAAAGAGATGTGTATCCCACATCTGGTACTGGGCTTCTGTTTGATAGCCTATGGATTCTGGTATGAGTATTATTGCCTCAAGGGAAATACTAACTAAACTCTTTAAAATTATGTTTATAGACTAGCTGGCTGTGTTTGTGTCTCCTGTTACCGCCAAAGGCTATATCTGGATCCACGTTTCTGCTGCAGTCAGGGTCTATGTTATTGTCTGTGGCTCCTGTTACCACTGTAGGTCATGTGGATGTCCATGGTCTGTGGTGCTGAAGCCATGTTGATGTCTATGGGTCATGTTGCCACCAGAGGTCACTCAGATGTTGCCACCTGAGGCTATAGTGATGTCTGGGTCTGTGCTGCTGCCAATCGCTATGTCTGGTTTGTGGTCCTCCTGCTGCTGGGAGGGAAGTCACATTCATAGTCTGTGCTGTCTCCAGAAACCCAGTGGAGGCCCACAATTTGTGCTCCCACTGATTGTGAAGAACAAGAAGGCTACTTTTGCTGTGATATCAATGACTGAGGATACACAGTTGAGATCAGGGGACATGGAAGGCTTCTGTGAGAACCCCTCCTTTTACTCCCCACCCCAAAGTAACATCCTAGACAGGAAGCTATTGAAGAGAACTCTTAAAAGGTATGATAACGATGCTGAAGTGTAGTTCCCAACAATGGGTGGCTTCTGGCAGGGGTGTAGGGTTGGAAGAACACAGTTCTTTTTAAGAGGCAGGCCATGAAAATTTGACCATGCTCTAGTGAGTGTATAGATGATTCAAATTGAACTTGAAGATGTATTTTTTTTCTATTTTTTAATTCTTACTTTTATTTTTACTTTTTTAGAACAGGGATCACAAGCATGGGGAACAAACATAGAAGGACTAGAAAGTGAGTATAATTGTAGTACATGATGTGAAAGTCCCAGAGAATCAATAAGAATAATACTTTAAATAAAATAAAACAAAACTACTAACTACATAACTTACTACTATATAAGTGAGCGGATATGAGTGTTCAGATAAAGTGAAATCCCTATGCTATATAAAAAAGAAAAAGTTTGTTTGTATGGTTATTATAAGATAATAGGTTTCCATGTGGTTTTCTGGGCATCCCGTGCTAGTTAGCCATTATTTTCTTGGGCCTTTCTTTTCCAAACTTTTTATTCTGTTCTGTTGCTGTTTTTGGAATCACACTTTTCTTGCTAAAGCTTTAATGCAGATTGCTGACTTTCTCATCTACACTGGTTATTTCTTTGTCATACTCATTTGCCAGTTTGTCATCCTCTTTGACATGCTGGGTCATTTGTGCAGGTAACCTGTGAATTCATTATCGGGTGCATTAGCCATGTCAGTATCTTGGGTGTTAATAATGGGAGAACTATGATTTTTCAGAGCAGTCAAGTTGCCTTGATTTTTCACGTGTGTGTGTGTGTGTGTGTGTGTGTGTGTGTGTATTTGTGTGTGTATTTGTGTGTTGTGATGTGGGCACCTATTGACTTGGGTATTTCTCCTGGTTTTGAGAATCTAATTGATGATAACCATACTCATAAGGACACAAAATCAGTACCACCAAGAGAGAAGAACAAGCCTGCTATTAACAGCGGCCACACCAAGCCGAGAAAGATATAAAAACACACTTAAAACTGAGGAAAACTCAGTAAGACACCACCAACATCCTTAAAATAAAACAACAACGGAAAAAAAAAAGACATGATATAGTGGGCTGTGAAGTTTTCTAAACTACTTATGGCAAAACAGGAATAGTAATGTATGAGATAAAGTCAAAGGTTATGAGATTGAAAGAGAGAACAGAGAACCAGAATGGTTAAGGAAAAGGAAGGACAAAAACAAAGAGAGTGTAAAGGGGCGGGGGAGAAGCAAGAAATTTACAGATGAGTTAATCTCAAATAAGTAATTGAAAATAAATGAGATAAATCTATGGGGTAGAATTCAAAAAAGCTTTAAAAGTAACATAAACCCAAAATACTAATGAAAGTACATTGAAAAGAGGAAACACAGAAAGAAAAAATAGGCAGTCAGCAGAAGGAACCTGCTGGGTCTGGCCTGTGCCTGGATCTGAACTGAACTGGTCACACAGCTCCCTGCACCCAAATCCATGGAGTTGGGGGGAGTGGGCTCAGAAGTGCAGACACTCCTGAGAACACAGAGGAGACTACTCTCTGCCCACATTCTTGAGGAAATTGCCTAGTGCCATCTGTGGCCCCTGGGCACAGACACCTAGGAGCAGTTAGGGGCAGGACCCTTCGGGTTTCTGCCTGCACCGAGAGCTAAAAGCCAGTCGCCTGGAGCACCTACATACCTGAGAGCAGAACTCTCATTCCCAGATCCAGATGAAAGAAAACAGGTCTACAGAAGTGCTGAGACACAGGCCTACAGGAGGGTCAAGCCACTGTCAGAGACAGCAAGACAAGTTAACAACAGAAACAGCCTGATGGTGAGAGGCAAGGGCAAGGACCTAAGCAACAGAAATCAAGACTACTTGGCATGATCAGAGTCCAGCTCTCCCACCAAAGCAAATACTGGATATCCAAACACGCCAGGAAAGAAAGATTTAGATATAAAAATCACATTTATGGTAATGATGGAGGACTTTAAAAAGGACATAAATAACTCCCTTAAAGAAATGAAGAACAACACAAGTAAATAAGTAGAAGCCCTTCAACAGGAAACATAAAAATCCCTTAAGGAATTACAGGAAAACACAACTAAACAGGTGAAGGAATTGAACAAAACCATCCAGGATTTAGAAATGGAAATGGAAACAATAAAGAAATCACAAAGAGAGACAACCCTGGAGATAGAAGACCTAGGGAAGAGATCAGGAGTCATAGATGCAAGTATTACCAACAGAATACAAGAGATGGAAGAAAGAATCTCAGGGGTATAAGATACCATAGAAAATATCGACACAACCATCAAAGGTAATGTAAAACGCTAAAAGCTCCAAGCCCAAAACATCCAGTAAATCTAGGACACAGTGAGAAGCTCAAACCTAAGGATAATAGGTATAGAAAAGAGTGAAGACTTCCCAACTTAAAGGGCCAGTAAATATCTTCAACAAAATCATAGAAAACTTCTCTAATCTAAAGAAAGAGATGCCCACAAACATACAAGAAGCCTACAGAACTCCAAATAGATTGGACCAGAAAAGAAATTCCTCCTGTCACATAATAGTCAAAGCACCAAATGCACAGAACAAAGAAAGAATTTTAAAAGCAGTAAGAGAAAAAGATCAAGTAGCATATAAAGGCAGACTGATAAGAATTACACCAGACTTCTCACCAGAGACTATGAAAGCCACAAGATCCTGGGCAGATGTCATACAGACCCTAAGAGAACACAAATGCCAGGCCAGACTACTATATCGAACAAAACTCTCAATTAACATAGAGGGATAAACCAAGATATTCCATGACAAAACCAAATTTACACAATATCTTTCTATAAATTCAGCCTTACGAAGGATAATAGATAGAAAACCCCAACACAAGGAGGGGAACCTAGAAAAAGCAAGAAAGTAATCTCCTTGCAACAAAACCAAAAGAAGAGAGATATACAAACATAATTCCACCTCTAACAACAAAAATAACAGGAAGCAATAACCATTATTCCTTAATATCTCTCAAAATTAATGAACTCAATTCCCCAGTAAAAAGACATATACTAACAGACAGGATACATAAAGAGGATCCAGCATTTTGCTGAATACAGGAAACATACCTCAGAGACAAAAACAGACACAACCTGTTTCTGTCAAAGACTGGAAAACAATTTTCCAAGGAAATGGTCCAAAGAAACAAGCTGGAATAGCAATTCTAATATCAAATAAAATTGACTTTCAACCAGAAGTCATCAAAAAAGACAAGGAAGGACACATCAAAGTTAAAATCCACCAAGATGAACTCTCAATCCTAAATATCTATGCTCCAAATGCAAGGGAACCTACATTCATAAAAGAAACCTTACTAAAGCTCAAAGCACACATTGCACCTCACATGATAATAGGAGATTTTAACACCCACTCTCATCAATGGACAGATCATGGAAACAGAAACTAAACAGAGGCATAGAGAAACTAACAGAAAGTATGAACCAAATGGATTTAACAGATATTTTTAGAACATTCCATCCTAAATCAAAAGGATATACCTTCTTATCGGCACCTCATGGTACCTTCTGCAAAATTGACCATATAATTGGTCATAAAACAGGCCTCAACAGATACAGGAAGACAGAAATAATCCCATGCATCCTATCAGATCACCACAGACTAAGTAACAACAATAACAACAGAAAGCCCATATATACATGGAAATTGAACAATGCTCTACTCGATGAGAACTTGGTCAAGGAAAAAATAAAGAAAATTAAAGACTTCTTAGAATTTAATGAAAATGGAGGCACAACATACCCAAACTTATGGCACACAATGATATCAGTGCCAAGAAGAAAACTCATAGCTCTGAGTGCCTGCAAAAAGAAACAGGAGAGAGCATATATCAGCAGCTTGACAGCACACCTAAAAGCTCTAGAACAAAAAGAACAGAGGAGTAGAAAGCAGGAAATAATCAAACTCAAAGCTGAAATCAATGAAGTAGAAATAAAAAGGACTATACAAAGAATCAACAAAACCAGGAGCTGGTTCTTCAAGAAAATCAACAAGATAGATAAACCCTTAGCCAGACTAACCAGAGGTCACAGAGAGTGTATCCAAATTAACAAAATCAGAAATGAAAAGGGAGACATAACGACAAAATCTGAGGAAATTCAAAAAATCATCATATCCTACTACAAAAGTCTATATTAAACAAAGCTGGAAAATCTGGAGGAAATGGACAATTTTCTAGACAATACCAGGTATCAAAGTTAAATCAGGAACAGATAAACCATTTAAACCCCATAACTCCTAAAGAAATAGAAACAGTTATTTAAAGTCTCCCAACCAAAAAGAGGCCAGGGCCAGATGGGTTTAGTGCAGAATTCTATCAGACCTTCATAGAAGACCTCATACCAATACTATTCAAACTATTCTACAAAATTGAAACAGATGGAGCGCTACTGAATTCCTTCTATGAAGCCACAATTACTCTTATATCTAAACCACACAAAGACCGAACAAAGAAAGATAATTTCAGATCAATTTCCCTTATGCATATTCATGCAAAAATACTCAATAAAACTCTTTAAAACTGAATCTAAGGACATATCAAAATGATCATCCATCATGATCAAGTAGGCTTCATGCCAGGTATGCAGGGATGGAAACCCATCAACATAATCCACTATATAAATAAACTCTAAGAAAAAAACCACATGATCTTCTCATTAGATGCTGAGAAAGCATTTGACAAAATTCAACACCCTTTCATGATAAAAGTACTGGAAATATCAGGAATTCAAGGCCCATACCTAAACATAAGAAAAACAATATGTAGCAAAGCAGTAGCTAACATCAAACTAAATGGAGAGAAATTTGAAGCAATCCCACCTAAAATCAGGGACTAGAAATGGCAGCCCACTCTCTCCCTACTTATTCAATATAGAACTTGAAGTCCTAGCCAGAGCAATCAGACAACAAAAGGAGATCAAAGGGATACAGATTGGAAAGGAAGAAATCAAAATATCACGGCTTGCAGATAATATGATAATATACTTAGGTGACCCCAAAAGTTCCACTAGAGAACTAAGCCTGATAAACCACTTCAACAAAGTGGCTGGGAATAAAATTAACTCAAATAAATCAATGGCCTTCCTCTACTCAAACGATAAACAGGCTGAGAAAGAAATTAAGGAAATGATATCCTTCACTATAGTCCCAAATAATAGAAAATACCTCAGAGTGACTCTAACCAAGCAAGCAAAAGATCTGTATGACAAGAACTTCAAGTCTCTGAAGACAGAAATTGAAGAAGATCTCAGAAGATGAAATACCTCTCATGCTCATGGGTTGGCAGGATTAATGTAGTAAAAATGGCCATTTTGCCAAAAGCAATCTACAGATTCCATGCAATCCCCATCAAAATTCCAGCTCAATTCTTCATAAAGTTAAAAATAGCAATTTGCAAATTCATTTGGAATAACAAAAAACCCAGGATAAAGGAAAGTATCCTCAACAATAAAAGAACTTCTGGAGGAATCGCCATCCCTGACTTTAAGCAGTATTACAGAGCAATAGTGATAAAAAAAAAAAAAACTGTATGGGATTTGTACAGAGACAAGCAGGTAGATAGTGGAATAGAATTGAAGACCCTGAAATGAACCCACACATCTATGGTCACTTGATCCTTGACAAAGAAGCTAAAACCATCCAATGGAAAAAAGACAGCATTTTCAACAAATGGTGTTGGTTCAACTGGAGGTCAGCATGTAGAAGAATGCAAATTGATCCATTTTTCATCGCTGAGTACAAAGCTTAAGTCCAAGTGGATCAAAGACCTCCACATCAAACCAGATACAATCAAACTAATAGAAGAAAAAGTGGGGAAGAGTCTCTATCACATAGGCACTGGGGAAAATTTCCTGAACAAAACAATAATGGCTTATACTCTAAGATCAAGAATCAACAAATGGGACCTCATAAAAGTGCAAAGCTTCAGTAAGGCAAAGGACTCTGTCATTAGAACAAAACAGCAACCAACAGACTGGGGAAAGATCCTTACCAATCCTACAACAGATAGAGAGCTAATATCCAAAATATTCAAAGAACTCAAGAAGTTAGACTCCAGAGAGCAAAATATTCCTGTTGAAAAATGGGGTACAGAGCTAAACAAAGAATTCTCAGCTGAGGAATGTCGAATGGCTGAGAAGTACCTAAAAAAAAATGTTCAACATCCTTAGTCATCAGGGAAATCAAAACAACCCTGAGATTTCACCTCACACCAGTGAGAATGGCTAAGATCAAAAATTCAGGTGACAGCAAATGCTGGTGAGGACGTGGAGAAAAAGGAACACCCCTCCATTGTTGGTGGGATTGCAGACTGGTACAACCACTCTGGAAATCAGTCTGGAGGTTCCTCAGAAAATTGGACATTCCATTACCAGCTATACCTCTCCTGGGTATATACCCAAAAGATGCTCCAACATACAATAAAGACACGTGCTCCACTATGTTCTTGCCAGCCTTATTTATAATAACCAGAAGCTGGAAAAAACCCAGATGCCCTTCAACAGAGAAATCGATACAGAAAATGTGGTACATCTACACAATGGAGTACTACTCAGCTATCAAAAACAATGACTTCATGAAATTCATAGGCAAATGGATGGATCTGGAAAATATCATCCTGAGTGAGGTAACCCAATCACAGAAAAACACACATGGTATGCACTCACTGATAAGTGGATATTCGCTTCAAAGCTTGAATTACCTAAGATACAATCCACAGACCACGTGAAGCTCAAGAAGAGGATGACCAATGTGAGGATTCTTCACTCCTTCTTAAAAGGGGGAACAAAAATATGCATGGGAGGGGATATGGAGGCAGACTTTGGAGCAGAGACTGAAGGAATGGCCATTCAGAGCCTTCCACACATGTGCCCCATATGTATACAGCCGCCAAGACTAGATAAGATTGCTGAAGCCAAACCTGAAGACACAGCCAGAGCATGTCAAATACAGAGGTCAATGCCAGCAGCAAACCACTGAACTGAGAATGGGACCCCCGTGGAGGGAATTAGAGGAAGGATTGAAAGAGCTTGAGGGGCTTGCAATCCCATAAGAACAACAATACCAACCAACCAGAGCTCTCAGGGACTAAACCACTACCCAAAGACTATACATGGACTGACCCTAGGCTCCAACTGTATATGTAGCAGAGGATGGCCTTGTTGGTGCCAATGGAAGGAGAAGCCCTCAGTCCTGCCATTGTTGGACCCCCAATGTATGGGAATGTCGGGGGTGCTGGGAGGGGGTGGATGGGGAGAGAACACCCTTATAGAAGAATGGGAGGGGGCTGGGATAGGGGGCTTATATGCAGGAAACTGGAAAAGGGAATAACATTTAAAATGTAAATTTAAAAATCCAATTAAAAAAGAAAGAAAAATAAGTAAAAGACAGCATGTTGGGGTGTCCCATGTCCTGTAAAACTGCCATCTGTCAGGTAGATGAGGTGGTAGGGCCATGATAATTGGACAGTCTCTTGCTTCCACTCCTACCTCATTCAGTCCAGAGCTCATTCAGTCTACACTGGACAGTCGTCTGATGCCCAGAACCTCTGTTTTTACATTGGAAAATTTTGGTATTTAAACACCAAGAAGCTCTGCAGTCTACACATGACTTTGCAGTCCATGACCTGAGCATGTTCTCCTACATTCATATACCGCAGGGTAGCTGATGTTGTAGACAGGGGTCATCTCTGAAGTGTGTTAGGAGGGGGGGATGCAAACAGCTCTGGAGTCGCTAGCAGCCCTGAGGTCTTTGTTGATGAACTTACCCTTCTACTTCTCAAACACTGCCCCATTGGAGGATGAGGCTCCATGTGTCAAATAATGCACTGCAGCTTCAGGGTTCACATCTCCATGACAGTCAGCCTTGTGGCACGAAGATGACTGCAGAGGGTTTTATAACCACTAGCTTCACTGTCACGGCTACCTTATTCCAATTATTCCCTCACCATCAATTATGAAGGCTGTTACACTCCATTGCCCACTTCACGGCCTGTCCTGAGCTGCTCAGTTCAGCTCTCAGCTTATCAGCATCCCCACACTTCTGGACTGTTCCTGTGGCTGTCATTCACCTGCAGTTGTTACAAGTTGACCCAAAGCTCCTTGGTTTGTGATTGTTCCTTTTTCCCAAGTTTCTGGTGTAGCTTCCAGCATTATGCAGCAGGTCCTCCTTGGCATGGCATTTTTGTCTCAGCTCTCTGAGCCATGAAAATCACCCTGACTGCTGATGAACCCCACTGGAAGAGTCACTGCCTTACCAAAAGCCCAGTTAGATTTTCAGATTGCAAGAGCTGTTGGGCTTGTCCCCAGTGGTGGAGGCTGCCTGGGAACCATGCCATTGAGGCTTTGGGAGCATTCTGTTGATATTGTTTATAAGCACCTCTTAGCTGTCCTGTCATCCTTTTGCGATTCTAGTTCTGTTCTGTTACTTCTCTGAAGGAAAAAAATGCATTTTTCCTCATCCTTATTCTTCTCAGTCAATGCCTCACACAGAGCAGGTTCTGATCAGCCATCCTCCCTCAGAGCCCCTTATCCTGTTATCTTGTCGTGTGAATTAATTGGAGCTGAACATATGTATGAAACTTCTAATATAATCCATCTATCATTTAAAAGGGAGCCTGACAAACCATGAAAAAACATAACAAGCTTAAGGAAATCTAAAGATTATGAAAGGTCTAACATCTGATGGAAATATTTGCATAGTGTCTGTCAAAAATAGACTAGAGCATGTAAAAAAATAAAGACTCTAGTATGTAAATTGTTTTATATCAGTCCAAATGCCTTTGTTTTTAGGCTGTTGGGTTGGGTTGGGTTGGGTTGGGTTGGGTTGGGATGGGTTGGGTTGGGCTGGGCTGGGTTGGGTTGGGTTGGGTTGGGTTGGGTTGGATTGGGTTGGGTTGGGTTGGGTTGGGTTGGATTGGGTTGGGTTGGGATGGGTTGGGTTGGGTTGGGCTGGGCTGGGTTGGGTTGGGTTGGGTTGGGTTGGGATGGGTTGGGTTGGGTTGGGCTGGGTTGGGTTGGGTTGGGTTGGGTTAGGTTGGGTCTGGCTTGTCTGGCAGTGCTGGGAATGGAACCCAAGCCTCATGCATTCTAGAGTCGTGCTGTACCACGGATCTGCACGATGAGCATTTGCAGCACCCAAACTGAAATCTTGTTGCAATTTTGAGAGTACACTTTGCTCTTCATAGCTTCCCACAACTCTTTTATCAAGAGAAAAGAAGTCACACAGGTCTGTCTCAGTTCATGGAACAGGACAGAGAGTTTTTCTTGGTTTTGTTTGTTATGTTCGTTACCTGGAAGTGAGGAGGAGGAGAGAAAGAAGTGGAGAATTTCTTGGCATTACTAAGTTGTCCCTCTCTGTTCCTGCTGCCTCCCCAGATCTCTTGTGTATGATGCCAGAGGTTTCAACAAACAAATGACCAATGGACAAAGGTGAAAGTGTTATTCACGCACTGTTCTTAGAAATCAGCTACAGGTGTTCAGTGATACTAACTCTCCTTGCCTCTCCAAACTGCCTCAACCTGTATTTTAGGGCACTATTACAAATGTCATCACCTCCACTATATGTCGTGACATAAACGGGGTATCATAGAACTCAGAGAACCTTGAATTCAGAGGAATTTCAAAAGGCAACTGCTGTCTTCCAGGCAGGGCACAACTGAAGTCCCAGAGCTTATTGATATGTGAAAAAATTGATGTGTTTCACTTGTAATTTTTGAGTCACTGACTTTGAAGCTGTAGATATTTGAGAGTAAGAGGTGAACTGAGTTCGCAGTTATCAGATCCTCTGACTCTGTGAATATCTATCCACTAGCAAATGCGAACACTAAGACAAAGTCAAGAGTCAGACCTCCAGGCTGCCCACCTCTGTTGGGTCTGTGATATGTTTCTGAACAGCAGTTTTATCTGGATTCATGGTTCTCCCTACAACAATCCTTTTTATCACATAACTTTCTCCGATACTTGTCTGACTGAAGTCGGGTGTCAGAGCACATCCTCCCGGGTCATGTGCTCACCTGCAGCAGTCTCTCAGAAAGAAGACAAAGTAGATTAACTATTTTAAGTAGTTGTTGCTGAAGTGGACATGAACAACCGAAAACAATAGGAAAGCTTGGACAGTCAATTTCCCACTGACTGCTAATACATTCAACGTTTCATCTTACAAAGAATATTCAGATATTTCATCAGTTCTTACATCATAACCATTTCAGTCATCTTCAGACATGAATTAAACCAAAGAAGCCCTTAAGAAAATGTTGGTGTGTTCACTCTTTACGGTTTCTGCAAAGAAAGTAGGCAAAGCTGTGGCCAAAATGTTTAGGAAAGATTTGTGGTGCTTTTCCTGCATTAGCCTTGCCAAAGATTTCTAAATATTTTGAGCATGTATCTATCTTCAGAATGGCTGTGTTTGCAATGGATAATGTTTCCAAGCAGCCAATTCTGGGGAAGCTTGGATTGTTTAGTAACACAGCATTTCCTATAATGGAAAGCTGAGGTGCAGATGGCTTTGCTCCAGGTGGGTTGTGTGGGGTAAAGACATCAGGAAGTGGGACTATACATGTTCAACCTCAGTCAGTGGGTCAGGGGGTCAGGGGGTCAGGCGGTCAGGTGGGCCAGGTGGGTCAGTAGTTCAGGTAGGTCAGGTGGGTCAGGGGTCAGGAGGTCAGGTGGGTCAGGTGGATCAGTGAGTCAGGGGGTCAGTGGGTCAGGTGGGTCAGGGGGTCAGTAGTTCAGGTAGGTCAGGTGGGTCACGTGGTGTAGACACATCATTAGATGGGACTACACACAGTCAGCCTGGGTTCGGCTCTTTCTCACTCCTCACTCTTGTCAGCATTTAGCCTCCTGCTAAAGTTGTTTTCCTGTTTCCTGTTTCATGTAATTCTGAGCAAGTCATTCAAATATTTTTATTGTTAATTGAAATTTCTGTCTAAAGACTCATCATCCCATCTTTGACTCCAGACCATCTTTAAATTACAAATGATTGTTCTGAGGGTCTGCAGAGATGCTTCAGTGCCAACTCCCCTTCCAGAGGATGAGGGATGAAAGGCAAAGGACCTGGGTACAAACGGCACCCGATAGAACTCACATACAGGAATGCAAACAATTGCTTCAGTTTTAAATACTGCTCCAAACTCTTCAACACTGTGTGTATGAAGAACTGTGTTGTAGTCTATCTCTATTTCTCAAATCCACCCTCTCAATAGATTAGCTATCAGACTGAGAAAGCCAGTCATCAAAAAGACATGGGAAGATGCCCTGATGAAGATGCTTCCATACATCCACCCCTCTGCTCAACTCACTCTAGATCAACCTATGAAGCTCAATCCCTGTGGGGATCACATATCAGATATACTGCATGTCATTATGAATCACAATCATAGCAAATCAGTTATGAAGTAACAACAAAATAATTGTATGGTTTGAAGTCACCATGGCATGAAGAACTGTATTAAAGAGTCACAGCATTAGGAAGATTGAGAACCACTGCTCCAGACAGAGGTCTGAGGGAATGAACCTTTCCCATTGACTCCAGAATCTAGACATTTGAGAAACACCATAGGCACAGGTGTCCTCTTTATTTTATGGATTAAATCGTGTGGGGTAGTTCGCAATTTTCTACATATATTCAATACTTTCACCTCCACCTCCAAACCCCCGCCCACATGCCTCCTCTCTACAAGCACCTTTCCTACACCCATGTCTTTTGGCCAGTGACTTACTATCTTTAATCATGGTTGTCTATGTTTTGAGATATGAAGCTGCTCATTAGAAATTCAGGTTTTCTCATCTGAGCTCTGAGATATGAGGAGAGGATGAAGTGAATTCCACAGAGCCAGTAAACAGAGTAAAGCAATTACTTGGTGTCACAGTTTTGAGGGCCACGTTCTAACCAGCAAAAACAAATTAGTGTGATAATACACTCCACTGGAGACTGCTTTTGAATTTTATGTACATGCATTTATAGCTTGATCATATTTCATCATGGTTTTCTCCGAAGATTCGATTGCTTTTTAAACAGCCATTTTGTCATGATTCAACCAAGGCTCACTTGCCTTCGGTGTTGTATAGTATTCCATTGTATAAATACACCTCAATGTAATCATTCATTCTCCTATCAATTAACAGTTTGTTTCCAGTTTAGGGACCACTGAAACAGTGCTGTTAGAAGCATTTTTATTCATGATCCCTAGTATACACATTCACAAATCTAATACTTAGAACTGGAATGGAAATACTTCCAAACTAGTTATCACAATTCAGTTATAGTCTCAAAATCTTCAGGCAAGAAAAAAAATCACCATTTTCCCCCTGGACTCAGTATTTCCCTATATGTTGTTTTTTGTTTGTTTGTTTGTTTGTTTTTATCTTGTTTCATACTTACAAGATACTGTAGTATCATTATAACATTAATTTTTATTTTGTTGGTGATTGATCAGTTTGGACAGCTTCGTGTTTCATGGTTATCTGGACTCCTTCATTGGAAACTATTGGATTGTGTTGCTGTGTTGTAATGAGTCTTGAAATGTCATGTTTGGTGTGAAGGATCACCTCATATTCTTTATGAATATTGGTCCTCATCTGTTATCCTTCTTTTGAATACTTTCTAGCAATTGTTATGCTGTGGTTTTTTTTATTGTTATCACTGTGTCTCTGTAGGATGGAAATTCTTAATTCTAGTATAATTTAGACTGTGGGACATAAGGAGGCAAAGACAGGGAGTGGGTCAATCAATCAATGGATACAGTGTTGCTGTAGGGAGACAGAGAAGAGGGAGGTCCATCAACTGGTACAGTGTCATTTATTATTTGACAGGAATACAGAACTCAAGAGTTTTGTGGTTCAGTGGGATGAATACAATTAACAGTGACAAATTATCACAAAACATTTGCAAGAAAAGAAACAATACACACCATAGACAGAAGGAAACCAATAATGGAGGTTTAAGATGCCCCATATTCTGATTGGCAGAAATGCATTGCATTATATCTCCTCCAACATATGTGTGTTATTTGTGAGTCTAAATAGTGAATGGACGAAACAAGAAGCTTTCCTTTGTTCCAGATAATTTCAGCGGGAAAAAATCATCAGGCCTTAAAAAGAGCAAAATGTTTTTGTGTTGTTGGTATTGGTGTTTTTGTTACCCACCCCCACTGTTCAATGTGAGCTTAGTGTGGTTGTGCATGCTCTGCAACAACAATGCTTCAGGGATACTGAGACAGGAGGATTGCAGTAACTAGCTGGCTAGCCAGACTAACTGAAAAAAGCAACATGATCCAGATCCAGAGAGAGAATTAGATGAAGAGTTAGAGAGCAGGACATCAGGCACCCTCCTCTGCCTTCCATATGTGTACACATGGGCACACATTACACACACACACACACACACACATGCATGTACATGGACACATGTCACACACACATACAGTCATGCTCATGGACATACACAACACACATGTGCATGCACATGCACATGGGCACACATCACACATACATGCATGCTCATGGACATGCATTACACAAAGACATGCACATGGGCACACAACACACACATGCATGCATGCACATGGACATACATTACACACATACAGATATGCACATGCACATGGGCATATATCACTCACACACATGTTTTCTAGTAATCTAAAATAATATTTAAAAAATGACTCTAAAGAATTGTGATTTGGGACTTTTTTTTCAATATTAAATTCTAATAAATTTAGACTATGGTAGAAGGTTTTCATCTTCAAGGCTTTTCCCCCTTGAATTGTTTTAGTATGTGAAATATATTTTATCATTTATATTAAAATAAAATGTGCACCTTAATAGTTCGATGATGAAGGGAAGCATATTTTGAGAGCTTATCTGTAAAACGACAGAAGGCAATCAAAATGACTTACAGAAGCCCTTAGGGACTGGCACACTCAGCTTTTAAAAACAACGTTATTGCAAGGCAGCCTGAGTACCATCAGGGGAAAGCACTTGTAATGCACTCAGGGACCGATGACACTTAGGACAGTAAATCTCATCTGGAGGAAAGTGTCCTAAAAGCAGTCATGGCTCTCTGACACCATGGTGACCAGATAGAGTAGGCAGACAGGGAGAGGATGGATCATTTGCTCCATTAGGTTATGTGGGGTTGACAGTGTCATCTCCATGCCTCTTACATCACAGCCTAGAAGAACTTCAAGCCAATGAGGAAGGGAGAGAAAATGTGAGCGATGGGCTTAGGTTCACCACAGACCTTGAGCTAAGTCGCGTGGTGACTGGAGGAATCCAAAAGCAGGGCCTCATTGTGTGAAGCACCACTGTATCTCTATGAAGAGCCCATGCTCATAACCATTAGACTGCTAACCACGTTTACAAATGAACTGGCGTGTAACTCACGCTCTGCTTTAGACATCAATAATGATCAGAAGGGAACTCCATTTGCAAATGCTTTCATACAAGACGGAGAAGAAACCACTGTTCTTTCGGCAGTTTCCTGCCAGTGCTTGTGTGTCCCTGACAGGCCTGAGATCTGAAAGGTCTCTCTGGTGCCCACATACACGCGGCCTGACTCAGAAATATATGCAGTGTTTCCTTTAACTCCTCGCCTGGCAGCCTGGACAGCTCCTGACTCTGAGACCTAACCTGGCAAGTAGAACATACTCTGGAAGGTTCCTCAGTGTCTTGGCTCTGAGTCTTAGGGAGGCTTCATCTCTTGATGCTTGAAACAGCCAGAGCATTTTTTTTATTTTATTGGATATTTTCTTTATTTACATTTCAAATGTTATCCCCTTTCCCAGTTTCCCCTCCAACAACTCCCTATCCCATCCCCCATCCCCCTGCTTCTATGAGGGTGCTCCCCCACCTACCCACACACTCCCTCCTCCCTGCCCTGGCATTCCCCTACACTGGGGCATCAAACCTTCACAGGACCAAGGGCCTCTCCTCCCATTGATGCCCGACAAGGCCATCCTCTGCTACATATGTGACTGGAGCCATCAGTCACTCCATATGTACTCTTTTGTTGGTGGTTTAGTCCACGTGCTCCACTATGTTTATAGCAGCCTTATTTATAATAGCCAGAAGTTAAAAAGAGCCCAGATGTTTTTCAACAGTAGAATGGGTACAGAAAATGTGGTACGTTTACACAATGGAGTACTACTCAGTTATTAAAAACGACTACATGAAATTCTTAGGCAAATGGATGGAACTAGAAAGTATCATTCTGAGTGAGGTAGCCCAGTCACAAAGAAACACACATGGTATACACTCACTGATAAGTGGATATTAGTCCAAAAGTTCGAAATACCCAAGATACAATTTGTAGACCACATGAAACTCAAGAAGAAGGAAGACCAAAGTGTGGATGCTTCAGTCCTTCTTAGAAGGGGGAACAATATATTCAAGGGAGGAAATACAGAGACAAAATGTGGAGCAGAGACTGAAGGAAAGGCCATCCAGAGACTGCCCCACCTGGGGATCCATCCCATATGTGGCCACCAAAACCAGACACTATTGCAGATACCAAGAAGTGCATGCTGATAGGAGCCTGATGTAGCTGTCTCCTGAGAGGCTCTGCCAGAGCCTGACAAATACAAATGTGGATGCTCACAGCCAACGATTGGAGGAGGTTCCCAATGGAGGAGTTAGAGAAAGGACTGAAGTAGCTCAAGGGGTTTGCAACCTCATAGGAAGAACAACAATATCAACTAACCAGACCCCCAGAGCTCCTAGGACAATTTATTTTTCCAAACGCAACACTGACTGACAAAATTCCCTCTAGTTGAAGATGAGAAGCTGAAATATAAACAAGACTGGTCTGTGGCTCTCCTATTGTCCTTAGTCTTCACTGCTGGGTACCATCTTCTCTACTAACACCAAAATTCTGAATGTGGTTGTGTGGCTTCACCAAAACCATCCCCACTTCTCTAAATTACAGGGGAGTTTCACATGGTCATCCTCTTGTTAGAAGTTTTAAGAGCATGCTCAAGACCTCTTCAGAAGTCTTTCCCCCAAAACCCATATTTAGGGAGATTCTGAATGTTTTCTATCGGTAATTTTGTATTAAAACCAAATCCACTCATTCTGTTTATAGGACATTGATTTATTGAACAAGATCATAACCTTTCCGATGAAGCTGTTTTCAAAATGATGCCTCCTGCGATGTGTTAGTATGAAAATAATGGTGAACTTTAAAGTAATGACAGAGCTTTGCAAATTAAAGAAACCATTAATAACTATACAAAAGAGTACTAAAGCCCCTGCCAACTTTCAATTTTCCCTCAATAGTCCCATCAGAATACCTTCTTCTAAAGCAATTTCCTTCCCCATCCTTGAATTCTGATTAAGCTGTCATTGTTCCAGTCTTTCCCCGTCCTTTCATGGACGCGGAGGTAACAGACTCCTAGCCCGATGTACAGATACCCACAGGATGTGTGCCTTCCTTTGTTTGCCCAGGCATTTAATTCATTTTAACACACACCTGGCCATCTGCAATGAGTGCGCCACTGGTCATAAATAGACGGTGACACATCTCACCAGCTGTTGTTTTCTCTCTTTCATCTCTCCTTGTTTAAAAATCTTTCTCACTCTTTGTATCTCAAAACCAAGCATCACCTCTCCACAAAAGGCCCTTTATCAACCCAGATCTCTTTGCTAAGTTCTCAAAGGATCTTTTCTCTATTACTTTCAGGGGGCTGAGGCAATTTGGAAGAATGCGAAAAGGCAGTTGGAATCACAGACTTAGAATACAGATGGATGACCAAGAGTGGCCGTGTAGACTTTGAGTTTGGCACACTGACGTAACAAATGATCTACTCTCAGATGTGATAAGAGTTAGGTAAACGAGCATCTTAATGAGCATAGCCTAATGCATGTTACGCTGACCTGTTTTGAGGGATCATAAAATGGAAGGGGTTTTGTTTGAAATCTTTAATAAAAACAAGCGTAACACTCAGTTCCGGTAGCTTTTCCATCTCACCTTTTACAATCCTCTTAAGAACCTGCGTGGTTTTGTGCTTGCTGGGCTCTTACGTGTTGGGTTAATGTCATTTAATGTTGTGAGGATATCTTAAGCACACTAGAAAGGACTCTCAACAGCGTTTCTTCCTAAGTGTGCCCTGTTGATTCATTCACCCATGTGTACTCTCTGTCCTCTTTGGAGCTTGTTGACAACTATGAGGCCCAGTGAAGGGGATTGATGTTGGGAAAAAATGATAAAGATTGATGACTCTGAACATGGCCAATCTAAAGGAGGAGGAGGAGGAAGGATGTGTAAGGCAAATGGAGCCAAAGGGCCCTCTGCTGTTAGGGAAGTGCACAGGGAATGACGGCAACTTTTGGCTATGAAATAAAATGATCAGGTTCAGGAGACTGTGGTTGACACAGACAGAAGACTGGACACTAGGAAAATACTTATGCTATTACGATAACCTGTTGGACAGTGATTGTCAATGAAATGGGCAATAAAGCAAAGGAAGGAGATGGCTTAGGAAGTGTGTTGGTTTGGATGAGCAACTTCCCCCATAGTCTCAGGTACCGAACAATTTGTTGTAGAAAATATTTAAGTCCTGGCCCGGGGTTTTTACCTCAGCTTTGGTTATTGAGTTCCTGGATAAACACATACACACTCACAAACACACTTACACACACACTCACACACACACACACACACACACACTTACACACACTCACACACTTACACACACACACACACACACAGCCTTTGTATATACAATAAGCATAAGCAGCACAATAGCTGGACAGCCGCCCACCCTCAGTGTTGTTCTAATCTACTTTCCTATCAACAACCCTGAATTATTACTTACAACTTACTATGTTTTGTGAGCTGCTCTTCAATTGCGATGCCCTCGGGGCCACACTCTCTTGACTTTTAACCTATGATTGCTCCACCTCCTCCTTCTCCTCCTTCTCTTCCTCCTCCTTCTTCTTTCCTCTTCTCCTTTCCTTCTCCTCCTTCTCTTTCTCCTTCTCTTCCTCCTCCTTCTTCTCTCCTCTTCTCCTTTCCTTCTCCTCCTTCTCCTTCTCCTTCTCCTCCTCCTCCTTCTTCTCCTCCTCCTTCTCCTTCTCCTCCTTCATTTTCTTCTCCTCATCCCCTCCTCTTCCCTTCCTCCTCCCTTCCTTCTTCTCCCTTTCTTCTTCCTCTCCTCCAACCCCAAGCACACAGACCTAAACCCCACCCATGTCTCTTCTGCCCAGCTATTAGCTGTTGACATCTTTATTTACCAATCACAATTAACTAGGGGTAGGGTCATTTAGTGACCTCTGGGGCAACAAGTTTGGGGAGGGCCCAAATTAGCATTAGAATACAAGTAGCATCAGGCCAACCCACTATAAGACTTGGTCCCCAGAAGGTGGTGCTGCTTGTGGTGCTATGGACACTTGGGAGGTATAGCCTTGCCGAGGACATACATCCATCCCTAGGGGTGGGTTTTAAGAGTTCATAGCCTGTTCATTGCAGTTTACTCGCTCTCCTTCCTGTTTGCCCTTGAAGACGTGATTTCTTAGCTTCTTGCTCTGACTGCCTGCTGCTATGCCTCCCCCACCATTATAAATTTTCTCTATGGACTATAAACCAAAACAGTCTTTCCTCCATAAGTTACTTTTGATCATGGTGTTTTATTATAGCTACAGCAAAGCAACTAATACAGAAAGAAATTAAAAAAAAACCTGTCATTTGGAAACACAATTAAATGTATGGAGTCACAATGAGGTTTGCCACAAAATCCACAGGTCTCAGGTCAAATGCTTGATGATAAAAAATAAAACTGTTGAGTCAACTTTCTGGAAGTAAGAAAAAAAAATATAAGGAGTGAACTAAAGAGTGAATCTTCTTTAAAATCTTTTCACTAAGGGAATTTAAGGATAACAGAGATAAGGGAGAAAGAACATAAACTTTACACAGTTAAAAATACCACTGCTATAATTTGATATAACGTTGGATCAGATTCACTATACTGATAGAGGGAATTAACTGAACACTGGCGTTTTCCTACTTACATGCTCGTACTGACTTATCATGTCATTACAATTACTCTCTCAATACAAAAATGCTTCAGGTTTAAAAAGTGTTGAGTGGTCTTAACAAATGTTGAATGTCAATTTATTATTTTGTACTTTTTTAATTTTGGGAAACATTTTTATTAATTTATTTATTCACTTTACATCCCAATCGTCACCCCCAACCCATCTCCTCCCAGTACCACCCTACGAATCCCTTCCACCATTACCCTTCACTTTTCCCCAGGGATGGGGAAGGCCCCTAGGGTACCATCCTACCCTGGGACATCAAGTTGCAGTAGGACTAAGCACATCCTTTCCCACTGAGGTCTAACCAGGCAGCCCAATTAAGAGAAGGTCAACAGAGTCAGAGACAGTCTCTGCTCCACTTGCTAGGGGACCACATGAAGACCACATTTGAAGCACATCTGCCACAAATGTGTAGAGAGCCTAAGTCCAACCCCTGCTTGCTCTTTGGTTGGTGGTTTGGTCTCTGTGAGCCTCCCGGGCCCAGGTTAGTAGGCCTTTTTATGATGTTCTTAACTCCTCTGGTTCACTCACTTCTACCCTCCACTCTTCCACAAGATTCCCTGAGCTCTGCCTGATGTTTGACTGTGGATGGGAAGAATTTCTTATGCTCATTTCATTGTTGGAGCTGTGAAGAAAGGTTTATAGGCCATATATATATACTTGATACAGACAGCTGGGGTTGAGAATTCTGATGGTATATTCCTGAAAAAACAAGGTTTCCAAAGTCTTATTCCAATAAGTGCATTTTGTATGATCTGTTCTTACTTGTAAATTCATAACTTGTAAATCTATTTTGTAAGGCACATTTTTAAAATGGTGTTCTACAATCTTCAGTATCCAGATTTCTAATCTAGAAACATTTGTAATAATTATATATGCTTTAAATTTAAAATACCTACTTATGTAGTTGTTATCTTCATTATTTTCTCTTATATTCTCCACTAAAATGAAAAGTTAACTTGAAATTTGTTTTCCATGTTAAGAATGTCTTCTTTGGGAGATTTAAATCAAACTATGTGATATTTATAGTTTACTCCTTTCTCCAATCCTGTGCTATCTGCTCTTTTGCAATAGTACAGCAGTCTTCAAGTCTAAAGATTCAGAATTTTTAAAAAAACATCCTTTTCAAAAAAATTAAATATATTTATTTAAAATTAGCTTACAATGTAGCAGCCTTCTGTCTGGCATTTCACATGGGCTCCAGGTTGATTCCTACACACACACACTCACTCCTTCCCAACTCCTAACACACACACATACACACACACACACACACACACACATACACACACACACACACACACACACACACACACACACACACACACACACAGTACCTTTACTCCTTCCACTCTGAATTCAGCATCTTGTACCTTTTATTGTCCTCCTGTCTCTTCAATTAAATCCTTGTTTTCTCCCCTCTCATGACTACCTTTCTAGTCTCCTGACTGGTACCCATATTTACTCCAACCTAAGTATAAATATGTAACTATTGGAAGACAGGATCCACGTATGAGAAAGAACACGTAGCATTTGCCTTTCCAAGCATGGGTTAGCTCCTTTAATATCATATTTTTTACTTCTGTATATTTTCCTACAACTCTGATGCTTTCATTATCCATTCGTTGGATGCTGAGCTTCTTGGCTGATTCTGCTGTTGGCTTGAAAGGAGAAACAGTAAACGTAGTTGTGCCATGTCTCTGTGGTAAGATACAGAGTCCTTTGGGTACACGCCCAGGAGTGGCATAGCTGAGTCTTATGATGGTCCTATTTTTAATTGTCCTTGTGGAACCTCTACACTGATTTCCATAGTGGCTGCCCCAGATGATAGTTCTACCAACAGTGAACAGGGTTTTTCTTTCCCCCACAACCTCATTTGGGATCTGCCTTTTGATTATGGCCTTTCTGATCAGGGAGAAGTAAAATCTCAAAGTAGTTTTAATTTGCATTTCTGTAAAGTTTCGTGATTGTGAACACTTTAAAAATTTTATTGAGCATCTGCAATTCTTTCTTTCTCTTAGAACTGTCTGTTTACTTCATTGGCCTATATATTAGTTGGCAGTTTGGGTTTGCATCTTGGTATTTAGGTTTGCAACCCTTTCTATTTGCGAGATATTAACCTCCTGTCTGAGGTATACCTGGCAAAGATTTTCTCCTACTTCTTAGGCTATCTGTCCATTCTGATAATAGTTTCTCTTATGGTATGGAGGGTTTTTACTTTCACATCATCCCATTTGTCTGTGTTTGGAGCCATTTTCTATGCTGTTAGAATCCCTCTCAGAAATTCTTTGCCTGTCCTAAAGGGCTTGCTTTCCTTGTGCTTTGCTTTCCTGCACAGACTTCCCCATGGCATGAGTCTGCCCACTGGGCTGTGTACCTACTGTGTCCTTCTACCACGCCCACACCTGTCAGTGGCCACAGCCCTGTGGCATGCCAAGTCTCCTCTATCCCTGGCTCTTGGTCTGATCAGTCTTGAAAGATAAAGTGGAGCTGCTGGCCACAGACCATTAGACTACACAGAGGCCTGTGGGACAAGAACAGGTCAGAGGACCATGGCACCATCGCCAACCATGAGGAAAAGTGAAACGTGTCTGGGGCTCAACTAATTATGGACTAAAACTTTCAAACCATGACCCCAAATAAACCCTTTCAGTTCATTACTTCAAGTATTTTGTTTAGTGTGACAGAAATCTGAATGACACACCCAAGAATGTTGCAATATACTTCTAATATAGTCCATGCAGCTTAAATGTACACAGTTTCTGTAGCTCGTGCCTTGTTCTCAATCTCTAGGTATCTCCTGAGATACTGTCTCTAAGAAGCTAACACAGAAAAAGAATTCCCAGGCTCCTGAAGAACCCATGTGTAGCATCTCTAGCCTAATTCAGGCTTGTCTCTGCCTTTTAGATGTGTTAACCCAAGTACCATACCTGTAAGTGCAATGCCCAGAGAAGGGTGTGCCTCTAGCCCTTACTTGCCACACTCAAGGGAAGTTCCAGACACCATGAGAGAGTGTTAGTCTACTCCCACTGTGTCGCTTATGAATTCTATCACAAAAATGAAAGCATAATTTAATGAGTGTTTTTATGCCACTAAGTTTTAAGTTGGATTTAACCCAGAAGTGGTAGCCAACATGGTATCTCTTTTCAACACAAGTTGGGGCGAAATTGGAATGTCTTTCTCTTTTTCTTCTCAAGTTAGTGGAATAGATTTGGATTTCAAAGGCTTTCAGCAGACTCTGGCAGTAACAGAGATAAAATAATACAACAGATATAGAAAGTAAGTATCATGTGTGGCTTTTCCTAGAATGATACGGACAAATACCCATCCATTACAGACAACACACTGATGACAGACCAAAACATTGAAGACGGCATGGAAGCTGCTTTGCGGAACTCTGCCTTAGTTATCTTTCCACATCCTGTCTACTCCAGCACCTGCCCAGTTTGTATGCAGCTGGGGCAAGAGAGAGTAATAGCTGAGATTCGGGCTGAGGGTCCTGTGACTCTCCCTCCCCAAAACATCACAGAATTTACTTATAACACCATCGTAATTACAGTCTCCATAGACCCAACCCAACCTTCACTATATCAAATAGCTTATTTCATCTTCAAAGTTGTTTCTGCTCCATGGTGATGATCAGACAGTCGCATGATGCCTGTAGGACAAACCTCTACTATAATGGCATGGGAACATTTATGCTTACAAGGGTTAATTCATTCACATTTTCATACCTGTATTTCTTTGGTCAAAGTTCCCCTCCCAAGACCTTCTACTTTTTCCCATAATGGTGTGTGTGAGGAGGGGAGATAGATAGATAGATAGATAGATAGATAGATAGATAGATAGATAGATAGATAGATAGATAGATAGATAGATAGATGGCATATAAGTAGGGTCATCTGCAGAGGCATTAGTAAGACTCATTTACTCGAGCACTGGCAGTATGCTTGTGACTTTACCATTATGAAATGTGACACCCCTGCAATGTAAGAGCACAGAAAAATCAAATGTCAGAGGAACAACAAAATGATCACTGGCTGACAGTGGAGCTGTGCAGTAGAGTCCAGCAGTGCAGAGCTGGGCCCTCTGTGAGCCTCTTAAAGCACTGAACAAGACGTGGTCAAAAGGGAAGGTCTTCTTATGTAACTGCTCAGACAGTGTGAGCACTGTTTGCCTGCACATGAACCATGGGTATTTTCATCTAAAACTTTACTCTTACAAACTTCAGTATCTTTGAAATAAATCTTTAGTCAAAAGATGCTTGATTCATTTTCATTTCAATGTTTAATTACAAATCTATTTTTAAAATAAGTCCTTTTAATTGAGGATTAAAAATACCTGTAATGAAGACTTTTGAAATTCCTGGCAAATTTAAACAAATTCCCCTTTTCATTTACCTTTTCCTGCATATGATTTAAAAAAACCTAAAGCGATTTCATAAACTTGAAAGGACATTTTACTTAATAAGTTGTAACAGGTCTTACAATTATATCCATAAAAAGCCACTCAAGAACTTCAAAGAGAAATACCAATTAAAGACATTCAATTGTAGAAGAACATCACAATATCATTTCAAAGATTAGAGCTTAAATATTCCTCACATTCACTGCGTCTCTGGATGGAGCACAGAAGACAGAAAACAGGACTTGTGCTGTCACAGAAGTTAGCTGCAATCTTTAAAACTCTGTGCAAAAAGACTAGCCTCAAAAATGTTCTCTCTCTCTCTCTCTCTCTCTCTCTCTCTCTCTCTCTCTCTCCCCACCTCCGTCTCTCTGTGTGCGTCTGTTTGTCCCTGTCTCTCTGTCTCTGTTTATCTCCCTGTTTGTCTTTGTCTCTCTGTCTGTCTCTGTCTGTCTCTCTCTACACAGCTAAGCATTAAATGAATTCAATATTTACTTGAAAATATCTAGAGATACTTGGGGATAAATGGTCCTCTCTGTCTCCTAGCTACTAGTAAAGATGACTCACTGGTCAAAGAAGGAAGTCCTTCCTCCCTAGGAGCTGGCACCCCTTCCTGCTTTAGAAGTACGCTAAACGGTAGACACACTGCAATGCTAGAGCTAGAACTCAAATGGTTTATGCTTCAATTTTGTCTTAAATTCATAAGAAAATTAACAAAATAGGTTTAATTGCACTTTCTATTACGCAAGTCTATTCTCTGATGACAACTGGCCAAAAGTACTCAATGTTTTTATCAAAATTTCTCTTGCTCTCATACTCCCAGGTGTGTGTGTGTGTGTGTGTGTGTGTGTGTGTGTGTGTGTGTGTGTGTGTGGGCGTGCGGGGTGTATTATAGTACTAGTGTATGGACAATTTAGCATCTTTACAGGTTTTGAGTATGTTATATCTTTCATTAGAAACACAAAAAACAGTGGTATTGTGGCAGACAACACACCCTCAGGAAAGATATTATTTCAAGCATTGTCAGATATTTTCTCTGCCTATTTAAATAGACTTTGGATTTTTGTCTCAAAATCAAAACACAATTTAAGCTAAGAAGACAATTAATGATCCTTCTGTGTAATGGTTCATTTAATGATTTTTGTTTCATGATTGGCCACACCAAGCACTCTGATAGATTAGGAAGAAGTCATCTGCGTGCCAAGTTGACAAAGGGTGGACCTCTGATGATTAACCTTCACTGTCCATTTGACTGACTTTCTAAGCACACCCAGCAAAGGATGCCTCTGAGTAGGCCTGTGCGGGCATTTGCAGACGGGACTCACCAACAGGCATACCTAATTCTGCTTTCTGACAGCTGAGGTATGGATTGCTCTGTGCTTCCTTATGTCCCAATCATGATAGTCTGCAATCCTCAACTGAACCTCCTGCATCAGGCATCCTTCTGTGGTAAGTCTGTCCTGTGTGCCACTGCCAGAGAGAGGCAGGCTACATTAGTGGGGTTTCTGCCTTAAACAGTTCCCATTTTGATCTACATTGAAAGAAAGGGAGAGTTGAGAAATAAATCTGAGAAAGCAGACTGTTTTCCTTGATTTTTAAATACCTATTTATTATCTTTGTGAGTATGAGTGTTGGTCTACATATGTTGATGTTCACCATATGCAGGCATTGCCCACAGAGGCCAGAAGTGGGGCTTCAGATCCCCTGGAATGGAATTCTTAATGGTTGTGAAGCAGCAGTGAGTGGCCCTAACAATGATCTACCTCTCTATCCCCAAATACAACATTTTAAGGCCATGGTTGTTATTAAAGCTTACCAGATTTAGAGAAAAATCAACTTGCTTAAGGCTATATTTTACTTGGGCTCTTTTGAGCAAAATAAGAGAGAATGTCAAGATCTCAAGCACTTGACAGCTCTCCGCTGGTTTTTAAATGTGCTGTTTCTTTGGTTTTTAGTTTCTTCATCCCCAGGCACTGGCAGAGTGAGGCATCATTCATTTATTATCCTCTCTGTACTTGGCTTTGGGCTAACCCTGGCATCATTTCATTCTACTCACGGTGCATATGGTGCCTGGTCAAAGATGCCAATACAAATAATGGTTTCCATGGCCCAGAAGATCCAAACCTAGTCTTATGTGTAATGTCACTAGCTTCAAAAATTCAGGATTTGTGACCCCATTAATTTCCTTATTTGGAAGCAACCTAGTGGGTCTAACCAATACCTTCTTAGACAACTCTCGAGAACAAGCTTAGTGACATGGTAGACTGTGTCCCCTTCTATGTTAATGTGCCTTTGCACAGTGACAAGGTAGATATACCTGTTAAGAGGTAGAATGTGATTCTCTCAGGGGAATTAGATTAACGTTCACATTGACTTTCTCTAAATGTCAGGGAGGCAGCATGTACAAGTTCCTGCATTTAAAGGGTTCTGCTGGCATCCACTCACCCCCATGCAGATCTCCTCGCTGCTGGGAGGCCAAGCCCAGGCTAGCCTTCCTTCTGCGGGGAGCAAGAATGTGTGAAGAGAAGCCACTGTTGATGAGCCCACCTCAGCCTCCTCAGCTCCCGGAAATCTACCAACTGACTGCACAAGCAAGAAAGGACAAGTCTAGACAACAGACCAGCCTGCCTCAGGACAGAAAAAGCAACTGAACAGAGCCTTCCAAGTCTGATACAGAAAAACCCAATGTAACATTGGTCATAGCGTATTAACTCACAGCACCTCCTGTTTCCTCAGGGGAGTATGAACAGTCAAGGTTTTGGTAATGGTGACACTTCTATCTGCTTGTTGTAATACATAGGATGTGTCTTTGTGTAGAGAAACAAATGATCTAATGGTCTGATCCTAAAGACAGTGCTTAAACTAGAATTTTTCAATATTCCCCAATCACACCATTTGTTCAGCAAATTGTGTCTTTCATATTTGCAGAATTCCACCCTGGCAAGGCTCCCTCTGTTCATTTAGAGAACAGAATGGAGACTGAGATTTGCCTGCCTAGGCATTTTGTACTGGGACAGGCAACATGACTGGGGATTTCAGTTACTTGACTAACCCCGAGGCATGGCTCATTAGCATGGGACACAGACTTTTCTCTGGAAATGAGCTTACGTTCTTGGGAATGTAATTGATTTTTTTAAATGTCTAAATAAATACCTACTTGGGAAATAGATTCAAATAATATAAATAAAACATATTAATAAGATGAAGAATGAAAGAAAATGCCTTAATTAAGGAGGTGAGGTGACCCAATACCTGCTTACTGTAGGTATGTGAAGACCCCAAGTAAATGTCGATACACACAGAGAGAGCCATGTGTGGCAGTGCTCACCCGCAATCCCAGAGCTGGGAAGATAGAGAATGGAGGATCCTGGGGACTCTGGCCAGCCTATCTAGCTAGTCAGTCACCTCCAGCTTCAGTGAGGGATGTTGATCAATAAGTAGAATGGAAGTCAGAGAGGAAGACATCTGGCCTCTGCATACACATATGATCATGAAAATGCATACATACATGCACACATACAGGATACATACACATATATCCCATACATAGGAACACATATACTGTTCACACACATGTACACAAATACTATACACAGAGACACACGCAGAGAGAGAGAGAGAGAGAAGAAATGCCTAGAATCTATTCTGGGTGAGCTGACTACAGTTTTGAGCACACTTCTGCGTCTTGCACTTACTCAGTCCACTATTGAGAGAAATGTACACCTGGCTGAGCTAAGAGTGGAGCAGGGACTGAAGGAAAGGCCATCCAGAGACTGCCCCACGTGGGGATCCATCCCATCTGCCGACAGCAAACCCAAACACTATTGCTGATGCCAAGAAGCTCTTGCTGACAGGACCCTGGTATAGTGGTCCCCCAAGAGGCTCTGGCAGAGCCTGACCAATACAGATGCAGATGCTAACAGCCAACCATTGGACTGAGCATGGGGACCACGAGGGAAGAGTTAGGGAAAGGACTGAAGGAGCTGAAGGGGTTTGCAACCCCATAGGAAGAACAACAGTATCAACCAACCAGACCCCCCCAGAGCTCCCAGGGACTAAACCCCCAACCAAAGGTTACACATGGAGGGACCCCATGACTTCAGCCAAAAATGCAGCAGAGGATGGCCTTATCCAGCATCAATCAGAGGGGGGAGGCCCTTGGTCCTGTGTAGACTTGTTGCCCCAGCATAGAGGGATGCTAGGGCGGTGAGGTGGGAGAGAACCCTCATAGAGGCAAAGGGGAAGGGCGGGGGATGGGGAGCTTGCAGAGGAGAACTGGGAAGAGGGTCAACATTTGAAATGTAAACAAATAAAATAGCCAATTTAAAAAATGAAGAAGAAATCTCTCAAGAGCTTCTCACATCCTTACAGAATCCATGGTCAGAAGAGTGCTTACCTATTCTTTCTCTCTCAGGGGATGGGCAATAAAAAGTCTACGAATTAACACGTTCTACCATAGTTTACAGTTAAATCCCATAACACCATATGCAAGGGTTGTGGACTTTTGATCCACGCTTTTATATTTCCTCAAGAAAATGCAGTGGGCTTGCATCTTTTTCTGCTGAGTCAGTTCTGCTGAACATTCCGGGCATGTTAATCCTGCTCCACGTTGAGTTGGCTATTCAGGGTCAACCTCTGGCCTTTGTTCGTGAACTTACTTAGAGCTCACAGTTAGAGTCCTGTGTCCTCTTGTTACAGTTAGCCTTGGCCATTTATTTCAGTCATGACATGACCCTGTTTATCTCACTGCTCACCTGAGGCCATATCCCCTCTGGCCAACACAAAGTCTTCAGGGTGACCTCCTCCGATTTGTTCAATCATTTAAATTCTATATCCTATGTTAATGGAGAAAGGGGAACAATGGATTCCTCCAGTTGAGAAGAATAGCCTCAAAATGACAAGCATACCGCTATTGTGTGTGATTGCATAGTTATGGGTCTTGACTATGATTTATGCAAGTTGAAAGAAATTAGGCATTTTACGGAGTCAACGGGAGACTGAAGAGCCAAGCTTTTGTCTGTGTTGGGGAACAATGACCCAAATCATGCACAGGTGTGATCTGATGAGAAGCTGACTTCCCCACTGTGCCCAAGAACTAACTGTAGGGCATGGGAGTAAAAGACTCTGTACATCAAGCTCACTGGCCACAGCAGGATCCCAGCTCCATCTCTGAGCCTCTGTGACTGGAGTACAGAATGCCAGTGCCTAGATGGGTATCTCCATGTCTGACATTTTTGGTCTCTATAGTATGAGGTTGACTCTGCTTCGTGTAAGAAAGAAAAGGCCTTGTGATACCATTCCAGATGGAGGCTGGGAATTAATGTTCCATGAACTCAAGAAAGGAAACATGTCCACTGCCGATTTATCCAAGGCCTGAGTGTCTACCACACTGAACAGAATCCTGTGATCTGGGAGACTGACAGACTGCAAGCTTGGCATGCTTAAGCATTCATTCCTATTTATTCATGCTGGAGGCCTGTGGTTCACAGGTTGCGTGTGCACACGCACACATGCACACACACATACATGCACATGCACATGCACATGCACACACACATGCACACACACGCACATGCACACACATACATGCACACATACACGCACTCACATGCACACACACACATGCACACTCACATGCACACACATGCACATGCACACACAACACACGTACACACACATAAAACCACAGACACTTTGCTAAACTGTAACTAGAGAGCTGATTCTTCTATTTATGCTGCATGAACACATGAAAATAATCGTGGGGAGTGGACATTAACATGAAGGATACTTTCAGTGTGATATCTGACCACCTTGTTTTGGAAACATCGGAGGTAACTTATGGGCTTGGCACCCCAGTGCTGTTCTAGGCTGGTGTTCAATAGCACACTAGCATATTCTGTTACACAGGGAAGATAATGGATGTGGCCTCCAGTGTAACTGTAAAACCTCATGAGTTCTTCTCTTTATCTTAATAGCCAGGTGTTAAAACATGCCTCGCAGATTAAGTCACACCATGTGATGATCATTCAAAAGCTCAGAAATCTGATATCAGTGAGAAATGTAACAACTATACCCATTTTTTAATGTGCACGTTTGGTACCTATGAGACAATGGGATGTGAAACTGGGGTTGCTTGTCACAGACAGACCAAACATCAGAAACCCTTTCAATCAATGCTTCTGCCAGACCCAGTGTCTGCACTGTGGATTAAGCACACAATATACACAGATGCCTAAGGCAAGGGCCAAACACAGCACTCTGGACCCCGAGGGCTGCAAGGTTTAGAAAGTGTGTCTTCTACTTCACTGATGAGGACAGTATGACTCAACCAACATAACCAAGTGTGTAAAGATCAGGTAGGCTACTGTACAGATCAGCTTCAGGGTTCTCACTCAGGGTGCGTGACTTGCGGGCTCTTCCTCTTGCCATGTACCCCAGAGTATTTCTGTAACAAATATACTTCATCAGAATGCTGGAAGGGCAAAACATATTTCACAGCAGCCCTTTGACCTTTAGAATACTAGCAACCGAGATAGAGGACATTAGATTACCAGTGGCTGAAGACTGGCTGATGGCAACCCCTACTCATTTGCCACTCGTTTGTGACATTTGGCCATTAAAGTGTCACTTCACTGAGTGTCAGTGATGAGCCATAAAGATAATGTTCGGTGTAATACTCATTATGATTCTGCTACCACAGCTGATCATGCATTGCACACAGTATGGTAGTGAGTGGATTCTCAGTGCAACAGTACTTGTCTTTTTATCAGTACTTGTTTGAGTTTCTTTTAAGCCCAAACATCATTAAGAGAAAAAAGCACCTTGAGAGATGGGGAATGAAGGGAGGGAGAGACAGAGAGGCAGACAGACAGACACACAGACACACACACACACACACACAGAGGGGGGAGGGGGGAGGGAGGGAGGGAGATTTTAGTAATTGCTGCAACAAGTCAGACAAGACATTCTTGCTGATAAATTCAGTGTAGCTCACGCACCCCTTCATTCCACCTTCCTTTCCACTTCCATTGTTTGACTCTGCTCTCTGTGAGCTTTCAAACATGGTGAGGATTTGGCCCTAATTTTTCAAGTCAGCAACATACATAACAACAAATAAACATAGGCAAAAGTATTGACGTGGAAAAATCAATGACTAAAGGGATACTTAATAAGATGTCCGTTTAAATGAGGACACTTTACTTCCCCTTTATTCTATTAAAATCAAAATACTTATGACCTGACATGAGGCAGAAAGTTGGTGGTCATGTCTGTTTGTCACATTGTACAGAGAAGAAATTTTAATAATTGAGTTTTTAAAAGCACTGTTACAGGTCTGGAGAGATGCTCAGTGGTTGATCAGTTCTTGCTGTTCCTGTGGAGGACCAAGTTCAGTTCCCAGCACCCACATCGTGGGTCACAACTGCCTGTAACTCCAGTTCCCATGAACTTGGCGCCCTCTTCTGGACTCTGCAAGCATTGCCCACAAGTGGACATACAAATGTGTGCAGGTACACATACACATAAAAACACGTAAGTCTTCTAAAAAGTATTGTAGTCTTTTTATTTGGCAACTAAGAAAGTATTAAGAGAAAAATGGAAAATGATAATTACATAATAATCATGTTATTATCTCAGAAGACTAAGACTAAATAGCAAAAAGAAAAAAATCGTTTTTGTCTTACAATACCTTTCTACTGAAATCATTAACAAATATGTTAAACTTACATTTTTAGAATCACAAAGAAGGTGATACTTGCTTTAAATACAAAAGTGATTGACACTCACTTAGTCCTTCAGTTATGAAAAAAATAAAACTGGTCTGTTAGCTTTGATGATGAAAAACCTTAAGGAGCAGCCCTCCTGTTGGACATCACACCTATAGGTTTCTTATAACTGGGTTGTTAAAAAAATCACATAAAATTAAGACAGAATGTAATCAAGCATTTAACAAACTAACAAACTGCTTACTCTTCACAGTGCAGACTGGGAGCTACTCAGAGACCAGTTAGAACAATGTTTCTTTTAGTATAATGTTTCTTAACCTGTGGGTCACGAACCCTTTGGGGTCCTTTATCAGACATCTGCATGTCAGATATTTACATTATGATTCATAACAGTGACAAAATTACTGTTTCAAAGTAGAAAAAAGATAGTGTAATGGTTGGGGGTCCGGTAACATGAGAAACTGTATTTAAGGGTCACAGCACTAGGAAAGTTCAGAACCACTGAGTCAGTTACTATCATTTGAAGAATCTTGGAACCAGGAGAGTTTGAGGCATCCTCCCTGGGGACAACTCTTGGTAGCTCTATGGCACCAGAAGATTTCATGAATATGTCAAACTTGACTTAATTAGTCAGAAATTTTTTCCTTTCACTATACAGAATAAAAGCCTAGAATGATTATTTCATTTTTTGCATGCTACAAACAATAAGCAACCTTTGAGGCATGACTGGAGGAACAGGAACAGGCAGCCAAAGAAAATGCTGTTGACTGAATGACATGAGTCAGGGAAGCAGCTCTGTTTGTAACACATCAGGAGGGAGCGCTGTACCTTACAGATGGGCTTAAAGATGGACCATCATCATTTCCTCTCACTGTTAACAGTGGGGAGATGAGTTTTCATTTTTAATCCAATTCTATGACTTGTGCATGTGTGTTATATACACTTTATTCTGTAGTTGGCAAAATTTATAATTCTAAAAATAAGAATTTAAAAATGATATTTAAATTTGCTGAACTTTTTAAAAATCATTCCTCATATCCTTCTGTTAGCTCATCTCATGTTTGATCATTACAATGACAGATAATTTCATATTTTTCTAAGTCTATTGGCAGCCTTTTAGTTCTTTTAAAACATTTTAAAGATAATTTTAAGCTCACGTCTGTGGGTATTTCATGTGTGTTTACCACATGCGTGCAGTGCCAGAAGAGGGCATTGAGTCCCTCGAGGGGGCACTGTGAATCCAACCCCAGTCCTATGGGAAACCAGCCAATGCTCTCCATTTCTGAGCCATCTCTCCAGACCTTCCTTAATTTGTTTTAGCTAAGACTGAATTCTGCCTTAAGTCTAAAAAGAGGAAAAATGCACACACACACACACACACACACACACACACACACACACACACACACACAAACATATACACACATGGTGATGCACACACATATATATATATATGTATATAAATATGTGTACATATACAAATTTATATACATATAAATATATATTGTAACAGAAAGCTGCACCCATTATTGAAGTGTCTGCAAATTGCCAAACTGTAGAAACAATCTAGTTCTGTACCAGTACAACGCAGTTCTCATCTGTAGATGACACAATGCCATATCATACCTGTCATGTAAACTCAGGATGCTCATGGACCTCCTGTCCATAGACGACTGAATGGATAAAGGACATTTTGGCCCAGGTAATAAGATGGGATTGCACTATCCTGCCTGTCCCAAATCTCCTTCTCCCCACATCAGCACTCCCCCTTCTCATCCAACTGTCTGTCTACAAGTTCACACAAGTTCCCGTTTCTCCAGGCTGTTGTTCCAATGTTGTATTCTTGCACCTGCTTGAATATCAAACTCGATCATATGCCCTTGCCATGCTGACCGAGATGAATGCCTCAGACCTCTAAGCCCCTCAGCCCTCGGACTGTGAGGTCATTAGAGTAAATCAGCTCTTCATTGGTAATTCTCTGGTTTTAAGCACACAGCCTAATATAACATGGGTGCCTGTGATGGTTAACCTCATTGTAAACTTGACGCAATTAAAAATCACCATGGAAACATGACTCTGGGTGTAGCTATGAAGGCTCCTCCAGAAAGTTTAAGTGATAAGGGGAGACCCGTCGTGAAATGTGGGTAGCATCATCTCTTGGGCTGAGCTCCCAGACTGGGTATAAAGGAGCGGGCTGAGTGAGCCCATGCTTCCATCTCCTCATGTGACAAACTGCCTCACGTGCTCTTCCTTGCCCACCATGATGGATATACTCTCACACTGGGAGATAAAATAAAACCCTTCCCTACTCAAGACTGTTGGTAACAGCAGCAAGAGCGATGACCAATACAGTACCAATGGGATGGTTATAAGGGCTAAATAAACTCAAACCCTTTGCCAAAACCAGAACAGATACCATGATAACTTTAGTACAGGGGCTGTTCTCTGAGAATAAAATAAATGCTAAGATTAAAACCTTGAAGTGAATTACATTCCATTTGCCCACCATGGCATGATTTTATTAAAGTGCTGAACAGTTTTCATATGCCGCAGAGAGCTCAGAAGAACACAAAAATGCACTTTGTAAGCTGGGTTTTTTACATTCCTACCAGCGACGATTCAGTTGCAGGATGAAGGGCAGAGGCTAACCAAAGCCGAAGATGTAGTGAAATCTTACAACGCTGAGTTAGCAACCTCCAGAGATGACTTTCTGGCTTTTGATACTGGAAAGGACAGTGTTTACACTGAGTTGGGAGAAAACAGATGGTTTGCTAGAAGTGGGGAGTATGGGGAGAGGAGAGCGAGGCTGCTGTGTTAGTGCCCTGCTAAAGCCCACTGGGAGGCAGTGGCAAATGGCGGGCACTCAGAAGGTCGAAGAGGAATGTAATAAAGCTTTGAAAGTTACTAACTGCCAAAGGAGTTTGAGGGTATTTTTTATGGTAAGTGAAGCAAGTGATTGATTGATGAAATGGGGAGGGAAGTACAGATTCTGTTGATTAAACGTTGACCATTATAATTTTCAGTGTAACAGCTGTGCCTGAAATTGCAGTAATTCAGAATGAAAAATAGACACTGTTGTTCTAAAATAGCCCGGACCATTTGGAGCCCTGCAGCATGAGTCTGTGCTGTGTGGTTTTGCTGGGAACATAGTGGGGTGCATGTTCTTTCTCTTTCATTTCATCATAATGGCTTGTTCTATGGGTGGGGAGCTCAAACTGAACAACAATTTCACAGCGAGGGCTGGCGTGTGGGTTGTATGCAGACGTACAAGTGCTAGCCAAAGATGTAAAAACCTCTTCCTGTCTACCTAGTGACAAGTTTTATACAGAGTATTTTAATGACGAAACGTGTAAATGCTTTATCTACTAAGAGCCTATTATCAACTCATTAGCTTCTGCATTCTGTCACTTAGTTATGTTCCTGAGAAATTTACCCTTAAGCCTGTTATTCCACTTTGCTATCACATTTAATTCATTAACCCTGTTGTACCGGAAGGTAGAGTCCATAAACATGATCTACAAGTCAGCTCGGGGCTCCTTAGTGTTTACTTCTCTTCATAATTTATTTAAAGATCATTGCTTTAGCCTCCAGTGGCTTAGCACTATCTATAGGGTCAGATACATTAAGTCGTGTTTGTGTTTTAACCTACAGTACCTCCTCTACTGCATGATGTCATCTTTTACATTTCTAATGTATGTCATTACATCAAGGGATTCAAGGCATCACCCCAATATAGAGTTTAAAAAATGAAGAGGGTGATGGAACTCTCCCAACGTTTGTTCTAGAAGGATAAATCCTGGTACCAGTAGGAAAGTGAATTGGAAGACAAGGAACGAGATGTGCAGGCAAAGGGATGAGCTTTGAGATAGATGGTTAAGGACGCTGAGTGCATACCCAGAGAGGAAACAGAGCAAGGAGACACCCCCAGCGCTGAGTGGAACTCGTTGGGCAAAGAGAGTGAACGTGCTCACAGTCTCAGCCAAGCTTACCGAGACCCAAAATGGGCCTCTGCCTACCTTAGGGAGAGGATGGCACCTTTGCAAGGTAGCAGGTTACCATGGCAACAATATTCCTACCAACCGCAAATAAAGTCCATTGTCTCTCCCAGGGACCAATAGAGATTTTTCAAAAGGCCAGAAACATTAGCATTCTGGCCTAACTGGTCTTTGGTTATGGGAAAGTGATCATCAAACGGGTACCATAAACACAGTCAACACAAATTTTATATAAAGATACATGCCTAGGGTGTCTCACTGTAGGAGATTATATTAGTCAGGTTCTCTAAAGGAGCAGGGCAGGCAGAATGAGGGGGAGTTTATTAAACTGGCTTGCAGGATGTGGACCAGGTAGCCCAACAATGCTATCCCACACTGGATAGCACAGCTCAGTCCACAAGGCTGGCTGTCTCAATAGTCCCACTCTGGTGCTGATGCTACGGAAGCTTCTTTGGTCTATGCTGGTTCCAAAGATCAAGTGGACAAGCGAGATTAGTCATCATGGGCAGTACAGGTGCCTAGCTCCCCTTGGCTCACAGTTCTCATCTGTAGATAGTACAGCACCATATCATATCTGTCATGTAGGCTAATGATGCTCAGAAAGTTCAGAGCACAGGTGAATGGAATGTCAGCCACTGTTAGCAGCCGCAGCATCCAGGGAGCAGCACAGTACAGCAGTCAAATTCATGGACTAATCAGATGCCTGGACTATTACTGCTATAATTTTTAATACACGTCTAATACACTGAGCTCAAGCAAGATACTTATTCCTTCTGTGTTTCCACTTCCTTCTTTGTAAAACAGGGAAGTCATGAATGACCTTAACTACTTCACAGATTCAGCATGGAGTCTAAAGGCATTAATATTTGTAAAGTACAGACAAGACACACAGTAGGTAGTGTTAAATGAGTAAAAACATCTTGATTAGGCTCCTCCTAGATTTAAATCTTCACAATAGCTCCTTTTTCATGGTAGTTTTCAAATCCTTTTTTAAAAAAGATTATTTTTGTTTGTATGGTGTGTGTGTGTGTGTGTGTGTGTGTGTGTGTGTGTGTGTGTGTGCGCGCGCGTGCACACCACAACATCCAAGTGACTTTGAGGCCATAGGAGGATGTCAGACTCTCCAGAATTGGAATTAGGAGCAGTTGTGAGCCGCCAGTGTGGGTGCTGATAGCTGAACCCAAGTCCTCCGCAACAGTGCACACTGGTGCACACTCTGTCCACTAAGACGTCACTCCAGCCCTGATTTTCACACATCAGTTTACTTTTATATTTTTCTATGTTTAAAGAAATCAAAGAGAAAGATTGAAAAGCTTAAAATGTGTCGGGTGGGAAGGAGGATACCTGCAGACAATAGACCCTGGGGGCTTGCTTATTCTAGGCCAATTAGAGGGCTGCAGGTCCCAGGAGAAATCCTGTGTGTAAAACTAAGGTAGAGAATGAAAGAAGAAGACATTGATGTTGATCTCCAGCTCCCACACAAGCACACACATGCATATATTCATCCCTACCACCACACACACACACACACACACACACACACACACACACACACACACATAAAACGTAAATTTATTGGATGTCTACTGTGTTTCAGGTTCTGTCCATGACACTATCTCATTTAACCCTCACAAGAACCACACGGAGCAACTGGCAGCTGAAGGAGAAATGAACCATTTCATAGACGGTCAGGTTAAAGTCAGAACTTAAACCCACACACCCTTGATTCTAATGTTAACACTTTTAAAACTATGAGCACATGATATTTCTCAGATAAGTTCAAAGCAACTAATAACTACTATCAGTTACTGTTATTATTGTGTATCAATATTTCACTCTTGTCTTATTCTTATCAAATGTTCTGGTTTGGTAGCTACCCACTGGGACATATAAGAAATAATCAACCTGCGACATTGCTCCGGGTGATTGCCATGTTATCCTCAAGGGACAAGCTTAATGGATTCTTTATGGTGTTGACTGATTGAAGATGGGTCGGGTGCAGATCCCATCCTAACCCATACGGAGCATCCAAAGCCTGCCGCCTACCTGAAGCACACTGGCTTTCTGCCCTAACCATAGGATGGTTTTTTCAGTTTGGTGTTGTGTGGGGGATGTGTGAGTGTATGGTGTGTGTACATAAGTCTGCAGGTAGGTGTACCTATGGGCAAAACGTCAGAGGCCAGAGGAGGCTGTTGAGCGTCTTCTCATTCTCCACTTTCTTCCTTGAGACAGGGTCTCTCGCTTGCAGGGGCGTTTGCTGTGTTGTCTAGGCTGACTGTTCACCAAGCTGCTGGTTGCATTTTTCTTCACCCTGCAACACAGGTTATCGTCGTGGACAGCTATGCTAAGATTTTTACATGGATTCTGGGGATTCAAACTCATGTCCTCAAACTTGTACAGCAAGCATTTTAAGAACTAAGCTATTTCCCCAGGTTTCCACATCAACAATTTTTTTATCTCATAAAAATATTTGTAGCATGTTTTATCCAATAATTATATTTTATTGCATCTTGAAATGGTAGGGAGAATCCTTTGTGCCCTTTAGATGGGTTAGGCACTTAATACTTATAAGAAAACAAGGTATAATTCAAACTTACATATAATTCATTGCATATCAGGCTAAGAGTTGACCCACCATCTATTTCCGATGAGTGACATATTTGCGACCCACAGAATCTCTCATTTCATTTTCCAGTGTCACCAAATTTAGACTTGATACAAATGACCTCATATGTTATTTTCTAGATAATTTTCAGTTCAGCGTTTTGTCAAAGTTTATTTATAGCTATCACCCCCAATTGCACAGAAATGGAATCTCTCCACATCAGAGTTTAAAGGGAACAGACACAGTCTCAGATACTAGGGCAGAGAGACAATCACCTCTCAGACTCACTCCTGAAGGCTCAGAGAGAAAATAGCAATGATCTTAGATGAAATGATGAAGGTTAAATGAGGTTCCTTCTCGGCCGTGCACTGGTTACAAAGCAGTCTCTGAGATTAGAGCAGCATCCGACAGAATGTGCAAGAGTGCCCGCCTCTGGGCCTCTCAACTGCATCACCACATCCATGACAATGCTCACCCAATACATTATCTGCCTGAAAATCCATCAATGTGCATTATTTTTATTCAAGTAGACCCTTAAGACACATGTAATATACCTATAGTTGTTTTCTGCCAACCGAAACAACAAACTCTTGAAAGTGACTAACCTTTTAAGTTCATCTAAACAGATGTGGTTTTCAAAGTACCTGTATACATTTTACCCACCAGACTAAAAAAAAAACAAAAAAACAAAGCAAACCTCTCAGTATCCACAAACCATCCACATTTCCACTGAATACACGCAAATATGCATGCAAGCTAGCAAACTATCTCTCAAAAAACAAAATCAATGGAAAATTTTATTTGTGTCATGGTTAGCTATAGTATTTTATGAGTATGAAATATTGATCTTTGTGACAGTGACATTTTTAATTGGGGCCAGAAAGACGGCTCAGTGGTTAAGAGTTGTAAAAGACAATGGATGTATATGTAGTTTTAGACAAAGCTGGGGAAAGAGAAGTTTCTAATCCCTCTTTTTCTTGCCTACAATAGTGTTAACATTTATTTTTTTAAATCTATACAAATGCCAGGGTACGCTCATGTGTATATTTTAGCTGCTTAGGACTGAGAATTCATCTCTTGTCTAATGGGACACAGTCTGTCCTCTCAACCTATAAGCTCCTGTTAGACCATCACTCTCTTTCTCTCTCTCTCTCTTCCTCTCTCTCTTTCCCTTTCTCTCTCTCTCTCTCTCTCTTTCTCTCTCTCTTCCTCTCTCTCTCTCTTTCCCTTTCTCTCTCTCTCTTTCTCTCTCTTTCTCTGTGTGTGTGCATGCTCACCCGTGTGTATGTGTGCACGCACACGCATGCACGTGTATACACGTGTATACAAGGCCAGCATAAGGTGTCTCTCTCATCACTATCCATCTTCCGTGGACAGGCTCTCTCACTGAACTTGGAGTTTGCTATGGCAGCAAGCCTAGTTGCCCAAGAAGGTCCAGGGGCTCCCTCTGTCCGTGTCTCCAGTATTTTTCTTAAAGTAAACTCTCAGGGTTGTTTTAAGTTCGTTGTAAGCAGAATTGTTTTAAACAGAATGAATGTTGAATGTTTATCAGGTTTTCTACTTTCCCTTCATTTCCTCACTCTATTCTTCATCCTCATCTGGGCCCTGATCTGATGAACTTGAATTGCACAGCCCCCCACGGCTTACTGTTGAATTTCGCCCATCAAAAAGGCGATCAGGAATTCATATGGAGATAGAGAGGGACCATAGTGCACACCCAGGTTAACCTTCACCAGGCCAGAGCTCCTGAATGTGTCTCTTAGCCCACCCACGGCCACACTGGCTCCTCTCTTACAGACACTAGCCGATAACAGTGAGAGCTTCTGCTCTTGCTGGTTTCAAGGGTCATCATCCCCTGTGATAATGGATGTTCCAAATTCTGACATGAATTTTTTTTGTCATTGTTGTTCTCAGAAGGATTTACTTCTTTGGGAAGAAATTAGTCATTCTTTCCTTAAGCCAACTTATAAACTGGTACTTGGCTCCAAAGTTGAACAAAGAAAAGTAGAAATGTTTTCATAATAGTAAGAGTTAAACCAAGTGAATATTAACTAGACAGAGACGTGAATGTGATGTTTGAGGATGTGTGGGTGCGTATTGATTCATCCAGCTGACATTTGTTGAACACCTCCCAGGTGCCAGGCACAAGTCAGAGACTGCAGAGACGAAGGGAACCGCTTGCAGCTGTCAGATGGAGATGAGCTACGACTAGATCAAAAGCTCAGGTGCCAGTGCCACTAGGCTTCCAGCTCAAATGTCCTTTAAACATTAGCACGGGCACATTTATGAAGACATGGCACCGACTGCTGCTCTGAAGGGCCCACGTGGTACTAAGACCTGGTATTCCTCATCAGAGGCACAGAGTGACGACACCTCTTGTCCATCAAGTCCATGACTCATTCCGCTGCTCCACCTGGTTCATGCCAAATGGGTCCATATCCCATGGTTTCCTCAAACTTCTTCACAGCATCCTTATGGGTTACATTGCTTGAGACAGAAGAACAGACTTCATGGACCACTATAGCCTCACAGACTACACCATCCTCTTCCAAAAGGTGCTTTACACATGAAGTTTAATGCACCATGGTCACTACTGAAATCTAGTTCTGTGTCCCCAACTGGTGCCCTGCCTCTTTTGCTGTGCCTCCTTGTCCACACGTTCTGGTCTCTGTCGTGTTGCTTCAGGGCAGCAGACACATCACATCTACAGGTAGAAGCCTGGATCCTCTTGCTTTCTTCTACCGTATGAGCATCTGAGCAGGGGCCTGGAGAAGGGTGGAGCTTTCTGTATGTTTCCTGTTGGGTCTAGGGGAGGGGCCTGATGATGAGCTCCTTCTTTAGGTGAGCAGTGCACAGCACATTTAATGAGCACAAGTCTCTGTCCCACCCTGATCCAGGAACCCAGTGGTTAGCAGTTATGGGGCAGCCATTCCTTGAACACTCATCCAGTCAACATAGTTTGGGTTGATGGTAGAGAGGAAATGGAGACCCAAATGCAGCTTGGAGCATTGCTTTGGCTGACCCAAAGGAAACTCCATGAGTGCCGAAGGAGAGTGTATATCATCCATGTGGATAGAAAAGTGTTTCTACACAGGCTTGAAATACTCAGTGAAGTTGCTGATGACTATGGAAGTGTGGTGGCTTATCCTGGCCATCAACCTGACCTACCTGGGAAAATGACACCTCAGGTGAGGAACAGCCTCCATCAGCCTGGCCTATGTACATGACTTCAGGGAATTTTTCCTGATTGCTACTTGATTCAGACAACCCCAGCCCACAGTGAGCAGTACCATTCCTGCTGGTAGCTGGGCAAGCCATGGAGAGAGAGCCAGTAAGCAGCATTCCTCTATGGCCTCTGCTTCAGCTCCCATCTTTAGGTTTGTATCTTGTGTTCCTGCCTTGGATTCCTTTGAGGAGAGACTGCAAAGGAACAAGCTGAAATAAACCCTTTCCTCCCTGACTCGTGTTATTTATCCCAGCAACAGAAAGAAAATCAAGATGACAACCATTAGTACATTCCTTCTGACAGATGATGACGTTTCTACTGTCTCCATAGTTTTGTTTTCATTTTGTTTGTTCCAAGGATACCATAACTACAATCCTAGATAATCTTTTCTGACCAATCTCTTCCACTTAGCAATGGAGATTCCTCCATTTTTCACTGCTTAATAGCCCATGTTTTGATCACCGAATCATGTTCTATATCATAGAATTCGCTATCTATCCTCCTGTTAAGGAATATCTTGGTTGCTTCTGAGTTTGGTGGCTTAGGAATAAAGATGCAATAAACTTATAGATGCATGTCTCTGACTGGCATGTCAACTCAACTGGGTAACCCTTCGGAACATGGTCACTGGCTGGTTTGATAAGTATTATGTGCTTAATTTCGTAAGGGACTACCAAACAACCATTTCACGCAGACTATAAGTAAGCAAGGGTTGCAACTGTGTGTTCCCTTCTCAACTCAGTCAATTTGTATCCTGATACCCAGCTTCGATGTCATTTGTAGACGACACCATAATACAGTGGGCAGGCATTTTTACAGTTGGATTTGGCCCATCAAAAACAACAATCAGGAATTCCATATGGAGATAGAGAGGGACTAAACTACATACTCAGGTTAACCTTCACAGGCCAGAGTTTGCACGCATCCTACATGTCTTCTTTGTGAGTTATAGTCTTCTTCATGTTTTTGACTGATATTGAACTGTTCATTTTCTGTTGTAGAGTTTTAAGCCTTCTTTGTTAATTTGGAGTAACAATCCTTTATCTGATGTATTGTGTGATAGTTTCATGTTTTGCTGTTGTTGTTGTTGTTTTATTTTATGGTTGTTATTCTGTTAAAATTCTGCTTCACAGAGCAAGAAGTTTTGATTTTCACAAACTGTAGCATCATCCTTATCAAAGATTCTAACTTTACTTTTTGTTTTAATTCATGGAACTGGAGAGATGCCTTGCCAGTTAAGAGGACTGTCTGCCCTCACAGAGGACCTGGGTTCAGTTCCCAGCCCTGACGTGGAGGCTCACAACTGCCTGCAACTCCAGCTCCAGAGGAGGTGACTCCCTCTCCTGACACCCACGGGTACTGCATGTATGTGGTGCATAGACATCCATGCAAGGAAAGCACTCACACACGTGAAAGAAAAGTAATTCTTTTTTTAAAAAAAATATCAAAATGAAAAGGTTATCTTTCAGAACTTTTAGCCTTGCATTTGATATTTTGGTCTGTGACTCAGTCTGTGAACAATGCACACCCTCTGAGCGTAGAGATCGAGGAAGAAGCGCGTGCTTTGTGTTTGTTCCCCTCTCCCCAGCAGGTAGAATCAGAGTGACAGCATTCACTTCATGCATGTGTCACCAACTTTTAAAGAGCACAGACACCGTCGTCAGCTAACACCGAGCACTCCCAGGAATACCCTCTCCACTGGCACAGTGAATATCTGCTATTAGCAGAAAGATTGACGTAGTGTGTTGGATTACATCATGCACTGAGGAAAACAGCTGTAAATGCTGTAAATGAAATTGCTATCAGACAAGAGGAAATCCAAACTGAGGTGATTCTGTGAGGGGACTGAAATACAGTCCCCCACACCTCACCGTCCGAAAGGCCTGGCCTGTCTTACTGAAAGGGATGAGAAGGAATTATACAGTGTGCACATCAGAATGTAAAGGAGGAGGCTGACTGGACAGTTAGTGCAGATCCCGTGCTGCTGTTCCTCATCTTCTATATTAATCATTTCCTCTCATTATCCCTGCGCTTTTGGTAAGGGCTCTTAAAAACAAACAAACCAAAAACAAACTTTGGCTGTTTTAGAAAGTTAGAGTAACTATGAAGCCAAAATTCGTTTTTTCAGTGTTTTGTTTTTATATTTACTTACTTACTTACTTACTTATTTATTTATTTATTGTGTGTTGGAGCGGTGGGAATTAGAGGATGCTTTTTTGGAGTTGTATCTCTCCTTCAACTATGTGGATTCTGTGGATGAAACACAGCTCGCCAATCCCAAAATTTATTTTAAGGTTCTCTCTCTCTCTCTCTCTCTCTCTCTCTCTCTCTCTCTCTCTCTCTCTCTCTCTCTCTCTCCGTCTCTCTCCATCTCTCTCTATCTCTCTCCGTCTCTCTCTGTCTCTCTCTGTGTCTCTGTGTGTGTGTGTGTGTGTGTGTGTGTGTGTGTGTGTGTGTGTGTGGTTTCTGCTTCTGTATCCTGCTTCATAGTAGACACTCACAAAAGCCTTACAACTCTGTGAATGAATTACCACTAAATAAGAATGTTCAAGGACCACAGAGCAATCCTCAAATCATTATGGAGTCTTAGAGAACCTGTTGTGTTAACCGAACCTAACTCAACGGTGAAGTCAGACTGAAGTCACAGCGTGAATGACTAACCTTACGCGCATCATAGAGTTACTGAGGCAATCAGGAAGGTACTCAGGTTTAGTCCCATTTCCACACAAAATAAATGAAATATATACACCTGTCCACGGCACTGAGAAATGGGATGAAATCCTTGTGTGAACACATGAGCAGCCTTGCATTAGATTACTGTTATCTCTTACACACCATACCCAGCCTTGTGATGTTTTCTGTAAATAACTTGACCCAGATTTTTATTGTTTCACTGTATTACGTATCCAAATATTCTTCTTGCAAGTTTGGGGCCTTCTCTGTACCACACAACACTTTCTACTTCCTTGATAAAGTGGTTTTTGGACACAGTTTAATTCAGTTTCCAAGACTCCTTGGGAGTTTAGCTGCAGTGTTCTCCCTTCATCAGAGAATAGAGTGTACAGTATGATAAAAGTGATTTCATTACACGACAAGTGTGAGCAACTGTTTTCCTTCTGCTTGTGGCAGAGAAACTCTCAAACATCAAGATTCAGAACATTTTGTCCCAAAGAGCCATGAAGCTCTCCACACAGGGAGCAGAATCAGATGTAACATACAATTTATATCAGAAGCCTCTGCTCAGCTGGCTTGCAAAAGACTTCCTGACTCCAGGGTGTTTGCTTAAATGGAATGTGTGAATTCTATTTATTTTGGGAAGACTTTAGGGAGAAGTGTGTGGGGAAGGGGTCAGTATGCCAAGCGACATTGCCCACAGCCCCATCCCAAATTTCAGTGAGGCCACATAAAGTCAAAGCATCGCAAGCAAGCTTCAGGAAGCTCCCCCAGAAATCCACAGAGGGTGATTATTATATCACGGCAAAGATCTGCAACAATCGTTTCTGAATTCTAATCCTGCCGTGTAGACACTGAGAGTTCTGTTACAGTGAACTGATGTTCTGTGAAAAGCCACTTATATCGCTCTGGGTTAACTTATACGGATTGAATTTGCAAGAGAGTCTGCCAGTTTGACTGGAATCCAAGATATTGAAATGTGAAGTTTCAAAGACATGTACAGGAGCCCCAACTCGAGCTCACTTTTATTTAACTTAGAAATTAAGCATTGTGCTATTAGATCAGTATTTGTGGTATTGGGTCAGTATTCATGAATAAGGGGGTGTTGGGGAGCATTTGACCACTGTAACACAATACTTCAGGTGATTAAGGAATAGGGGGAAGGGGGTTATTTGGACTCCAGTTCATGATAGTCAGTCCCGGTCCTGGAGCCTAAGATGAGGTGACATTCCACAGCTGATAAGAGCATTTGACATAGACCAAGGTTCTCTTTGGGTAAGAAGTTCTCTTCACGTGCCCACCTCCTTGATCTTCAAGACCTCTGACCTCTCTGAGGGTTCTGATCTTTGGTCAGTAAAATGCCTTCTCCTCCTTACAAGGATCAGTCGTATCTCCAGAGCCCAGGTGAAAGTCCTGGCATAGGAGTGCACGCTTGTAATCCTAGCTCCGGGAATATAGGAACAGGATTCCCACGGGTTCAGCCTAGCCTACTTAGTGAGTTCAAGGCCAGTGAGAAACTATCTAAAGCACAAGGGTGATGCGCCTGAGGATGACATGTGAGGCTGTCATCTACCTCCACATGTGCAGATGCACAGATGCACACATTGGGAGGGGGCAGGAGTGCAGAAGAGAGAGGGGGTGGCCCCAGGGACCTGGTAACAGCATGATACCCAGTGACCATCCAGTCCCTTCTGCTGGCAAATATTTACTGAGTAGCAGGCACGGTTAGGGCTTCTGAGCAGTGGGCTTCCGCTTAACAAGGATGTTATTTTAGGATAACAAAAATCAGCTTTATGAGGAAAAACAGAAACGAGATGTCATAGCAGGTGACATAATGTATGTCATTTGCCTGTCCTCACACAGAACAGCCAGGGAAGAGAGACGAGCTCCCAGGATGTCAACTGGAGCTACTCCTGGGTCTCCTGTGGTGATTTCCACAATCTGCAGGCTTGTCACTCATGTTCCGTGGGATTGAGTGTCATGTCCCCAGGGTGCTTTCTTGATTGCTCTGCTTATCTGTGTGGTGGGGGGAGCTTTCTTGACAATTCCCCTAGAAGAGAAATCCATTTTCTTGAGAGGTCAGAATTTTCAACTCAGGTTGTTTTGATTTTGCCATGAGCAGTGAAGGGTGGGGGACTCCTCGAGTGTCTCCAGTGTAGTGGTGTTGCTGCTGTTCTTGAAGTACCCTCTTCCACTGGGCCAGTATTGATGTCATCTTTCCTTATCTTTCATCTCAAAAAACATCAACCCAACATTTAGGAAAGGAGAAAAAATATAGATGGAATATAGATGGAAGAAATATGATGATATAAAACTGTCTAACGAAGTAAACTGTGGTTCTCAGCAAGGGCTGAGTTCTCCAATCTCTGGAAACATGTGTCTTTGTATGGTCAAGGGTATGGCCATAGGTTAGGATGCTACTGGTACCCTAGTTGGTAGTGCCCAGGGATGCTGTTAAACAGCCCACAGTGTACAGGACGACAGAAGTGCCTGATCTCATCTGCCATCCATGCCAAGCTTGCTGTGCGCTTAGCCAGTTAATTATTCCTGAGCTCTGACTCAAGGCTCAGTGATGTCCTACCTGTGTCAAACTCATAAAGTGTCACAGGTATATTACCAACTCTTAGATGCCCTTTACCCTACATGTTTGCAGTTTAGATGCACAAGTTCTAATAGAAGAGAAAAAAATAAGATTTTTTAAAAACATCAGTTTTTGCAAAGCAGGTATGCTGACTCCTGTCTGAAACCCCAGCACACTGGAGGCTGATCCAGGAAAGGACTGTTACAATTTCAAGCCATGCTAGGATACAAGTGAGTTCTAAGCCAGCCTTGGCTTCATATTATGACTTTAAGTAAAAGTATTTTTAAATTTTCCTTTTATATAATATTTATAACTATGTCTGTGAGATGCAGCTTTTTATGTATTTGTATTTACACTTACATATTCAAATCCTTAGGAAATAACCTGAGTATGGTGATGCAAGCCTTTAATCCCAGCACTCAAGAGGCATAGGATGTAAACTGTACCCCTTTCCTTCTTACAAGCTGCTTTTGATCAGAATGTTTCATTACATCAACAGACACCAAAACGGGACAGTATCTAAAGAATCAGTAACATCATTTCTCTGGATGCAGCAACACCAAAGAACAGCCAAAGAACAGCCAAAGAACAACCAAAGAAGCCTGGGGCTCCTCAACTGGATTATGGACGACAATGCTACTCTGTGATCAGAGGACCCGAAGCTGATGCCCGCATCACAATTTAGTCAGGCACACCTGAAATACGGGACAAACCAGGTGATGGAGTGGGATCCTCACGGGCTGGCGTGGCATTGCTTAGAGGTGGTGACAGTAGAGGAGTGCAGATTTGCACGTGTTAAAGCCAGCCATCCAAATAGAAATGGGAACAAAAGAACGGGTCTATTATTCAAAAGACTCCCTGATTAGATGATGTTTGCAGCAATGCTTAGGAATGGACTAACCTGTAGGGATTGCATTTGAATTCTATGAAGATTCTCTTTCTAAAAGGTGATGAAATCACTCCTAGTTTGAGAGGATTTTATACTATTATTCAGATCAGCAATGAAAACAAATATGAGTTTTAAAAACAGGTCCACATTTAACATTTTGCTATAGAAACAAAGAATTGAATTGTGTCAGGTGTTTACAAAATTTATGGTACTCTGAAATCACCAGGTATGTCCACTAATTTAATAAAAAATCATATTTTATATGCTAAAGTGTGACACATAGTTGTCATTGTACCCATTTTTGGCTCTCAGGGTTGCATAATCCAGTTTCAAATTGCTTTTCATCTTCTGAGAGAATCTTTCATAGAAGGAGCTCAGAACCTTTTAGAAGACACAGCCCGGAGTTCCTGTTCCTTCTATTCCTGCTTTTAGCTGCTCTCTATGAATTTGTCTAGTCCAAGTGACCCATAGAAGCAAAGTGACACTTATGAATGTCTTCCAGGCTCATCCATGTTGTGCCATGTGTTAGAATTTCCTTCTTAAAGCAAAGCATTGACCCCTTGTGTGTGTGTAGCTGACTGTCAATCATTCACCTGGATTGCTTTAGTTTTTAGTTATTGTAAACACAGCTTTGAGGAGGTGCTCAGAATCTGATCAAGTGCCCATTCTCAGTTCTTTAGACTTTGTACCCAGAACTGGGTTTTCTGGACCATGTAGTGATGCTCTTTGTAGCCCTTTGAGGAACAACGATGCTGTTTTCCACATCAGCTGCACCACTCTCCATTCCCAACAGCTAGGACGAGGTTCAGCCTCTCTACCTTCTTACCAACACTTGTTAATCTTTGTTTTTTGTAATTTTGTAATTTTGTTGTTGTTGTTGTTTGGGATAACAAATGGTGCATTTATTTGAAAACAGTTAATAAATAAATTTTATCATTTATTAATGATTAAAAATCAAATTTGCATACTAAAAAGAATACGTAATTGAGAAATACTGTTTTCTTGCCATTAGGATTTCCAGTAAGCAGTGAAAGTGTTCTAAAAAGGCCTAGAGGTATTTAAATGTGTGTTAGCATCATCCTAAGAACCAGTCTTCAAGGGTCGAGAGAAGAAGATTTGTTGTGCCTGAATGATGGGTCCCAGGAGAGATCTCGTTTACATCAACAGTTAATATTTTTATACATGTATCAATTACTTTGTTACAACACTTAATTCACAATATTTTTTAATATCTTATGAATCCATCTAGTTACAAGATGAGCTATATTTTTAATTAATTGAAGGGATAATTGCCAAGTAGGATCCCAAGAGGCTGAATTCTCTCTGAAAGTGAAAATGGCCACACTGTCATTCACCATTGTACTCCACTGCCGAGAGTCAACACGGCTGGCTTGGGTTGGGTGCTCGAACTTTGTTTTTTGGCGCACACATGTGCACGCGCGCACACACACACACACACACATACATATACACATACATACACACACATATACATATACACACACATACATACATACACACACATACACACACATATACACATATACATATACACACACATAAATACATACACACACATACACACATGTAGTAATAATTAAAGAAGAGGCCACACATTCAAAGAGAACAGTGAGGGGATGTGCAGAGGAGGGTTTGAAGGGAGGAAAAAAAAGGGGGGAAATGAGGCAATTATAATCTTAAAAAATATTTTAAAAGTTGTAATCATCTGTACATGTTTCTTGTATACCAAAGGAATTCAGGAAGATCAACTGAAACATACAAACTCTCCAGAGAACTCAGGCAAAATGTCCCAAGAGCAAATTCATGCAAACTTGGTAGTCTCCTCTGGGCCAAGGATAACCACTCTGAAAAGTCTAAATGAACCCAGATTGCTCATAGAATAGTAGATGCCACACGTTGTAATGCATTTACGAAGAAATGCAAGGAATCTAAATAAACTATAGAAAACCTATTGGCTTTCGCATCCGCAAATAAGCAGATGAGACAGCGTACTCTGATGTTAAACTAGAAAACAAAAGCACCCTGTCTTCTCTAATGCCACTTAGTTAGAATAAAAACATGGAAAAGGCTTTTTTTTATTTTTTTCAAAGTACAAAGAAATGATGCTAATGGAAGTGAAAAACGAGGCTAACTCAGTCCATATAAGCCTGGGGGACTATACTCTACTAATTATTAAAATCCATTAAAGCGTTTCAATGATTAAAGTAACCCAGACAGGATGCAATCTAAAACGTAGAACTGGGAGACAGCCCCATGAGCAGGGCTGTTGGTAGAATTCCCACATGTATATAGTCTGTGTTATAAATCTGGTGGTGATCAGATTGGGGCCAACAAGGCAGCTCCATCATGCCATCAAAAGCTGGGGTTTTAAGACATGGGCATTTCCTCTGTGGAACATGAGAAACAAAGGGTGACCTGAAAGCAAGAGGGCAAGGGAGGAGGGGGCAGGGCTGGGAATAGGGGGCGGGGACTTGGTGGAGGGGGCGGAGCTGGGAGGAGGGAGCGAGGAACTCACTTACAGGTACTACCCAGAAAAGGTCACCTTGAAATTCAGTATTTTTAGAAGAGACATCTGTCCACCCAGTGCTCTCGATATTGGAGTCCTTCCTTCCTGAGGGGTAGCCCCAGGCTGAATTTGAGTCCAATGTGATAGTTATTGCTGGAACAGCCTCTGTGGTTCCATATTGTAACTCAGAAGAAAATGAAATAAAGACAAACGTGTGGCCCCTCTGTGATGGCCTACTTGGTAATCTTACCAACTTGCCTGGCACTGATTAGTAAGTTAACATATGACAAGTTTTATACAGAGAAAAGACAGGTACCCACAAAAGATTGATTCTACCAACCTGGCTAACACTTCAGAAAAATAATCTTTCTTAAGGAACACACAAACTTTCAAATTATGCGATACTTAAAATTTTATACTGATATCATTTTTCTGATTCAAATGAAATGTTATTGAAAAATGCTGAATATGAAATATTAAATATTTTGTGTTTTCATGTGTATACAGATAGTTGCATGTTTATACAAAGAACTGTGCCAGGTATAAACATTGAAGTTAAGCATAGATAAATGTGTATAACATATATATACATATATCAGTGTATGGATATATGTAATGCAGGCTCAAATCATGAAACAACTCAGATATTCATACTAGGCAAATGCAGACAGCGATACCAAACCTGAGCTCTGAGGCCTGAGCTGGATTGTTGTGTTCTGGGAGAGGCTGCGTGTCTTAGAGACACTTGAAGCAGAGCTGAGGAACCGATTACTTTTCTTTCAAGGCTCAAAGACCCCACAGTTCATAGGATCTCATCTTCAATCTCTGGTTTACAAGAACACCCCCAAAAAATCAAATAGATACATGTGTTCGGTTAACATGTTATTTATAATTCTTCTAAGATTTTCTTTAGAAAACATCTCCAGCAGTGTGTTCTAGGCTCTAAACAAGCATGCTTTTCTCAAAATAGTAGGCAGCTGGTCAGGAAAATGGTTGGGAGCTGAACATACCACTCTGGTCATCAGTGAAGAGCCTGTGTCCAAAGCCACCGAGACACGCAGGTGCTGTCTGTGTCACTGATCACAAGGCCTTATCTCTACCCCTGTTCTCCATCTCTGCCGTGTGCTCTGTTTATATCTGCCTTTCACTTCCCTTAAGTCTTGTGTCTGTTAATTGTCCCTAATAGGAGTCTTTGCTAAAAGATCAAGTGGTCACGTAGAAGAATCATGGGTTATGTATGAGTTAGACAATTTGCCAACAGAGAGAGAGAGAGAGAGAGAGAGAGAGAGAGAGAGAGAGAGAGAGAGAGAGAGAAAGAGAGAGAGAGAGAAAGAGAGAGAGAGAGAGATATCTGCCCACTAGCACGAAGCCATTAGGATTACTCTGAGAGGAGAAATTGGAATTTTTTTTTTATTTTTACACAACAACTATGCACTGTATTCCACACGGATGATAATATATATTAATCCACTCACAAAAAATATTGTTAATTTACTGACGTTCTGCTCCTTAAGACAGTATAAGAATTTATCGGTGCAGCAAAAGGTAGCATTTGAAATGAATTTAAACATATAGTTACAAGGGAATATCTACTACCAAGAATTTGACTCACAGGTTTAGAATGTGTTGATCCGGAAGGCTTATTAGTATAAAAAAGCAAACTCTGAAGTCTTTCTCCAAGAAAACTTTTTACTAAAAATATATATTAGTATTGTTTAATTTACTCATGAGAGGGAGAACTCGTGGAGGGAAGCTGTCAGATCTGAAGCAGGCTTGGCCACCTAAGGGGCTGGATTTGAGGGAATAACAGTAAAATTACGTAGAACTTAGAAACCCCAAGAGACATTGTTTTATGACTGAGCAGGGCGACTCCAAATTAGATATTTACAAATCTTCTCCACACTCCCCAGACTGCTGAGTGCGGGGTACGTGGTGAGACTCAGAGACCTCACAGCTACTTTGAAAGAATAGCACATGGACTTAGGTGTGTTACACGGGCTGCTTGCAGTTCCAAGTCAGGTGAGGGGAGATTGTGTTGATTTCTGTGTTCCCTTCGCCTGCACAAACCCAGAGCTAAACCCGCAGGCCCACGCCTAATGACCCTGTTCTTACGGGAGGGAAAAATCAGACCTTTCCTTCCTCAAATGTCCCAGTGGCCAGAGAACTCCAGAGTGCAGTACACAAACCTCTTATCAAACCTGACTTTGGCAAGTTGTCCTGGTAGATGAGATCATGTAAAAGATATAGTATGCTATGCATATGTGTGTGTGTATATATGTATATCCATGTATATATGCATATATGCATATGCATGCCACATCCAGCTTGGTTTACTTATCATTCCTTTATCGCTTCTAGTTTTTGTAGTAAGGGGGAAGTCGTGACATCTTAACATTGATTGTCTGACATCAAATCTCGGCTTTGGCTGTAGAAATCAATGCCTTTATTGCCTTTTGGATTGACTTTTATAAATATTTCATGAACTTTCATATTGCTGGGCTGCCTGCCATTTCAAAACACGATGATCTGCATGATGTCAACCTGGAATAGGTCTTTAAACCCATTCCTTAAGGTTCGAGTAGCAGGGAGAACAAAGAAGCGTAATTTAAATAAACCCATAGCTCTGAATATTGAAGATATAGTGCCATCTGGTGGGAGAAAAAATATTCAGGGGGAAATGCACCAGGAGAGAGAACTGGGGTGGGATGCCAAGCAAAGATGAAAGGCACTTCCTAACCTCAGGTTCCAGTCTGTGGGTGAGGGTGGTGTGGGAAGAGTTGCTCTGGGACCCATCGAAGCCATGATCTCATGAAGTCACCCTAGAGAGAAAATCACTTCTCCTTCTTCACACCTCATTCTATCCCCCTTGTAATTCCTCCCTCCGTTTACTCAACAGTTACCTGCAGTGCCATTCAAGGAGCTGAGGTCACTGGTTTAAATATAGATGAAGGGACTAGGAGAAACAGCTCAACAATGAAGACCCCTTACTGCTCTTCTAGAAGACACAAGTTCAGTTCCCTGTTCACAAGATGGACAGCTCTGTGGCTGTTACAGATGGGCATCTAACTCTAGCTCCTAGGGGTTCAGCCTCATCAGAGGAACCTTCTGGAATCATTGGATCTGTGTTGTGAATATTTATTCCAAGTTCATAATTTTAAGTCTCCTATTGTTGCTGTCTCTGTTCCTTCTACCCTGACATGGTGACTCTTCTCACAAGTATCCAATGGTTCCCAATGGTTCCCGGGATGGACACCATGTCTTTCTTTAATGTCCCAGTCAAACTGTCACCGACTCCCATGCTGGCACTGCATTTTACTAAGCTTACAAGAGTGCTCTTAGTTTCTCCTACTCATAAATGTCAGAGAGGAATCCAGACTTACCCTGTGACCCATCAGGGCCTAGAATGTAATGATAGTGACAACTGATTGAGCAAGTGAAGTTCAGACTAGGACACGGATGCCACCCACCACTAGATCAGGATCCAAAAAGGGAATAAAAAAATATCAGTAAGTTTAACTCCAAAGAGAGCGTGTCCTACTACAGCCTCAGAAGCAAATAGCAAAGCCTGAATAGGAAATGCATCTATCTCAATAGCATGAGAATAACATTAGCCTGGGAATGTGTCTGTATTTTCAGTCCCAGCTTGTCAACGTCAACAAAACTTTGTGTGTAAGTAACCAAAACCAATTTTAGATGGCTGGGTTTCCACTAATCAAGTAGCCAACTTTTGATCAATCATGGCTACCTGTCTATCACCTCACTTGAGGATTAAGCAAAACCTTTGTTCCAGGAGCCCAAACAAGGTAGTGCAGAGCTGTGGCAATCAACTTAGTTCTCTACTGTGTTCTGTGTCTAGGCTATAGAAACAGTTGTTCACAATGCTGGGCATGACTCTTCCTCTGGTGTGAGAGATCACACCAGCTTTTTCTGCCATCTGTGCTGATAGGAACTGATGAGAATATCCAGCCTGCACACCAGGGTGTTGGTGTATGTTTAAGCTGGCTTCCTACCTGTGGCCTTCTGTTGTAAGCACAAAGCATGAAGCAATTGCTCTAGGACACTCTTCTGTATTAGTCGAGGTTCTCTAGAGTAACAGAACTTACAGAATGAAACTATATATACCAATGGCCAGCTGTGAATGGAAAGCCCATGAATCTAGTAGTTTCTCAGTCCCCTGAGGCTGTGTATCTCAGCTGGTCTTTGGTATAAGCTGGGATCCTGAAGAAGTAGGATCCAATGGATGAGTGCAGAGTGCAAGCAGGCACAGAAGAATGAACTCTTCCTTCTTCATTGTCCCAGAAGATTTGGCCCAGATTAAAGCTGTGCCTCAAGATCTGGATTAAAGGTGTGTGTCATCTGACCTCAGGATTTAGATCAAAAGCTTGGTGTCTCCCAGCCTCAAGGTCCAGATCAAAGGCATGTTTTCTCCCTGACTCAAGATCCAAATCAGGGTTATGCCCTCCATTTCTGGATTGTAGTTCATTCCAGATATAGTTAAGGTGACAACTGAAAATAGCCATCACACCACAAGAGAAAACAATACTCTTATCCTCATATTGTGTTGTCATGAGTTGAAACCATTTTTACTTAGAAACAAGGAGGCTTGATTTCTTCATAGTGTCAAAGTTGAATATAATGTTCAAAGCCATGTGGACATTGACTGGAAAAAAAATGATCAAAACCCTGGAGTTCAGAACAAAAGTTGAATTCTGTGCATTTCAGTGTCCTCATTTGTATGATAAGAACAATACTAACCCCTGTTCCTCGTGGCTCTTACACAGTACCCGGTATGTAGCACACGATATAGAAGCCAAAGTTCTCATTAAAACAGTTACCATGATGTCTGTCTTACTTAGGATTTTTATTTCTGGAACAAAACAATGTGACCAAGAAAGAAGATGGGGAGGAAAGGCTTATTTGGTATACACTTCCAGTTCATCATTGGAAGAAGTCAGGACAGGAACTCAAATAAGGCAGGAACCTGAATGGAGGCAGGAGCTGATGCAGAGGCCATGGAGGGTGCTGCTTACTGGCTTGCTTCCCATGGCTTGTTCAGTCTGCTTTCTTATAGAACTCAGGACCACCAGCTGAGGGATGGCACTATCTTCAGTAGGTTGGGTCCTCCCTTATTGATCACTAATCGAGAAAATGCCTCATAGCTGGATAACCAAGTTATAAAGAAGAACGCTTACTTTTCCCTTGGACTTCTAGAGTTTGTAGCTCTTGAGAGATTGGCCAATTGGCTTTAGGTGTGTGGCAAAGAAGCCCAAGAGATTTAGGCAGAAGAAACCTGCCTGGGGGTGGGGGGGTGTTGAGTAGAAAGAAGATAGAGAAGAGATCAGAAAGCCACTAACCCCTGAGGGCATTCACTCTTCTACACAATGGCTTAATGACTTCCCCACAGAGCCTCAACCTTAAACCTCTTCTTAATACACCACTGTGTAACCAAGCTCTTGACCCAGGCCTGTTAGGGGAACATTCAAGATGGGAGCTGGAGCAACTGGCATGTCCCTAATGATCAACACTACCTGTTTAAACCAGTTCCCTAGAGCAAGAATGCTATCTAGAGATAAGTAATTCATAACCCACTAACGGAGGTTTATTTTTCTCCTTTATCTCCATATTGCTGCCTTTCCTACATCTGAAAGAGTTACGATGTCCTTTTTGCTTCCTTATTCTGACATTTACAAGAAAATCCCCACTCTAAGGAATGCCCTAATAGGTTACCCAACTTTTAAATGTGTCACTTTTGTGCCTGATGTCTGCACTAATGATTCTCTGTAAAGATCTCATCTTACAAATCTTCTAGACAAAAAGATACAGCTCAAGAGTAAAAAGAAACCAGTGAAGGGGGGAAAATCCTAATTAATAAAAGTAATCCTATGTAATTGCAGGATGCTGTCTCCTCCACAGAGTAATCAAATCACAGCAGGATGTCAGTCTAGAATTGAGCAATTCCACATAGAGGTTGTGTGTGTCAAAGTCCCTAAACTATTTGATGTTCTTGAAACTGCAGATATTCTAGAATGTTGCTCTGTAGAATTCTGCCCTCCCTTCACTGCCCCCCACCACACACTTAATCCACCCAGCTGATTTCTTACACACACAATGTTTTACTCCAAATTTCATCTCAACCAAGCTGTCTCCACTAAGACTTTACCCCTTCAGAGTGTTTCTTTAGGATGTAGGAGTCTGTCCTTCACGTCTCCATTTTTCCACTTAGATTATTCATTTTGCATATTATATATTTTATCTCAATGTTTAAGTATAACAGATGCATATTAAATATTTATAAAAATTTTTTTAAAAAGGTATAGATGTTAGCTCAAAAGCCCATTTCTCATTTCTAACCAAAAAACAAATCCTGCAAAAGATCAAGTCTTAAATACAGAATGGGGAGAATCTGGTTCTATTGATAGTAAATCAATGTATTTGTTTGTATAATCTATATAGATTAGTTTGTGAGATAATTATTTATCTCCTCATAATTAACACAATTATATTTTCTCCCATATGCATTTCAATATTTATTTTTTTGAAGACCAGATGGAGAAGTATGTCCATCAATGCTTAATTTTTTTTCTTCCTATGAGATTTAAAAATATATACAGCTAAATTATTTCCTAAATATAAAAGAAATAAAAGTATTAATGTTTCACTGACACTTCAAAATTGGAAGTAGGGCTTTTTTTCCCCCCTCGGTGTGCTGAAGCTTGCTACCAATAACTGGAGCTTATTGTCACCTTCAAAGAAAGCCCCTTCCCTCCTGTCACAAATTGTGCCCTGAAACAACCACTGTTCTCCAACTTTTCCTATGCACAGTCCTCAGAAACTGTCATCCAAGTGACCCGGTTGTGGAGCGCCTTCATCAAAGGACCCAAAAGCATAGTGAGGCTTAAAGTGTCACTCATCACAGAGATAACGATGCTTTGGAGACCTGGTGTCATTTGATCGTTTCTTTTTTCCTAAGTGCCATTAAGTCGCTCTTTGGCCAAGCATCAGCTTAGCAAACAATGTGTAATTCAAACTCCAACCGAGATTGGGCTGGAATGCAACCCCCGACTAATCACGGTGGTGGCAGAACCGGAGAGCAAAACTCTTTGCCTGATGTTTGCTGCCCAGCAACACACCACCGGGGCTCCTGCCAGAGGGGCTTATCTGAAAGGACAGCGTAAGTGCTCTCCAGTTGCTTCAAGCTTGGGACCATGTTCAGTTGTTCCCTCCATGAAGAAACGTGGTCGAGTTTAACATAAATCAGAACGCTGAATTAAGAACAGCGTCTACCAAGTCACCAGTGAGAAACGAGCCTCGTTGCAATGACCTTCCCAGCACCAGCAGGAGTACTGAGTCCTTGCGGGTGTCCAGTCAGTGTTGGGCCCCTTAGCTGACCCTTGCTTCATTTTCCATGTCTATCCGGTCACTCGTCATTCAGCAAGGGTTTTGCCTTCTATTTTTGTTGTTAAACACAACAGGTGGCAGACATTTTTATCTTCTTTCACCTTTGTGAAAATTTAATGCTTCCTTTCTGTGAGTCCTTCTCCATATCTCTCCTCCGTTTCTTTGTGGATCTGTCCTTTGCCTGCAGGTAATGACCAGTGCAGCACAGTCTTTGGTGGATTCGCCTTCGCTTTTTCTGGGCGCTTCTAGACTCTTCCCCACTGTTTCCTCTCCTGACTTTACCAATCCACAGGCTTCCTCATTAGGTCACAGCTGCGCACCCTGTGCTGGAATTTCCCGTGTCCCCACTGGGTGGCGATCTTCAGCACAGGAGCCGGAAAATAAATGCCCAGGGAATTTTTATTTATTTATTTTTTTTAAGTTTAATCGGTTTATCAATTGTGAGTGATTTTTTTAATCTGTTTTCATTCACCTCATTTGTCACTAGTAAGATTCCTCAAATACATGAGTTCCATGTTTATTGTTAATGCATTAACTTAATTAATTGTTCCTCACACGTGATACATGAGTTTACAGTAACAGCCTAGACTGGACTTCATCATTGTCATAATAAATTTTACTTTAATTTGAACATTCTCCTAAGCTTAAAGAATTAAGGCATATTATACTATACCAAAGATGCCTCTATTAAAGTCTCTAACGTGTAAGGCAAGGCAGTGGAGAAACACAGAAATGTATACATACCCATAGACAGTTTTAGTTTTCAGTTGCTCCTATAACAAATCTTTATAAGCCCAGTGACCTAAATCAGCACAAATTGATTAGTTTACAATTGTAGAACAGAAGTCCAGCAATGGCCTTCCCGACTGAATTAGGTCCAGGCCGGTTCCACCGTGTCTCCCATGCTTCCCCAGGGGCCACGTGCTCTCTCTGTCCTCCTTCAAACGTGGAGCCATGACATCTCTCAGACCCTCATTCCGTAGATGTCACTCTCTGACCCTAGTCTGGACAGACTCGTGGGACAAGACTACCCCTTGCTAGCTGCCTTACAATGGCCATCTAGTGACACGGAACTGGCATCTTAGTTAGTAGAGTTGGGCCAACCACACAGTCATTTGGAAAGAGATAAGTAACAGCAACCCTGGCCTTCACAAACATGAAGCAATCATGCATAGTTACTTATGTATTGTATATGTTTGTGTGTTTGGTCTGCATGTGTGCATGTGTACCGCACATGTGCCCTTTGCCTTAGAAGGTCAGAGGCAGAGGCGACGTCATGCTGCGTTCTCACTGTTGGTTCTGTTTGTGAGACCTGTAGCTCGACCCTGCTGATAGCAAGATGTCTTCAGGAAATGCAAAAATTGGGCATCCTGCTCCCAACCTCAAAGCCACAACTGTTATGCCAGATGGACAATTCAAAGATATCGGCCTAAGTGGATACAGAGGAAAATATGTTGTATTCTTTTTTTACCCTCTTGACTTTACTTTTGTGTGTCCCACGGAGATCATTGCTTTCAGTGATAGAGCAGAAGAATTTAAGAGCTCAACTGCCGAGTGATTGGAGCGTCTGTGGATTGTCACTTCTGTCATGTGGCATGGATTAACACACCCAAGAAACAAGGAGGATCGGGACCCATGAACATTCCCTTGGTATCAGATCCCAAGCGCACCATTGCTCAGGATGATGGAGTCTTAAAGGCTGATGAAGCTTATCTCTTTCAGGGGCCTCTTTGTTATTGATGGTAAAGGTAGCCTTCGCCAGATAACAATAAATGATCTTCCTGTTGACCGCTCTGTGGATGAGATTCTGAGACTAGTCCAGGCCTTCCAGTTCACTGACAAACATGGCGAAGGGTGCCCAGCTGGCTGGGAACCTAGCAGTGATACCATCAAGCCTGATGTCGATAAGAGCAAAGAGTATTTCTCTAAGCAGAAGTGAGCGCTGGACCAGTTTTCTGCCAGGCAGCATTGAGCAGCCAGAAGAAATTTGTACTCTATTCATGCTTAAACACATCATGTGGTGTGATTCCAGATGAGCCTTTCCTACAGGGCTGGGGGTGGTTAGCCTTTCTTCAACTATTGGTAATGGGCAGACCACCTTATAGCAGTCACAGAAACCAGCCTGTTAATTCTCTCTCTTTTTTTTAAAGTATCTATTAAGGTCGGAAGCGGGGCACCAGATCCCCTAGAACTGGTGTTAACATGGGTTGAGAGCTGCCATGTGGGTGCTGGGGACAAAACCTTAGCCTTCTGCAAGAACAGCCAAAAGCTCTTGAATACTGGTCCATCCTACAGTCCCTACACAGTTATTTAGTATATCCAGTTCACGAGGATAAATCTTTACATTAGTAACACACATATAAAAAAGAAAATATTCGAATCCATATTTGACTTCAATATATAACACTAAAATTCAAACGACAAATTAAGAAAATGCATTTGTGTATCCCGAGGGGATATATTTTGAGAACACCGATAACTAGCCTCCCCCTCAAGAAAAACAACAAAAAGACTGTGGCACTTTGTATGCTGAGTGATGGTGGTGTTACTGGTATTGCAATTTCAGTTGTATTATAAAATGAAGCAAATAAATAATGTCATCAGGAGTTCTGAGTTTTAGTATAAGAGAAAGGAGATATTAGAAGTGGTAGATAACATGGTATGCAGCAATGTTGTGTTAGAACCAAAAATAGTAAAATGAACCTTAAATTTTATTGATTTTTATGTATATATGTGCCTGCATGAGTTTATATGCACCATGTACATGCAGTAGCCTACAGCAGCCAGAAGAGGGCGTCAAATCCCTAGAACTGGAATTACAAGCGATAGCCACCGCATGTGCTGGATGGAACGAAGCCTAGGGTCTCTTTAAGAGGAGCTCGTGCCGAAAGCACTGAGCCATCTCCACCCCAACACTCTTTTAGACGCAGACTTTCCAAACATAGGAAGCATTTCAGGGCACTAGTATTATTTACACCAGTTAGTGTGCTAGAAAGCACACCCCAAAACTGACTGTAAGTACAGAGGTTTATTAGGAGAAGGGGCAGACGTCTCAGAGGGAATGATGGGAAAGAGATGCCTCACGTCAAAGCACCAATTTCACATCTGTGGAAGGAGAGAGAGGGGGAAAAAGAGAGGCTCAGACCGTAACATATCTAAGGAGTGTTTAGCCAGGCTAACGAAAAATCCGCATGTGGAAGTCCTACGGAAGTAAGCCCATCCTCATGCGCCTTTGTTGTGCTGATTCATTAATGAGTGTCAAAGGCGGTGAGTAATGCATCTTCTTGAACTGTGAAAAGGCGCTAGTCTATAAAATTATGAGAACACTATAAAACTGACGGGAAATAAGAACGTGCGAGTCTGAAGGGGATATGAACGCCACAGGAAGAACAACAGACTCAACTATCCTGGACCTTTGGGGTTCTCAGAGTCTGAACCACCAACTCAAGAACATACACAGGCCGGGCTGGATCTAGGCTTCCCCGCACGTAACATAGCAGATGTGCAGCTTGGTCCTGAACAACTGGAATGGGGGATATGCCAAAAGCTGTTGCCTGTACATGGGTACATGGGATATGTTCTTCTAACTGGGCTGCCTTGCCTGGCCTCAGTGACAGAGGAAGAGCCGAGCCTCGAAGAGACTTTATATGGGGCGGGGGGGGGGGGGGGAGCTTCTCAGAGGAGAAGGGGATGGAAGATGGGGGATGGGGGGTGGATGAAGAATTATAGGAGGGGGAAACTGGGAGGGGAGGAGCAGCAAGCTGTATGTAAAAGTGAATAAGTAAAAAAATAAAAAACATAAAAAAGAAACAAAACGATCTGAGACAGAGATCATGTCATTCTGTGAGAATCTCGTGATAGATACAATCTTCATGTGAAGACAGGGTTTGCCTTCAGGGTGTGAACATATCAGTTACCAGAACAGACTTCATCAGCCCACTAGATTTGCAAACTAAGCTTTCCCTTGTCTGTTTCCAGACAACTCTGTCCTTGGGCTAATGTTTTAGGCTGGCAGAGGGAATTCTCGGCCTTTCTCAAACTCGCCTTGCTAAACAGGACCCCAAGGTGTTAAGACAAGTCATCAGGAAAGCTTATCGCAGAGCACAAAACTCAAACAAGTTTGTGCTGTGTTTTACGCTTTATGGTGTTTTGGGGTTTTGTTTGTTTGTTTGTTTTTGTTTTGTTTTGTTATTGTCGGGGGGGTTGTTTGGTTGGTTGGTTGGTTTGTCTTAGTTTTTGGTTTTTCTAGACAGGGCTCCTCTGGGTAGCCCTCAAAACTTGCTTTGAAGACCAAGATGGCCTTGAACTCAGAGATCCACCTGCCTCTGCCTCCCCAGTGCTGGGATTAAAGTTGTGAGCCACCACACCCAGTTGTGCTGTGTTCTAATGAGTCACCCTTCAAGATCTCCTGTATACCAGACAGTTTTACATGAGGAAGAAACCACATTTCTAAGAAATGCCACATGGCTGGTTTGCTTAGAGAGTTCAGCAGGACAGGTAGACTGTCAGTTCTGACTCTAAGCTCACAGTACTCAGCAGAGCCCACCACTTGCTGTGCACATTGTACATGAGTTAACAGCAAAGTATAAAGCCAATTGCTACATCAGTACGGGCCGGCGTGAGGCACAACCAATAAACTAACAAGTACAGCACAGATACGTTTGAGACACAAAGCCGCCCTCTCTAAACCTGGGGCTCAATCTTTCAATTATGTTCTAGACATTGGTTTATAATATTTGTATGCCTATGGTCATAAATCAGATGTAGACCTTGACGACCCCCCCTCCCAAGGGTTTATATTCTGGCAAAAGAGATAAGGCTAATTACTAGCTACCACACAGCTGACATAAAGAAGTCAAATGCCTGAGAAAACCACTGACGTGCATGGTGGAAGAAGATTCGAGGCTGGAAACCTACCTCAGCCTGTCCCGAATGGATTGCATCCTTCCGATGGTCCTCACGCATTTCCTTGCTGCTTTTGCTAAAGAAATAAAGTAGCAAGCACATTGCCAGGACTGCTCTGGGCTGATGGTAGAGCGTTTAACGAAATACGAACTCTTGCATCAACGGAACGCTCAGATCGGTCCTCCAGACCTTGTCCCCTACAAACCAGGATGCCTCTGCCTAAGCCTTCCTGGGAGAGACAGAACCTCAGAACTGTCTTTGACCCCCTCCCTCTGAGGACAGTTGGACCCCAGTCAGTTCTATTTGTCTCATTTTTGGTCACATCCCAGTATTATCTACTTCTTAGGATTCTGTTACATTGCTACCATCTCCAAACAGAATGGAAAGCCCTTTTCCCTGCCAGCATCCACACCCCTATCTCAAGGCTTAGAAATGGGGCATTTGTTATGAGAGTGCCACAGTCACTGTGGAGTACTTCACAAGCATATTAGATAAGATGTCTAGCCTCACCTCTGTCTCCCCTGTACCGTGACGCCATCGTATCCGACTACTCTATTTTCTGGAAGATGACCTACCATTTAATGTCCACCTGTTTATAGGATGATTCTTTCTTTTGTCTTCTCTTCCCTCAGAGTTGTGATCAGTCCTTGCAGGTCAGCTGTCTGTTTCTCAGGCTTTGCCCAGTGTCCTTCATGATTATTGTCCTACATTGACTCTTTCGAGTATTCAAAGCCAGTTAAGATGCCCTTTCATTATGGAGTGTCTCATACACACCATAGTTCTCTTCGTCCTGACAGTGTACAATTTTCAGAATGCCTTTGGAAATGTGTTGCGAGTATGGGAACCCTGGAGAGAGAACAGAGTCAGAAAGGCAACAAAACTGCCAAGAGCCTTCCCCCTGAACTTCAGCCCCAACCCATAACCTGCACCCACAATTCTGTTTTCCACAAAGGCAGGAGCTCAAAATTGGCTTACTTAAGTCTATCTACATGCCGTTAGCTAAGCCATGAGGGCTTGCCTTGAGTTCCTTCTCGTGTGCACCTCGCTCTTTAGCGGAGTCTGCGTCACTCCTTTAAATGAATTTAAGGAGACAGCAGCCAATAATTAACATGAACCTAAGTTTACTCCTCGTACCCTGTGTTGCAAGAGAAGGAGCTGCTCTGCTTTTACTCTGTGTATGAGGCAGTCTGTGAAGGGAATGGCCAAGTCTGATAACCAATCTCTAATTCCTTGGACCAAAAATCCCTTTTAAAGAAATCTTCCAATGGACGAGAAAGATGACTCGGCAGGCAAAAGAACCTGACATCAAACCAGACGACCTCCATTCAATCCTCAGAGCCCACGTGATAGGAAGAAAGAGCTGCTCTCCGAGCCGCACACAGAAGGGCGTGGCACATTCACGCTCACCTCAAAACATACAAGAAGTAAATGACTGTTTTAACAAGTAATTCCCAATTGGGAGGGGGGCATGTAAAGCTAACAAGAATTTTTTCTTCTTCCACAGTAAAGGTCTGTTGCCCATGGGCTATCACCTGTAGTAAGGGATTGTATTTGGAAATTACGATAATTCACAATATGAACTATTTCCAAATACCATGCTGAGCTTCGGTTTCTACTAAATCCCTCAATACAAATCGTTGTTTTGATATTTCAAATTGTGAAACACTAATCTATAACTCCCGGACAAATGCTAAGAAAAGCGAATCGCGCCTAAGCCAACCTTAGTGTGGATTGGTGCAGACGTGGCGGCGCGCAGGAGCAGATACCAGGCTCGACACTGTCCCAGTGGCTTTGGCTCAGTCCTTGCCAGCATTATTTGACAATCTTCACTTTGGAAGAGGCTGTATCTCAACCCGTGTTGGGGAAGGACGTTACACGAGAATCCCCAACTCCCGTCTGGAAGCCAGTTTCCCCCTTCCATTCTGCAGCCTATCACGCAGAACTCAAGCTCTGAAGCCTGAGGTCCCCCACTCTCAGGCTCTCCCTAGGGTGAGGTTAAAGGAACGCAGTGCTATTGTTCACTTTATTCGCCCCTCACATTGCGACATCCCAGCTAACAGGAGCGAGCCATTGGTTCCTGGCGGCAGTGGATGGTAAGCTGTGGATCCCCGCCTCCAATTTCAGCTCCAGACTGTGACATCCGTGTGGTTGCTGTTTTCTCAATTATAAAGACATCACAAGCCATGCCTGAAATACTGAGGCAAGAGATGTACTTGTATAGGGATGTAGTTGATCCAGGTGCCGACTCTCCGCCATTAAACGGCTCTGTAACAGATTACAGGTTATAATTTGAGCGTATGAAGGACATGTTCCCTCTACTCAAAAACGCATGGAATTCGTCTGAGCTATTACCCTCCATTCTAGACATAATACTTTAGGAAACAAACTGATCAAATAGGAATGCAAACATAAGAAGATTGCCAGGCTGGTGAGGGAACATGAAACCATATACTGCACGAAGCAGCTGAAGAGACTGGAGAGTTTATATAAAAAAAAAAAAATTCGGGGTTGGGGATTTAGCTCAGCGGTAGAGCGCTTGCCTAGCAAGCGCAAGGCCCTGGGTTCGGTCCCCAGCTCCGAAAAAAAGAAAAAAAAAATTCACTGTGAGGATGATTCTATTTCAAATATTATTTAAAGGGAGAATTCCATTTGTATAATAAGGCACTGGCATTTGAATTGAACTCTGCATGAAAGTTCCAGACATAAAGCACTGATAATAAAGCTTATTTTTAATATCCAAAACTAATATTTAAATATTTCTTTAAAAAAAAATCAGAGTTGCCTCAGAAGATGCTTCAGTAAAAAATTCCTCTGACTAATGAAGTCCAGAGAGGCCTGGCAGAGACCATCTGGTGTCAGTCTGGGGAAGCGTGTGTTCTCTTGCTCTGCCTATAAAGAGAGGTTTATTAGAGTAGTAGGTAACATGCATCAAAATAATGCACTTCAAGGACAAATCCTCTTAAAGTTGTATTCCGATTATAAAGTGTCATTTGCCAAGCCTGGGATATGGCTCAGGGGTTATGAGCACTGGCTGTCTTTCAGAGGACCTAGGTTCAATTCCCAGCACCCACATAGAAGCTCCCAACCATCCTTAGTTACAATACCAGGGGTTCCAACACCCTCTTCTGCCTTCTTCAGGAACTATACAAACACGGTGCACATACATACCTGCAGGAAAAATGCACGGGCACATTTAACAAATACTTTAAAAAATTAGTTTTTCAAAGTGTCATTTGTCTTCCCACCCTTGCAAACAGTTCCAACTGATTTCCATCTTCTTGTAAGATTCAAGGAACATGTTAAGTAGACAAATTGTTTAAAATAAAATAATATATTCTGCTTTTTATGGTTTGTTTTGCTTTTTTAGTTTATTCCCAATTTTATCAGTTTATTAAACTTATTATTTCTTGAAATAAAAAATTTCATATAACGAGATTTTATAGATCAAATAAAAAAGTATATCACCAGACAGTGTGAAAATATTTCCACTAACACCTAGAAAGATGGCCTGGTGGTGACTGCTCTTCCAGAAGGCCTGATTTCAGCTCCCAGCACCCACCAGTAACTCATAAATCCAGTTCCAAGGGATCTGACTCTCTCTTCTGACTTCTGTGGGCACTGCACATACACGGTGCATGTACATATATGCAGGCAAAACAGTCATGCACATTAAATAGATAAATGTTAAATACATACACAGATACTTGATTGAAATAGAGGCAGAAAAGGAGACGAAGTCTGTGCTGGAGCCCTAGGTGACGAGTGATCTTGAAGAAGTTAGCAATTTTCATTTTATCATTGAAATCTCATCCAGTGACTCTACAATACCTTAAAAAGTTACATTAAAATTAATTCTTAAAAAAAAGTGGCCAGAGATCTAACACTTTCCCAGTATTTGATAAATATGAACGAGTCGCTCATACAGACATGCTCAAATATATCCTTATCTGTCTGCCTTACGTAGGCGTTCATTTGGATTGCATGTCTACTCAACTGAAATACGTACAGGAAACAAGAGAGATGCTTTGGACAGCGCTGTGTCTGTACTCACAGGGGTTTATAATAAAGACAGAGAGCCAGAGAGCCGGTGGTTTTGAAACACGGGAGGGGCGTATCCTCCTCCCCCCCCCCAAGCTGAGTGAGCTCACCAGTCAAAGATCTCATGCTGTGCTAAGGAATCCTAAATCAAAGCAGCGTTAAAGCTGGATAGGTTGTGGAGAGACACCTTCCAGGGGAGGTAGGAACGTGATGTAAGGCTGACTGAAGATGTGAGTCCATAAACCAAGTGCAATTCCCCTTCATTGTATAATTGCATGGTTCTTTTATCTCTCTTCCAAGTTTTAAATCCTTCCAAGGATGTGCAAAAGGAAGAACGCTCTTCCCATCTTTATCCTCAGCTTGTTTGGTCTTCGTTTGCTCCTTAACCATGGCAGGCTAAGTCTGAGCAGCTCCCATTTATTTGGATTTACACACCCAGATCATGGGTGGATTTAGAGTCCCACTTGGGAACACCGTGTTTTAGAACATTCCGTCAAAATAGGCTATGCTCAGACCTGCATTTGAAACAAGAAGCCACAAAGGACAGAGTGTGTTGGCCTTCCTGTCTCTGAAATAACTTGTTGGTGACCTGATTGGACGACACATTAATGCCGACTTAGCTTCTTCGTTGTCCTTTTTAATGATGTCATTGCTTTTTTAATGAAAAATGACGTTGGGCCTACATTTCCTACAGATGCCCTTAACTAGTTTAAGATTTTCGTTGTTCATATACGTGAAGTCTAAGGTGGAAGCATTCATTAGATTACGTCCATGTAGACTTCATGATCATGGGATTGTCTAAGAGTCTGTTGAATGGCGTGTGTGCTCCTTTAAGGGTGACCACAGCGAGGGCCGCGCATACCTCCCCAGGGATGCTCTCCTTGCTTACCCGGAGACACTCTTCCCCATAAACTTCTGCACTCCCGTGTTGCAGCTTTGCTTCTCACACTTTTAAAAGTGCAGGTCAAGAATGCGCCTTTCCGAAGAACCCAGAAATGCAGTACTTGTTTTAAAACTCCAAGCCACTTCTCCGTTACCTAGGATTTTCTGAAATAACAATAGTCACAAGTTCAACATACAAAGGGCTGAGGGACACATCTAGAAGTAAAGATATTCGTTGAATTTCACACCCACACTCACGCACATGTGTGCACACACACACACACACACACAATTTATCCAGACGTCCTAAATTTTCCTTGTGCATGTTCAGATGCGCAACTTAAAGTTATAAAAGTCAAAGTCATAACCCGCCCCAAGCCCCTTCCCACAAAAAAAGTCAAATTCAAATCGACATAAGATAATTTTCACTTTTTATTTCGCTTGGATTAAGGAATCATAGAAAGTATAAGGTTAATAAAATAGTATCCATGGTTCCATCTTGCGGCCCCTTAAACAGCATCTAGAAGATGTAAGCAGAAACGATGATCCTGTGGGTCCCACAACCACAGTAAGCTGTAAAACGCTGCAAATTGGGTCGACTGTAGCTGCAGGGGCCTCCTTTCTTCCATGCGATCTTTATTATCTAGAAACATCTATGAAAAACCGGAATTGCAAATTTTTTTTATTAACTTGAGTATTTCTTATATACATTTCGATTGTTATTCCCTTTCCCGGTTTCCGGGCAAACATCCCCCTCCCCCCTCCCCTTCCTTATGGGTGTTCCCCTCCCAACCCTCCCCCCATTGACGCCCTCCCCCCACCAGTCTAGTTCACTGGGGGTTCAGTCTTAGCAGGACCCAGGGCTTCCCCTTCCACTGGTGCTCTTACTAGGATATTCATTGCTACCTATGAGGTCAGAGTCCAGGGTCAGTCCATGTATAGTCTTTAGGTAGTGGCTTAGTCCCTGGAAGCTCTGGTTGCTTGGCATTGTTGTACATATGGGGTCTCGAGCCCCTTCAAGATCTTCCAGTTCTTTCTCTGATTCCTTCAACAGGGGTCCTATACTCAGTTCAGTGGTTTGCTGCTGGCATTCGCCTCTGTATTTGCTGTATTCTGGCTGTGTCTCTCAGGAGCGATCTACATCCGGCTCCTGTCGGTCTGCACTTCTTTGCTTCATCCATCTTGTCTAATTGGGTGGCTGTATATGTATGGGCCACATGTGGGGCAGGCTCTGAATGGGTGTTCCTTCAGTCTCTGTTTTAATCTTTGCCTCTCTCTTCCCTGCCAAGGGTATTCTTGTTCCCCTTTTAAAGAAGGAGTGAACCATTCACATTTTGATCATCCGTCTTGAGTTTCATTTGTTCTAGGTATCTAGGGTAATTCAAGCATTTGGGCTAATAGCCACTTATCAATGAGTGCATACCATGTATGTCTTTCTGTGATTGGGTTAGCTCACTCAGGATGATGTTTTCCAGTTCCAACCATTTGCCTACGAATTTCATAAAGTCGTTGTTTTTGATAGCTGAGTAATATTCCATTGTGTAGATGTACCACATTTTCTGTATCCATTCCTCTGTTGAAGGGCATCTGGGTTCTTTCCAGCTTCTGGCTATTATAAATAAGGCTGCAATGAACATAGTGGAGCACGTGTCTTTTTTATATGTTGGGGCATCTTTTGGGTATATGACCAAGAGAGGTATAGCTGGATCCTCAGGCAGTTCAATGTCCAATTTTCTGAGGATCCTCCAGACTGATTTCCAGAATGGTTGTACCAGTTTGCAATCCCACCAACAATGGAGGAGTGTTCCTCTTTCTCCACATCCTCGCCAGCATCTATTGTCCCCTGAGTTTTTGATCATAGCCATTCTCACTGGTGTGAGGTGAAATCTCAGGGTTGTTTTGATTTGCATGTCCCTTATGACTAAAGAGGTTGAACATTTCTTTAGGTGTTTCTCAGCCATTTGGCATTCCTCAGCTGTGAATTCTTTGTTTAGCTCTGAACCCCATTTTTTAATAGGGTTATTTGTTTCCCTGAGGTCTAACTTCTTGAGTTCTTTGTATATTTTGGATATAAGGCCTCTATCTGTTGTAGGATTGGTAAAGATCTTTTCCCAATCTGTTGGTTGCCATTTTGTCCTAACCACAGTGTCCTTTGCCTTACAGAAGCTTTGCAGTTTTATGAGATCCCATTTGTCGATTCTTGATCTTAGAGCATAAGCCATTGGTGTTTTGTTTAGGAAATTTTTTCCAATGCCCATGTGTTCCAGATGCTTCCCTAGTTTTTCTTCTATTAGTTTGAGTGTGTCTGCTTTGATGTGGAGGTCCTTGATCCACTTGGACTTAAGCTTTGTACAGGGTGATAAGCATGGATCGATCTGCATTCTTCTACATGTTGACCTCCAGTTGAACCAGTACCATTTGCTGAAAATGCTATCTTTTTTCCATTTGATGGTTTTGGCTCCTTTGTCAAAAATCAAGTGACCATAGGTGTGTGGGTTCATTTCTGGGTCTTCAATTCTATTCCATTGGTCTATCTGTCTGTCTCTGTACCAATACCATGCAGTTTTTATCACTATTGCTCTGTAATACTGCTTGAGTTCAGGGATAGTGTTTCCCCCTGAACTCCTTTTATTGTTGAGGATAGCTTTAGCTATCCTGGGTTTTTTGTTATTCCAGATGAATTTGCAAATTGTTCTGTCTAACTCTTTGAAGAATTGGATTGGTATTTTGATGGGGATTGCATTGAATCTGTAGATTGCTTTTGGTAAAATGGCCATTTTTACTATATTAATCCTGCCAATCCATGAGCATGGGAGATCTTTCCATCTTCTGAGGTCTTCTTCAATTTCCTTCTTCAGTGTCTTGAAGTTCTTATTGTACAGATCTTTTACTTGCTTGGTTAAAGTCACACCGAGGTACTTTATATTATTTGGGTCTATTATGAAGGGTGTCGTTTCCCTAATTTCTTTCTCGGCTTGTTTCTCTTTTGTGTAGAGGAAGGCAACTGATTTATTTGAGTTAATTTTATACCCAGCCACTTTGCTGAAGTTGTTTATCAGCTTTAGTAGTTCTCTGGTGGAACTTTTGGGATCACTTAAATATACTATCATATCATCTGCAAATAGTGATATTTTGACTTCTTCTTTTCCGATCTGTATCCCCTTGACCTCCTTTTGTTGTCTGATTGCTCTGGCTAGAACTTCAAGAATTATATTGAATAAGTAGGGAGAGAGTGGGCAGCCTTGTCTAGTCCCTGATTTTAGTGGGATTGCTTCAAGTTTCTCTCCATTTAGTTTAATATTAGCAACTGGTTTGCTGTATATGGCTTTTACTATGTTCAGGTATGGGCCTTGAATTCCTATTCTTTCCAGGACTTTTATCATGAAGGGGTGTTGAATTTTGTCAAATGCTTTCTCAGCGTCTAATGAAATGATCATGTGGTTTTGTTCTTTCAGTTTGTTTATATAATGGATCACGTTGATGGTTTTCCGTATATTAAACCATCCCTGCATGCCTGGGATGAAGCCTACTTGATCATGGTGGATGATTGTTTTGATGTGCTCTTGGATTCGGTTTGCCAGAATTTTGTTGAGTATTTTTGCGTCGATATTCATAAGGGAAATTGGTCTGAAGTTCTCTTTCTTTGTTGGGTCTTTGTGTGGTTTAGGTATAAGAGTAATTGTGGCTTCGTAGAAGGTATTCGGTAGTGATCCATCTGTTTCAATTTTGTGGAATAGTTTGGATAATATTGGTATGAGGTCTTCTATGAAGGTTTGATAGAATTCTGCACTAAACCCGTCTGGACCTGGGCTCTTTTTGGTTGGGAGACCTTTAATGACTGCTTCTATTTCCTTAGGAGTTATGGGGTTGTTTAACTGGTTTATCTGTTCCTGATTTAACTTCGATACCTGGTATCTGTCTAGGAAATTGTCCATTTCCTGAAGATTTTCAAGTTTTGTTGAATATAGGTTTTTATAGTAAGATTGATGATTTTTTGAATTTCCTCTGAATCTGTTGTTATGTCTCCCTTTTCATTTCTGATTTTGTTAATTTGGACGCACTCTCTGTGTCCTCTCGTTAGTCTGGCTAAGGGTTTATCTATCTTGTTGATTTTCTCAAAGAACCAACTTTTGGTTCTGTTGATTCTTTCTATGGTCCTTTTTGTTTCTACTTGGTTGATTTCTGCTCTGAGCTTGATTATTTCCTGCCTTCTACTCCTCCTGGGTGTATTTGCTTCTTTTTGTTCTAGAGCTTTTAGGTGTGCTGTCAAGCTGCTGACATATGCTCTTTCCTGTTTCTTTCTGCAGGCACTCAGCGCTATGAGTTTTCCTCTTAGCACAGCTTTCATTGTGTCCCATAAGTTTGGGTATGTTGTACCTTCATTTTCATTAAATTCTAAAAAGTTTTTAATTTCTTTCTTTATTTCTTCCTTGACCAGGTTATCATTGAGTAGAGCATTGTTCAATTTCCAAGTATATGTGGGCATTCTTCCTTGATTGTTATTGAAGACCAGTTTTAGGCCGTGGTGGTCCGATAGCACGCATGGGATTATTTCTATCTTTCTGTACCTGTTGAGGCCCGTTTTTTGACCAATTATATGGTCAATTTTGGAGAAAGTACCATGAGGAGCTGAGAAGAAGGTATATCCTTTTGCTTTAGGATAGAATGTTCTATAAATATCCGTTAAGTCCATTTGGCTCATGACTTCTCTTAGTCTGTCTACATCTCTGTTTAATTTCTGTTTCCATGATCTGTCCATTGATGAGAGTGGGGTGTTGAAATCTCCCACTATTATTGTGTGAGGTGCAATGTGTGTTTTGAGCTTTAGTAAGGTTTCTTTTACATATGTAGGTGCCCTTGTATTTGGGGCATAGATATTTAGGATTGAGGGTTCATCTTGGTGGATTTTTCCTTTGATGAATATGAAGTGTCCTTCCTTATCTTTTTTGATGACTTTTAGTTGAAAATTGATTTTATTTGATATTAGAATGGCTACTCCAGCTTGCTTCTTCTGACCATTTGCTTGGAAAATTGTTTTCCAGCCTTTCACTCTGAGGTAATGTCTGTCTTTGTCTCTGAGGTGTGTTTCCTGTAGGCAGCAGAATGCAGGGTCCTCGTTGCGTATCCAGTTTGTTAATCTATGTCTTTTTATTGGGGAGGTGAGGCCATTGATGTTGAGAGATATTAAGGAATAGTGATTATTGCTTCCCGTTATATTCATATTTGGATGTGAGGTTATGTTTGTGTGCTTTCATTCTCTTTGTTTTGTTGCCAAGACGATTAGTTTCTTGCTTCTTCTAGGGTATAGCTTGCCTCCTTATGTTGGGCTTTACCATTTATTATCCTTTGTAGTGCTGGATTTGTAGAAAGATATTGTGTAAATTTGGTTTTGTCATGGAATATCTTGGTTTCTCCATCTATGTTAATTGAGAGTTTTGCAGGATACAGTAACCTGGGCTGGCATTTGTGTTCTCTTAGGGTCTGTATGACATCAGTCCAGGATCTTCTGGCCTTCATAGTTTCTGGCGAGAAGTCTGGTGTGATTCTGATAGGTCTGCCTTTATATGTTACTTGACCTTTTTCCCTTACTGCTTTTAAAATTCTTTCTTTATTTTGTGCATTTGGTGTTTTGACTATTATGTGACGGGAGGTGTTTCTTTTCTGGTCCAATCTATTTGGAGTTCTGTAGGCTTCTTGTATGCCTATGGGTATCTCTTTTTTTAGGTTAGGGAAGTTTTCTTCTATGATTTTGTTGAAGATATTTACTGGTCCTTTGAGCTGGGAGTCTTCACTCTCTTCTATACCTATTATCCTTAGGTTTGATCTTCTCATTGAGTCCTGGATTTCTTGTATATTTTGGGCCAGTAGCTTTTTCCGCTTTACATTATCTTTGACAGTTGAGTCAATGATTTCTATGGAATCTTCTGCTCCTGAGATTCTCTCTTCCATCTCTTGTATTCTGTTGGTGAAGCTTGTATCTACAGCTCCTTGTCTCTTCTTTAAAAATCTTTTTTTTTTCCGGAGCTGGGGACCGAACCCAGGGCCTTGCGCTTCCTAGGTAACTGCTCTACCACTGAGCTAAATCCCCAGCCCCTCCTTGTCTCTTCTTTTGGTTTTCTATATCCAGGGTTGTTTCCATGTGTTCTTTCTTGATTGCTTCTATTTCCATTTTTAATTCCTTCAACTGTTTGATTGTGTTTTCCTGGAATTCTTTCAGGGATTTTTGCGATTCCTCTCTGTAGGCTTCTACTTGTTCTCTAAGGGAGTTCTTCACGTCTTTCTTGAAGTCCTCCAGCATCATGATCAAATATGATTTTGAAACTAGATCTTGCTTTTCTGGTGTGTTTGGATATTACATGTTTGTTTTGGTGGGAGAATTGGGCTCCGATGATGCCATGTAGTCTTGGTTTCTGTTGCTTGGGTTCCTGTGCTTGCCTCTCGCCATCAGATTATCTCTAGTGTTACTTTGTTCTGCTATTTCTGACAGTGGCTAGACTGTCCTATAAGCCTCTGTGTCAGGAGTGCTGTAGACCTGTTTTCCTCTCTTTCAGTCAGTTATGGGGACAGAGTGTTCTGCTTTCGGGCGTGTAGTTTTTCCTCTCTACAGGTCTTCAGCTCTTCCTGTGGGCCTGTGTCTTGAGTTCACCAGGCAGCTTTCTTGCAGCAGAAAAGTTGGTCTTACCTGTGGTCCCGAGGCTGAAGTTCGCTCGTGGGGTGCTGCCCACGGGCTCTCTGCGGCGGCAGCAACCAGGAAGACCTGTGCTGCCCCTTCCGGGAGCTTCAGTGCACCAGGGTTCCAGATGGCCTTTGGTGTTTTCCTCTGGCGTCCAAGATGTGTGCACAGAGAGCAGTCTCTTCTGGTTTCCCAGGCTTGTCTGCCTCTCTGAAGGTTCAGCTCTCCCTCCCACGGGATTTGGGTGCAGAGAACTGTTTATCCGGTCTGTTTCCCTCAGGTTCCGGTGGTCCGGAATTGCAAATTTTAAGCCTCTAGCAACAATTACACAAACAAATAAGTATAATTTATTCTCCGAAATGGCATGCTTTAGCTGTATATTAAATTGTAGAACTATTAGAGTCCGTATTTCAGTTGTTTTAAAAGTCTGTGTAAAAGCATTTTCATGGCCCTAAAACGGACTAGTGGTGCTTGCACATGTTCATGACTACACGGAAATCTTTTGAAGATTGGGCTTCTAATGGGTGGATTGTATGGCGTATATACCTCCTGAGAGCTGCTTTTAAGATATATTGGGTGTCTGTTACTATACTGAATTTTGGGTTATAAACTAATTTTTTATAAAAGAAATCTCCTTTCAGGATTTCAATAATGTGCTGTGGAATTCTTAGCACCATCTCTTTCCTGACGTCAGCTTGTGAATATTATGTCCCTACGTAACGGGTACTATAATTCAGCCCTATTTTATGGGCATCTTCCATGTATCAAGAAAGCTGGACCTTCAGATGTGCATAGGACAGGTAAAAATTCTTGACAAAATAGAAATTCTCATGTGGCAAGAGTCACAGTAAAGAAACATGGAAGCAAACAGTGGCAGATTAACTAAACCTTGAGGCATCTGGCCACGCATCATTCTACTTCCTCTAGAACAGTGGTTCTCAACCTCTGGATCGACACCCTTTCACAGAGGTTACATAGCAAAGATTTACATCATGTTTCATAACAGTAACAAAATTACAGTTATGAAGGAGCAACAAAAATAACCTTACATTGGTGGTTACCACAACACGAGGAGTTGTATTAAAGGGTGACAGCATTAGGGATGTTGAGAACCACCGGTCTTGAAACACCCACTCTGCCCATTTTCTGGGTACACATCTGCTCTCTGGGAATGGATCCCTAGGGGGATGGTATATGTCCATCAGGAGTCCTGAGGGCTGGGGTATGTGTGTGAGCATTACTGCAGAGAGGAACTGACGTGGTTAGGGAGGCTGCAGTCTTCCTCTGTTTTTAGATTCAGTTAAGGAGGCACAGACATTTTGCTATTTGGCTACTTTATAGCTTTTAGGGTAGAAATTAGCTTATAGAAACACAGAAAACAAAATAGTAATTGTTTATCGCATGCAATGCAAATGCCCTTTTCGGTTTTTAATATTTACATAATTCCCTCTTCTTTTTCATCGCTCCAACCTCACCCTCCATGCTTCGTCCCCTCCCACACCCCCTCATCCAACCCTCTCTGCCCACTTTTTTCAAATTCATAGCCTCTTTCTCTTCATTATTGTTTCAAAGCAATACTTGATTTTTTTATCTTTCTCCCTATAGAAGACATGAATTCAACAAATTTCCCTATAAAACATTTGCTAGTTTTGCATTTACTGATAACATGATCTCAGTACTTCTGACTGAATTATGTATGCATTGTATATCTGCTTGCCTCTTTCAGATTCTCTTCTTAAGTGAATATCTTACTGCTTCACAAGGCCATGAATTAACACCATAGATGTTTAAATTTGATCATAGACATGTATGAGAAGGAGTTTTCAATGTATTGGTCAAGAAGTGCTGGGTGGTAGCCAGAGGATATGATAGAGATCATCAACTTCAGATAGTAATATTCAAGGCAAAAGGAAAGACAAAAATAAGTAGGGGGAATCATTAAAAAAGAAAGGAAAGAAAGAAGAAGAAAGGAAAGAAAGACAGAGAAGAAGCAAAAGGGGAGGAAGAGAAAGAAGAGAAGAAAGAAAAGGAGGAGGAAGAGGAGGAGGAGGAAGAGAAGGAAAAGAAGAAGAGGAAGAGGAGGAGGAGGAAGAGGAGGAAGAAGAAGAGCAAGAGGAAGAAGCTGATTTCCTTCAGTCTCTCACTGCCTGAAAACAGTCTGTATACATTTTGGAATTCTGAAATCAGGTAATAGACTATAGGAAAACATAGTGCAAACCAATGACCTTCTTTATAAAAACAGATGGACTCTAAGGAGGTTGACTTTGTAGCCCTTAAGTGTGGACTGTTGGAGGCTGGGGAGATAGGAGGGATGAAGGGAGAAAGAATGGAGGACGAAGGTCTCCGAGGTACAGAAAGATGGGAAGGGATCAGCTGTGCTGTTGATGCTGCGACTACAAATGACAGCAATGTGCTCTACAGGGGCTCACTTGGAATAAAAGGCAAGTATGGTTTTCTTTTTCAAAAATAATAAAAAAAGAACAAGAAATTAGTGTGACCACAATCCACCCACAGTGAAAGACACTATAGTTTTCTTCCTGATACAGCTTTGTGTTTAGTTTCATGTTAAAATAATCTTGCGCTGTAACTATAAAGAATATTCAGAACCAATATGGGAATATGTACCCCCTAAGTCTCTGAAGTCAGGATAGCCAGTTAGCGTGAGTTTACTGTGTTATAGTTTGGAATGCACAGAGACAGTTGCAAATAAAGCTTGTGATGGAAAAATGATGTCAGGGTTTCCTACTATCTATAATAATTAACTAAAATAGAGCAGTTGCTGTCTTGTTTTGGAGCCTGCCACCGAGGGGACCATCATTCAAATATAAAACAACGGTGGGCAGGTACGAGGAGGGTAGTTTTTATTTCATATCATTGTGACAGTAGATAAGAGCCTAATTGAGACATGAAACCATGTGGAGGGAGACATTTTACCTGTAAAAGAAAGTCACTTCCCATACCTTTGAAAAAATGCAGGGTCATCTGACAAGTTCTTAGTCTTGCTATATGTTCTCTTCTGTGAGAGACACTACTTAAAATTACTCCGAAGAGGGAAGCTAAAACATTTATTTTGAAGTGTCTTTGGGCCACAGCCCCACATCATCTACAGTTTCTCAACTTCTCACTTTTAATGTGTACTTTGTTTTTATCTACATCATTTTTATTTTTGCAATGTTTTAGAATTAAAATATAATTATATCATTTCCTCCTCTCTGTCCTCCTTCCAACCCCTGTTCTCTCTCAAATTCATGGTCTCTCTCCTTTTTAATTTCTATCATTACATACATACATACATACATACATACATACATACATACATACACACATGTATGCAGTATATATAATATATACATATGAATCTGTTTGATGTTGCCTGTGTGTGTATAATTTTAAGGCTGATCACTTGGTACTAGAAAATCAATTCATGTCTGAGGAAGACAAATTTTCTCTCTTTCAGTAATGGTTTATTGCTGGTAGTTCTTTGTCTAGCCCTTAGTCGCCCTGTGAGATTTCCCTCTTCCTGTTAACATGTCTGTTGGTATTATCTTTATTCAGGTCTTCTTCAGGCAGCCATATTGCTGACGCATCATGGGTACAGTGTCTAATGTGTATTTGGTACAAGCAGTATAGCTAGATGTCTGAATTGCAAGACCATCTTTACAAGTAGAATCAGCAAGACCCCTCGGTCATTTTCCTAATCGGCTCCCCACCTCCACCCTCTTATAGCACACAGCACACTTAATCACAGCACGGCCTTCCAAGAATGCTTTGACATATTGCTTCAGATATCTTCATCATAAAATCAGTAACAGCTTACACATGCATACCCTGGTTTGGGCAGCAGAGACATGGGAACTGGTCAGGAAGACTCAGAGCCTGACAGGCAGGAATAGGAGTGAAAAGATCAGTCCCATACAAGGCTGCCTCTTGCTTCTGTCATGAGGCATCTGAGCCTCCTGAGAGCTGGAAGGCAAGATTCAGAAAAATGCAACCAAATGTTGCTCTTGGGGATCAAAGGCCAGGAGGAAGAGGGTGAGAACTCAAAGCAAAAGCGGGAAGCTCTGGGTCCTTTCTTCCTATAACTTGGGATAAGGTCAAGGTGCGGGCATTTGGAATGTGGACAGGAAACCAGCTAACGAACACTGCAGGGCCTGACTCGCGGAATGGGGTCACTTTACACCAACCACTGAAAGTGACCTCCGCTGTGGGGATCCTGTGAGGGATCCGGGAAATGTGTCACTGGGCTTTACAAGTTAAGCCAAGGAGAAAAACTAAGGACATGATATGACTGCCTAGCTTACTACAATTTAATTTATTAACCAGTCCATGTGTGGAGGTGTTCTTTTAAAAGCCTATGGTGCCAGGATCAGATATGAATGTTCCTTGAGCTAGTATTACTTTCTCTGGTTTATTTCAGTTTACCCTGGATGTTCCCAGTAGTGTTCCCCGAAAGGTTTTTGTTCTGCAGAGCTAAGGGTCAAACACGATGGCTTTGCATATTATATGCAAGTGCTCTACCAATGAGCCCTACCCCAGATTTTATATATATATATATATATATATATATATATATATATATATGCATGTATTTTATCTCAGTTATATTTATGTTTTGCAGAATGTTTTTGAGCAAGCAACTTTGAAATAGTTATAATCTAGTAAAAAAGAGAGAAGAGATTTGTATTGCCATGTGGCCATCAAAATAACTATTTAAAAGAGGATTTTTCATTATCTCATCCTTTTCCATCTGTTATAATAAATTAAATATTTAAAGGCTATATGTAGTAATTCAAATTATTAGTAAGAAACTTTCCCATCCACAGGGACAAATACTTTCCGGAACGAGCCAGTTGTTAAAACACACAAGCCTCGTCCTGCGTATTCTGCTGTAAACTTGAGAACAGGCTGTAAGGTTTGTATGAGTCAGTATAAATCACATTTTGCATGTAACGGGTAATGTCATACATACATTCTGTGCTCTGCACACTAAAATGCACCTCACATCTAAGCTTCTGTGGGAAGGATTGTGATACCCTTGGGACGTAAACGGGAAATAAAACATTTTACTCTACAAAGTTTATAATTACCCAAATGTTTTATGCAGATGTATGGGGCTGTGGAAACATTGGCTTGAGGTTTATAATTGACGTTGATAATTAACTCTTTTGTCAAAATGTTTTAAGGGGGCTAATTCTGGGGGAAAGCAGCACAGTCCACTGCCAGCTGGAGAATCAATGTTTGATTTTTTTCCCCCAGGAAACACTCCACACCTGTTTCTAATATGTGTTCCTTTGGACTGAATCCATGCATTTGGCTCACTGATAACTTGTTTCCTTTTTTGTTCTCCTACTCTAGGAGTTGAGCATAACTACTAATCCCAGGTGGTCTAGAAACTGTCATCATGTTTGAGCTGTGGTAGACCAGGTCTGAGCCAGTGGTGGCAGAGGATATGTTGATTAACAATAGATGCCACCCACCACCTTCTTTAAAGACACAGACCACACAGCCCTGTAGTCTAATGAGATGCGCCAGTGGAATTTAGCTTCTTCAAAGACACTGATGTAGCAACTTTCAACATAAACACGAACTGCAGGGCTCCAAGGAAAACAGGTGGTGGAACGGCTCCTCTTCAGCTTGTGGAATCCAACTAAAGACCACCGGGCAGGCAGGGAAAGTGCTAGGCACTTGAATGGACTCATTCCGGTAATGCCACAGAGGCTTTCCTACTTCCGTTTTGTAATTAATTTTATACCATTTGATGGAAAGCTACAGATACGGAGAAAAGCCGGGTCCTTCCTGCGTGCAGACAAAGATGTATTCATCAGCTTTGATTCTGAGAGGTCAAAACTGTCCTTAGGAAAGTCGCAGTAGCGTGAGGACAGCACGTAAATAGGATGAGTGGTGAGTATTCGAGTTTTCAGAGGCGGTGCTACTGAATCTCACCGAGAAGACGGAAATTAGAACCTGGGAGACGGAACTCTGTCAGAGGCACTGCTGCAAGCAGGCATCAGCGTCCAAGCTAAGCATAGGACTGGCAGACGTGAGTGGAGCAGACGGGGCACTAGGTGCCTGGGGGATAAAAACTAGGTCAGAAATAGCAACTGTGCTCAAGAATTTCAAGCCATTCTAACAACCTGGTACATGAGTGGTACATGGTACGACAGGTGGCCGTGTGTGTGTGTGTGTGTGTGTGTGTGTGTGTGTGTGTGTGTGTGTGTGTGTTAGACAACCTTCTGGGAAGCGTCCATTGATTGGTTGGGCGGGTGTTTGGCTAGAGAAAGTATTGCAGTGAGGTAGTGATACTGAGACCAAACAGAACGACGAATTTAGAAGCTGTAGAAGGGGTTTCCAGTACCTTTATGATAAAATGACATGCAGTTATCTAAGGGACTGATTAGGTATCTGTTGCTAGGTTGCCATATTAGAAAGCAGAGGTTGGGTGACTTAGCAGGGGGTTGAACATCACAGTTCTGGAGCAGGAGCCACCGAGGTTGCACCCTTGGCTCCTAGACACTGGTGTCTTCTCTCAGATGGCCATTTCTCCATTCCTGTTGGCCTCCGGACATGTCCTTATGACCTCTTCTAACTTTAACTATATTGTTAAAAACTCTTCCTCTGAGTCTCAAGCCAAGAACTTTAAGGAGACACAGCTTGGCCCATGGTACAACCTAAAGACTGTTCTCAAACTGTAAACAGTGTGGGGCATGTGCTGAGATCTCATGCTGTAGCTGTGGAGATTGTGTGGTCCACAACTAAAGATGCTTGACATACCAGAGAGTTAAGAGTCATGGAAGGGAGAGATGTTGACTGAAAAAGGTGAGGAAGAACTGGCTCTTGCCTCCCATACTGGACTTTGAAGGAAGAGAGGAGAAAGCCGTTATCCTTATAGTATGTTTTATTATAAATATTGGGCACTTTTGAAAAGTAATAGTTTCAAGGTAAAACTCCTGGATTTAATAACTGTCCTTGGCCTAAGTGAAAAATGAATCAGTTATGTCTATAGACATTAAGTTATCTAATGAACAAGATTAATAAGGATATAAATCTCCAAAGGGAAAAATCCATAGATGGATGGATAAAAGCTAAGCCAGGATTTCTTTAGAATCTAAGACATGAAGAGACTCCCTGCACTGGTAATTAACCAGGGTTGGAAACCTTTGCCAGCGCTCCAAATACAAGAGAATCAAGCTTATGCTGAGTGTTTCAGTGGCCGTGTACTTTTGTAACACCCAAGGGTTCCACCTCTTCTCCCTCCCCAACCAGGACAGAAAGCTGGTTCCTCAATGTCTGTGTTTTCCCAGCAGCGTTTGGAATCAGAGTCTGAGAGTAGACTTTCCCAAACACTTCAGCCTCAAAACTACTCTCTTGCCTTAAAAATCAGTTCTGCCATTGCAGCAAAAGCACGTGGCGTGAGTCTTACCCACAATGCTATGCAGTAATGTCAAACCTAGTGTATCAGGGTTCAGGTGGGCTCCTCCATCCACAAGCTGTGTTCCAACTCTGACGCCCTCACACGAGGTGTGCATGTTCACCGAAGCTGCCTGCGACCAATCTGTGAGAGTGTCACCTTTGAGAGAGGGTCACAGAGCCATTTATGTCCAGAAAGGGTTACCTGGAATCTGGCCAGGGCCAGGCATATGCTGACTCTGCTACGCTGCCTGCTCCGCACGCAACTTGAAGCTCTTGTCACACATCAATCTGGCCTCCTTTCTCTTCTGCTGAGCAAATGCTTGGACCTTGCACTCTCCTGTCTTCTCCCTCTCTCTCCATTTTGTTCACTGGCTGCACTCATACCGTGCCTAAGTCTTCCGTTTGGAGTGAAATAAATTTTTGGAGGTGGTAATTAATAATAAATAATTAGGACAGGTTTTTCTGTTTTCAATTCACACTGCAACTGCTTTATAAATTGTACCATGAAAGGTCTTTTGCTTTTGCATTTGTATTGTATTTGCGTGTGATAGTTGAACAAATTACCCACAATACAGTGCTTTCACCCTATGCGTTTCGGCTTTGATCTCATATAAATGACTTTGCTATTGCAGATTTTCCACTATGAATTTTCATGGTTTTTTTCCCTGACATGTAGAGTAGGAAAAGAAAACAGATTTTCTAAACTATTCCGGACTGTCTCTGCAATATATTTGCACCTGACATGTGACACTTGAAGCACCCCTTTCCCAAATCCATTCAGATATTTGATACTGACATGTGTTCCAGGCATCTGTCAGCCCTCTGACCAGCCACAGCTGACACTGACAAACAACAGAGAAAAATGTTGGCTGTGTCTTAACGTGTGCCTTGTGGGGAAACCTTCCTCCCCCCATTCACTCATTACTGAATTCAGCAGACATTTGTCGGATACCCTTAATGCACGCAACGCATTACCCTAAGCACCATTGATAGAAGTGCGGAGAGCAGAAATAACCGGCCTTCAGGTCTGTCTATCAAACACGGCTCACTCTTTGTGTTCAAATATACAAATTAAACAGGAAGTTAGGACATTCCATATGTACACAGCCCCAGTAGCTAGCAAATTGCCTAGGGGTGCTTTCCAAACTTCCTTCTGACTTAACTCGGATAATGGAGACTCTTCTTACAAGAGTCCATGCCAGTGTGATCTCTGACTTTGCATTTTGGCATCCAGAGGGGGTTTTGTAAACTATGGCTCAATGTCTACTAAATGTCAGCTTGGGAGACCCTAGACTGAACAGCACCCAAGCAAAAGAGTTCTCCAGTCTAGCCCAATACCCAAGTCAATAGGCAACCTTCAGAGGAAGACAGAGCATACCCTCAAGAATGAATAGGGACACAGAGACCTGAGGACTCAGATCAAGCTGTCTTACCAGACAAGGCACCAAGAAGTATGTGTCAAGTAGATTCGGGCTCTCCCAAATTTCATCACAATAGTCTCTATAAAAAAAAACAAAAAACAAAAAAAAAAAAAACAAAAACAAAAACCAAAAAAACCAAAACCCTTTTTCTAAATACAAAGAAAATAAGTGTTAACCAAAAACTGCAAAAATGTCATTAAAATTCTTTTTCATAATAAAAACAAAATATATCCTTGGTGGAGGGAAAGAACTTCCTGCAAGCGCCTATGTTTGCCTTGCACCATGCGGGTCACAGGGATCATACTCAGGTCTTCAGGCTTGGAAGCAAGCACCATTACTCACTGAGGTATCTCAAGGGTCCAAGAGTTAAGACCCTTAGAAGAGAGTTGGAGCTGGGTCTGATGGTTAACTCCTGTAATGCCAGTACTTGGAGCTGAGACAGGAGGGTCAGGAGTTCAAGACTAGCCTGAGCCACAGAAAACTCAAGTGCAAATTTTAAAATTATGTGACTGGAATAAATTTCAACTGCTAAGACTAAACCAGATAATTATGAGCCATCGTTTCTGGGTTACAACTCACTATGAAGCTGGAGTCTAGAGACACCGACCGGCTTCATCTATAAAGGCAGCTTCCTTTTTTTTTAAATTGGGCCAATATGATTTTTCTTCATCAGTTTTCTGCCATAAACAAAAAGAAGCAGGCCAAAGGTAATGACATACCCCCATAATCCCAGAATTCAGGAGGATACTAAGGCAAGAGGATCACAAACTTAAGGCCAGGCTGAACATGTAGCAACATCTATTCTGTAAAAAGAAATAAATGAGGTTATTGTGATGGCTCACTGGTCAAGAGCTGGCTGCTCTTCCAGAGGTGCAGTTGCTGTTTCCAGCGCCCGCAGGGTTATTTACCACCACCCATAATTCCAATTCCAAGGCATCTAATGCTTCAGTGAGCACTTCACATGTGTGGCACACAGAAACAAAATACTCATACACTTAAAATAAAATAAATAAACCTAAAGAAAGAAGAAATCAATCTTTCTCTCTTGAACTAATTATTGTCTGTGTCTTACAAATCTTAAAAAGCCAAAAGACTTCAAGGGCTATAATATTCTCAGTTCAAACGTTAACTTTAAGGGATGGGAATATCATTTAGACTTCCTGTGCTTAAAAAAAAACCTATTTAAAAATTTTAAATATGCTAATTCCACACTCATTTTCTACAGTTTTATGTTCAGTATATGCAAATATAGTCAGAAAACTCAAATGACTTGAGTTAAACCAGCCATCGCCCATTTTAAGAGTCTTTGAAATGGGGTCAAATGAGGTTTCTTGATACCATAGTTTCCCAGAACTATCCCAGAATATCTAAAGGTGAAAAACTAGGCAGGCCTTTCTTTGAAAGGTGGCTTCGGGCAATGTTACTTTGAAACAAAAGCACTGCATGTGGGTGTGGAGGCACAGGCTGTGTGTCAGAAAGGGTGTGTGTGTGTGTGTGTATGTGTGTGTGTGCATTTTCATGCTTAGAAAACAAGGATAACATGTACATTTTGGAATTTTCTTGAAAGGGCTTTTTGGGCTTTGTTCCTATGAGATGGGAGGGGAGATTACAGGATCCTTGCCGCTGACATATGAGTCTAATTACAGAGGCTGGGTGTCTCTGGGGATTTTTTTTCTTTAGACACTCCCATAGAAAAGAAAGACAGTTGCTCAAGTATATTTTTTAATTGCACTTGAAATCATCTATTAAAACATGAGGACAGAAAGGGGTGTGGTGGGGAGGCCTTAACTCCAAATTCTTTCTTTTTATTGCAATAATTCCCTATTGGTAGACCTTCAGGGTAATGTTTAAGAGCACTCTTTTTGTCTCAGTTTCTCTTTTTTTTTTCTTTTTAATTGGTTATTTTATTTACTTACATTTCAAATGTTGTCTACCTTCCAGGTCTCCCCTGCACAAATCTCATCCCCCCTCCCCTTTGTCTCTTAGAGTGCGTTCCTCCACCCACTCACCCACTCCCGCCTCACCACTCTAGCATCCCCTTACACTGAGGGAACCAGCATCCACAGGACCAAGGGCCTCCCCTCCTATTGATGCCAGATAAGGCCATCCTCTGCTACATATGTAGCTGGAGCCATGGACCCATTCATGTGTACTCATTCATGAATGTACTCATGTGGTTTAGTCCCTGGGAGCTCTGGGGGATGGGGAAGATCTGGTTAGTTGATATTGTTGTTCTTCCTATGGGGCTGCAATCCTTCTGCTTCTTCAGTCCTTTCCCTAACTCTTCCACTGGGGTCCCCGGGCTCAGTCCCATGGTTGGCTGTGAGAATCTGCATCTGTATTGGTCAGATGCTAGGACAGTCTCTCAGGGGACAGCTATATCACACTTCTGTCTGCGAGTGCTTACTGCTGCCAGCAATAGTGTGGGGGTTTGGTCTGCAGATGGGATGGATCCCTAGGTGGGGCCATCTCTGGATGGATTGTCCTTCAGTCTTTGCTCCATGTCTGTGTCCCTACAGTTCCTTCAGACAGGAACAATGCTGGATTAAAAATTTTGAGATGGACGGGTGATCCCATCCCTCAACTGGGAGCAGTGCCTATCTAAGGGAGGTGGTCTCTACAGGTTCTCTCTCGCCCTTGCTGTGTATTTCAACTAATGTCATCCCTGTTGGGTCCTAGGAACCTCTCACTTCCCTGGTGTCTGAGACTCTAGTGGCTAATCTAGTTTCCCCCATCTCTACTGCTACTTATTTCTACTCATTTTCCTGACCCTCTGGGTTTCTCTCCTGTATCTTGGCATATGATCCTTCCCTCTTTTTCCCTCCCCCTCCCCTTTCCCACCCAAGTCCTTCCCTCCCTCTACCTCCCCTTCTAAGAAGCATCTGCACTTTGGCCATCCTTCTTTTTGAGCTTCATGTGGTCTGTAAATTGTATATTGGGTATTGTGAGCTTTTGGACTAATATCCACTTATCAGTGAGTATATATCATGTGTGTCCTTGTGCGACTGGGTTTCCTCACTCAGGATGATATTTTCCAGTTCCATCCATTTGACTGCAAATTTCATGAAGTCATTGTTTTTATTTTTATTTTTTGCTGGGAACATAGAATTCATTTATTGTCCTACATGTTTAAATGGATTGAATGATGGGTACCACAGACAAAGGGTTGTCACGCTCCCCTAAAACACTACTTAGCAATTTCTTTTTCCCCCCACCCAATCACCTACCCCTTCCGACCTCCCCGCCCTGACATTCCCCTACACTGGGGGTCCAGCCTTGGCAGGACAAAGGGCTTCTCCTCTCATTGGTGCCCAACAAGGCCATCCTCTGCTACATATGCAGCTGGAGCCATGGGCCTGTCCATGTGTAGTCTTTGGATGGTGTTTTAGTCCCTGGGAGCTCTGGTTGGTTGGCTTTGTTGTTCTTATGGGGTTGCAAACCCTTCAGCTCCTTCAATCCTTTCTCTAACTCCTCCAATGGAGGCCCCATTCTCAGTTCAATGGTTGGCTACAAGCATTCACCTCTGTATTTGTCACACTCTGACAGAGCCTCTCAGGAGACAGCTATATCAGGCTCCTGTCAGCATGCATTTCTTGGCATCAGCAATATTGTCTGGATTTGGTGGCTGTATGTATGTGGGCTGGATCCCCAGGTGGGGCAGGCTCTGAATGACCTTTCCTTCAGTCTCTGCTCCAAACTTTGTCTCTGTATCTCTTGCTATGAATATTTTTGTTCCCTCTTCCAAGAAGGACTGAAGCATCTGCACTTTGGTCATCCTTCTTCTTGAGCTTCATTGTAGTCTGTGGATTGAATCTAGGGTAATTTGAGCATTTGGGCTAATGTCAACTCCTCAGTGAGTGCATACCATGTGTGTTTTTCTGTGATTGGGTTACCACACTCAGGATGATATTTTCTAGTTCCATCCATTTGCCTATGAATTTCATGAAGTCATTGTTTTTGATAGCTGAGTAGTATTCCATTGTATAGATGTACCACATTTTCTGTATCCATTCCTCTGTTGAAGGGCATCTGGATTCTTTCCAGCTTCTGACTTTTATAGATAAGGTTGCTATGAACATAGTGGAACATGTATCCTTGTTAATGTTGAAGCATCTTTTGGGTATATGTCAAGAAGTGGTTTAGCTGGGTCCTCAGATATGTCCAATTTTCTGAGGAACCTCCAGAAGGATTTCCAGAGTGGTTGTACCGGCTTCCAATCCCACCAACAATGGAAGGGTATTCCTAAGAATTAACAAAAATGCAATTTAATTGTCTACAAAACATTTTCTTCTATATATTTAACTAATAATTTTTTTCATTAATGTCCTCATTCCCAAGACTATACTGGATGCCTATGAGTGTCAGAGATTTCCACATCTACTGGGATAAAGTCAAAGCTGTGTAAACTAATTAACAGGGCTATTGTTATTGTGACCTATTTTTCAAAATTGAAACCAAGAGCTATTTGACCACCATCTGTGTAAACTAAACTGACATCTGGATCATAGCAACATCAAAATGACATTGCTGAAATGATCATTGGTACATTTAGTTCTGATTATTTTGGATGTTTGAACATTGGTTAATCAAGAAACAATTAGTCCTTATATAGAGAGTACCAGAGAAGTCTAAACAATGCTCAGAATGCGATCTACCACTACACTGTAGCCTCCTGAACACCCACATATCATAACACAGTAGCAATCGCAGGGCCGCCTGTGGGACAGGGGGAGCATGAGCCTTGGCTATGTATATATAGCCAGAAGGAACAAAATCAAATCAATGAACAGAAAGAAAACATGAACATGGCACCTCCAACTTTTATTAAGCATAAGCTGGAGATCTATGTTTCTGATATCAGAAAATCAAAGCTTGGGAGGGTTGCTCTGAGTAGGCACTTTCCTAAGTAACTGAAAATTACTAACAACGCAAATTCACTCAGCAAGAGGAATGATTTGCTCTGTGGAATGTTTAATATTTTTGAAGTGTTGACAGTGTGTGTGGTTCTCTTCAAAGCTCCCAGGGGAAGACTTTCAGGGTGGCACACAGTTTTCCCTCCAACCCTTGACAAGCAATGCCAGTTGGCTTCTTTTCTCTCAGTAGCTTCTGCCCCATCCCCCATTTCTTCCTCCATCTCATAATGATACATCAAGACCTATAAACACTATAAACATACATACTCTGTTGTGTGACACTGTTCCTGGAGAAATGTGACAAAATGCCTACTCATACCAGATAAGGAACCAGTAGCAGACCAAATAAGGATACCACCAAAATCCAACTTGGTGAACCAATGAGTTCTATTGGGGTTACTTATAAGAGTATGGGCGAGGGGTTCATTACAGGAGCAGAAATAACTCAAAGATAGATGCTTTGCCAAAGCCCACCCCAACATGGATGATAGCTCACTAAAGCTGGAAAGCAGGAATGAAATGCACAAGTTTCAGGCAGCTCACAAACTTGAGGGCATCCTTTTCGGGCAGATTATCTTGTGTGAATGTCTCTCAGCAGTTCTTATAGCTTATATAAACTTGGAATAGGAGGGGCCTAGTGAATCTGGTCAGTTTCAGGTACTTCCTTTTAAGTTGCTTTTTCGCAGATCTTAAAAAGCTTCCCTTCAGGAAAGAGTATTTAACATCCTCTTAGGACATACTATATCTTAAACCAAATTTCCTCTAAGTATTCTGTCTTGGAGGAAATTGTCAATTCATCATTCTTTGATATATACTAAACCCACACAGTACTTGATTTTGTTCTTTTAAGTTCTAACACCTAAAGGCTGAAGACAATAGACAACTGTGCTGGATAGTTTTATGTCAACTTGACACAAGCTATGGTCATCAGAGAAGATGGAGCCTTGATTGAGAAAATGCCCTTATAAGAAAGACAGGGCTATAGGCAAGATAGTAAGGCATTTTCTTAATTAGTGATTGATGTGGGAGGGTCCAGCCCATTGTAGGTAGCACCATCCCTGGGCTGGTGGTCCCGGGTTCTATAAGAAATCAGACTGAGCAAGCCGAGAGAAACAAGCCAGTAAGCAGCATCTATCCCTCTATAGCTTCTGCATCAGCTCCTGCCTCCAGGTTCCTGTACTGACTTCTTTCAGTGGTTGACTACAATGTAGAAATGTAAGTCAAATAATCCCTTTCTTCCCCAGATTGCTTTTGGTCATGGTGTTTATCACAGCAATAGAAATCCTGACTGAAATAGCAACTATGTGTATGATCTCAAAGTTTCACCCACCCAAAGTTGTGGGTACTTGAGTGGACACAGTAATGTTCCTATCTATAGTAAACTTTGCTCCTTCAGTAGATGGAAACAAATAGAGGCCCAGAGTTGGACAATGTGCAGAAAACCAAGAGACCATGGAACACTGAGTCTAAAAGGGGATGTGTCTCCATCAAGCTCCTCCCCTTGTGGCTGGTGGAACTCTGTGGAAGAGACAAGAAACATTTGTTGCCTTTTAGAGCCATCAGGACTGACCACATATGAACTCACAGAGACCTTGGCAGCATGCACAGGACCTGGGAGCCTCCTGCTTTTCTGGCATGTGGAACTTTCTGGTGGCTACCCCAGTTCCCCATCCCCCATTGCTACACACCTCTGTTCAATTTCCTGACCCTCTGTATATCCCCCCATCTCCTCCCACACCTGATCCTGCCCCTCTTTTCCCCTCCCCCTCTTCTCTTCCTCCCAAGTCCCTCCCACCCTCCACCTCCTGTGAATATTTTCTTCCCCCTTCTAAGCAGGACTGAAGCATAAACATTTTGGCCTTCCTTCTTCTTGAAGTTCATACGGTCTGTGAGTTGTATCGTGGGTATTCTGAGCTTTTTTTGCCTAATATCCACTTATTAGTGAGTACATACCATGTGTGTTCTTTTGTGACTGGGTTTCCTCACTCAGGATCTTTTCTAGATCCATCAATGTGCCTGTGAATTTCATGAAGTCATTGTTTTTAACTGCTGAATAGTACTCCATTATGTAGATGTGTCACATTTTCTGTATCCATTCCTCTGTATCCAAAGAGAACATCTGGATGAGAGGAAGCTATAATCGAAGCGTATTATTTAAAAATAAGATTTATTTTCAATTAATTTGACTATTTTCAAATTAGTGCTTAACTCACTTTCTCTTTCAAATCCAGTCTGTGACCCCAGCAAACACATGATTTGCTCACAGTCAGAGTGTACCCTCCCACCCCAAGTAACCCACTCTAGAAGCTCCTTCCTAGCCATACTCTGAGGTCTCTCTCCTGGATGATTGGAGGTCCTATCAAGTAGATAATCAATGCTAACCATCACCAACTCTGTCTTTATCCCTCTGAAGCCTCCAGTCCTCTACTATGCCTTAAAAAAAAATCTCACCCATCCCCATCTTGCCAAAGCCAAGGCCCTGAAACCCAGCTCAGAGTCCCAGGGAGCCAGCTCTCCAGGGATTGCAGAAGAAAGCAGCTGCCCGAATCCCAGATACTGGTCTCAGAGAGAGGCAGCGGATGCTGAGTCCTCAGCTCAGCTTGTCTATGGAAAGCAGCTCACTTCCTCATTCGGCCCCTAAGGAGCTCCGTTTCCCATCTGAATCCTCAGCTACAAAAGCCCCAGCCTTCCGCAAACTGTGTTCATCCTGTCCCAGATCAGACAGAGATGTTGCCTCTGCGGCACTGAAATGAACCTGCCTCAACTGTTTGAGGTCGTCTGAATTCTCATCTCTTACTTCTTCCTACAAACTTAATTCTTACTTATCCTCACAAGGGCGTGGATATCTTCATTTAAGACATCACCAAAAACTCCTTCTGCCTTTCAGAGAAGACACTGTGGTAAGTGATGTGCTGAGCTTAGCCAATCTAATGGAAGCTTCCTGTCTGGGCTTCCCACTCTTGTTTTCCCTTTGCTCACCAGGAGTGGTGGTTTGGTTTGGTTTGGTTTGGTTTGGTTTGGTTTGGTTTGGTTTGGTTTGGTTTGGTTTGGTTTGGTTTGGTTCGGTTCGGTTTGGTTTGGTTTGGGCTTCCTTCCTTCCTTCCTTTCTTTTATCCCCCTCTTCCTTCCTTCCTTCCTTCCTTCCTTTCTTTCTTTCTTTTTTTTTTTTTTAACTTTGGAGCCTCCTTTCCTGCAGAATACATTTTGGATCAGATATAGTACTTAACTTATTTCACTGAATGGCATAAATCTCATTGAAACTTAATATTCGCAGATGTCATGGCTGTAGGAAAGACTCAAGTTTGAAACTGTATCAGACATGTTCTCAGCCACGGGTTATTTTTTTAATTCATTATAATCATCCTTTTTGTCTTTGATTTCAGGCAACTCTTCCTTGCCAATGGATTTCATGTGAGAAACTAAACTTCTAGCAATGTTGCTCTGGGGTAAGGAAGGTAGAAATGACAGGGGCAGAACTCGGATTTTAGGCAAAGTTCCCAAGCAGGCTGTGATAGGAACATTCTTGAAGACTTAGCTCTTCCTTTCTTTCTTTCTTTCTTTTTTTTTTTTGGTATGTGTGTGTGTGTGTGTGTGTGTGTGTGTGTGTGTGTGTGTGTGTGAATGTTGACTTTGCAGTTCAGTATTAAAGACTGTAGACATTTTATACTTTTTTCTGAAAATAATTTTTTAAAATTACGGCAGGCCAAACTTCAAAGTATTCAGCACAACATGAGTTTGTTAATCACAGACTATGTATAGATGCTATGCTGATCGGTGACAGGCCACAGTGGAAAGTGTCTATGCTTGGGGTCTCATTATCTATTATCAGTGGAAAATCAGACCCAAAAAATAAAAGCCCATACTTTTTAGAATTAGGAAGTTGGTGGCATTTAATTCTCATCCCTTTGAACCAATGGAAGGCATTTTACATATTTAGGTCTCCATAAGGAGGGGATAGTTAGCAGCTCCTGGCTCTGGCTACTTCGGAAAGACAAGTGTCATGGCACATATTCTGTCACCATTCCAGATAACAGTAAGACTGAAAGGACGCCATTATCCCATTATCCTCCTCATTTTAATTTCAGGGCTCTTATGACCCTAATAATGATATTTGTCGTTATCCCTAAGATATGATCCAGGTTTTACCCTGCTTGAGTTTAACTGGCTTTCTGTTTGGCTCAGCTCAATTCCAGAACTCACCATGTTAATGTATATCACCCCACAGCTACAATTAAAGGGTGTGTCAGCTCAATTTCAGCTAAGACAAAACTGTCCTTTCTACTTTTAAGTAGTTTGATTTTGCTGTTGCCGCTGCTGTTTCTGAGTCAGGGCCTTGCTACATAGCTCCCCAACTCCTGACTATTTCCTCTCAGACGCTGAGTGTGAGGGCAATGCTCCACCATGCTGGCCTACGCTGTCAAATGTTTGTAGGTATTTAGAATCTAGTCTAGTTGCCTTCTGCCAAGGACCTCACAAATAGAAGCTATTCTTGAGGTTTAGGACATTGGTTCTAATAAACATTTGCTTTTAAAATACTGTAAATGCTAATTTCCCTTAATAAAAAATAATATATATATCATCAGCGATGGGCACTTGGATGAACTACAGCAAGATGCCTATGACTACCCGAGTTTCTGTTCCTCAGAAGACAAACACTGAAATAGCAATTATACCTTAGATCTTTACTTCTTTGTTTTTCCATTGTTCTTCAAACACACCAGTTAGCCCTCCTCTGCCATCTCTGGATCGAAGCTCTCTAAGAAGCAAGAATCCTACAGTCAGGATATTTACAAGCACTTTCCTTGCCATGTTGTGCTTAGCTTTTTAGCAGCATCTGATTCAAACGCCCAGGGCTCCCTTTTGAAAGTTCCGATGGCATCTTGGAGTCTTCAGTCTCTGCAGTTTACTGACAGACATACTGACAGACATCCAACAGGCTGCCCTCTGGATGAAAAAACCTGCCCTATAGTGTTCATCAATTTTGATACCTCTGCTCTAACTGATCTCAGGTCTCCATTTAATGTCACTGAGCACAGCACAAAGGCACATGAACTTTACAGCACTGTGAGCTTTATGTGTTTTTTATTTTTCTAGAGCTTTAATAAGATGTAATTAGATATTGCTCAAAGGAAAGTTTCAGTGATTGGGGACATAGCTCAGTTGGTACTTGAGGGATAAAACACCCTGACAAAATCAACCTAAGGGAGAAAGGGCCACTTGGCTTGCAATCCAAGAGATACAGTCTATCATTACGGAAGAAGTGAGCTATGTTTCAGCAAGCAGACAGAGTACAGTGCTTGGAGCAGGAGGCTAACTGGTCGCCTTTTATCCATACCCAGAAAGCAGAGGGCAGATGGGAAGTAGGGCTGAGTTATAAAACTTCAAGTCCCACTCCCACCCTATACCCAGTAGCCCACTCTATCAATGAGGCTCAACCTCCTGAAGGTTCCACAATTCCCCAAACATTGGCACAAGCTGCGAACCAAGTGTTAAAATGCATGAGACAAGGAGAGACGTTTCACACTTGTCTTAATTAGGATTTTATTGCTGTGAAGAGATACCATGACTACAGCAATTCTTTTTCTTTTTAACTTTTTATTGATTCTTGGTGAATTTCACATCATGCACCCCAATCCCTCCCTCCACCTCCTCCATCCACTCCCCAACAACGCCCCTAAAGAAAACAATTTTTAAAATTTAATTAAATAAATAAACAATAAAATCATCATCATCACCACCACCACGACCACCACAACCATCATCGTCATCATCATCTCTCTTTGGAAGCTGTGGTATGTCACAGTGTATCACATAGTACACCTTTTTGCCCAAACAGCTTTACTTGCAAATGTTCCTTGCAATGAGTCATTGGTCTGGTTTCAGGCCTCTAGCTTCTGTTACACCATCAATACTGGATCCTCACTGTTCCCCTGTTTCATGATCCTGTACCTTGGGTTGTGCAGGACCGGCCCCTTCACATGCTCCAACAGTTCATAGATGGGGTAGATGTTGGGGTGGGCCAACTCAAAGCCATGGATCTGGGACTTCATGGTAGCTGAGTTGGTCAGTCTGCTAACTCTCTTGTTTTGCCCAGATGAGGGCTGGAGCCAGCTTTCCTGTCTGCAATAGCTGGCAAGGGGTGGGGCCAGCTCTCCTCTTCTAGACCAACTCTCTAGCAATGCCTTATTGAGGGCCAGAACCAGCTCATCTGAGTGCCACAGCCTGAGAGGAAAGGGGCCTACATCAACCTAACCAGGTGGAGGGCAGGGCTGTCTTTTCTGCACTTATACCACCAGAACCAACTCTACCGTGCTACCCAGACAAGATGCCGGGCCATTCTCCCAAATGCTACAGTCGGCTAGGGACAGTGCCAGCTCTCTCATGCCCATAGCACAGCAACTCTTATAACATTAAAATATTTCACTGGGGCTAGTTTAGTTCATTATTGTCATGGTGGGAACTGTAGGGGCATGCAGGCAGTCATGGTGCTGGAGAGGTAGCTGAGAGTTCTACATCCAGATCAGCAGGCACCAGGAAGAGAAAGTAAGTTATAAGGCCTGACTGGAACTTCTGACGCCTCAAACCCTGCCCCCTCCCCAAAGACATACAAGGTCTCCAACAAGACCATACCTCCTAATGGTGCCACTCACTATGAGCCTATGGAGGCCATTTTTGCTCAAATCACCACAACACTCAAAGCTAACACCTTGCATCCATGAAGCCATGGTTCGGGTCTCCAGTTCTACAGAGGTAGAGGCAGGAGGATCAGAAGTTCATGGTTACTCTGCAGCTACCCAGTAATTTCAAAGCCAAGCTTATTCTTTTCCAGATCTCAATGATTGTAAATGATATTACAAATATTAACACACATCTTTCAAAGTAACAATTTTTTGGACAAGTGTTTAAAAATAAAATGATGTTGAAGAGGCTGTCTTTGAAAATCATGAAGACAAGTTGAATAAAGAAAGAATACGAAGGACCATAGAAGAGTCTAAAGAAGTGAATGGGGTGTGGGAGTGGAGGGGGTGCACTTCGGGTAGCTTTTCACGGGCAGCCAGGAAACTGGCTTTGGGATGAGAGCAGATCTGTGAGTATAGTGTACTTTTTTCCTTTATTATACATTCTATTCGCTTCCCTACCTCCTACCCCAAAGGTTAGCCTCAGTCTCCATTCTGGCAACTACTTCTTTCTTGAGAATCTTATAAGCTATCAGTTTTGCCCAGGAGAAAATGATCACATCACAACAGACCACTCACATGAAAATTCCAACTGGTCTACCACAAGGGAGAGAAACACAAGGATGTGGCTGTCAAGGACCAAAAGAGCCATGTGCACAGCAAAGGCCATGAGCTCCATAAATAACCCCAAGCTTAAGTCAAGCATCCATCACTAGGAGGGATACTTTCCTTGGTCATAATACTATCTGGACTCTTCAAGTGGGTCCGTGGCTGCTACAGATGGTCCTAGGTTATTTTCGTCACAATATATAAAAGGTCACATAAATATAAAAGAAGAGATTACTAACCCTCCTTTTATTTTTAATTTAGATGAAGTCACCACTTTGAATCTATTTATAAATTTTCCTTTCATGTCTCTTTGAAGATCTGCTTGAGAAGCAATGCTTTCCTATTTGGCGTTCCAGAAAAACACTGTTCTCCCCTGGCATCAGATGTAAGTTCCTGGTGATCTGACTGTCAAAGCTTACCATAATCACCACAGATTTAGTCCTTGCAGAACCAAGTCTAGCGCACTGGGTTACTCGATACATCAACTCTCTTTAGCATTTTACACTGCTTCTGGTGAACATTTCTTCCTCAAAAATGATTTTAGAATAAATTCACTTTCGTCTCTAGTGATGACAAACATGTACCATTTCTGTGCTCTCAATCTTGTATTCTAGAAAGACTGGAAACACAGAGAGGTTGTGACAGTGACATGATGGAGACCCAAGGGTTATCATCCTTCACTCCTTCCAGATAGATGACCACACAGCAGCAAAATGGCTTGAGGAAGTTGAAGGCAGTTCTATTTGGGACAATAAAAAATGCAAGCTGAGCAAGATGGGCCTGAACTTTGAAGAGATTCGAGTAATAGACTAGAGCGTCAAGGCCTCCTTAGTTCTACTGTTTAAAGAACTTACAAGTGATTCAGAGACCATCAATCTCCAAAGCAAGCTACAGTTTCATCAGGGAATACGTGTGTTTCAAGTTAGGCCTCACCCTTTCTGTCATGGCTGCTTCCCTAAGGACAATAAGATCCCTGGGAGGGAGTTATGAATAGTATCTTCATTGGGACGTGATCTATGAAATGGTCTCTTAGTACAGAAAAAGCTCCACCCTCCCATTTCTCTTTGTTCCTATTGGGTTCTGTACCTGGTGTTTATTTTAGCTCAACACAAACACTGAACATGAGATGATTCCTGTAAGATATCTAATTCTTGGACTTAATATGGGTTCTGTGGCCTACAGAATGGACTAAGGCAGTGTTTGTCATACTACAGACATGAAAGTCAAACAAACAAACAAAAACAAAAAAAAACCTGTACAAAAGTACCTCATTTGGATATAATCATTTCCCCATTCCATCACACTCAATTCAAAACATGTACATACTGCTTTAGGCTAATAAGATAATACCTTAAAAATAAAATTATAAATGCATTCTACAGAAATTCACTAAGGACTCTGAGAAGCTCCTGTACATATAACCCAACAGAAAATCAGGCCCAACAAAAATTCCTCCAGTACACAGGAAAGTTATTGATCTTCTGTGCAGATAAGAGATCTGTGGAGAATTGGGGTCGAATAATGCAAGTGAAATTGAGATACATGATTCTAAGACACTCAGACGAGAGAGCAGAAAGTCAACTTGTGAAGAATGTCATAGAACACACAGAAAAGGTATATGTGCATCCTGGGTAAGCAGAAAAGAAGTCCTACTATGCTCAGAACACCCAGTGGAAGCCTTAAGCCCTCTAAAGATTGTTACACATCTCCCGTGATGGATTAGAGAGACTAGCTCAGAGGACCTTCCTACCAATACCCTTTAATATCCACACTCAGGAATGCTTTGTCACCTGTGGCAAAGGACTTAGTAATACTAGGCAGATGTTTCTTTATTGGGTCCCTTGGAAATAGACCAAAAACAAGCAAAGACAAAAACAAAAACAAATGCTATGATAGAAGCTAAACTAAGTAACTAAGACGGGGTTCAAGTTGGCAGAGACTGGCATCTGTGAGGTTTGGTATTAGGAGAAACACCCTATAACGACTCCTGGGCTTTCCACACCCCATTCCTCAGTCAGTTCCAGCTAGAGTGATTTATTAGGGTGATGCATGTCATAAGAATAAATCAGGCATGCCCTGCTCTTTCCTCTGTGAGCAAACCTAGAAGCAAAGCTATGGCGCATGATAGTGGAGCAGAGACCGAAGGAAAGGCCATCCAGAGACTGCCCCACCTGAAGACCCATCCCATAAACAGACACTAAACCTAGTCACTACTACTAATACCAAAAAATGCTTGCTGACAGGAGCCTGATATGGATGTCTCCTGAGAGGCTCTGCCAGAGCCTTCCCAATACAGAAGAAGATGTTTGCTGCTAACCATTGGACTGAGCATGGAGACCCCAATGGAGGAGTTAGAGGAAGGACTAAAGTAGCTGAAGGGGTTTGCAATTCCATAGGAAGAGCAACAATATCAACCAACCAGAACCCCCAGAGCTCCCAAGGACTAAACCACCAACCAAAGTGTACACATGGAAGGACCCATGGCTCCAGCCACATATGTAGCAGAGGATGACATTGTCTGTCCTCAATAGGAGGAGAAACCCTTGGTCCTGTGAAGGGTCTTTTCCCCAGTGTAGGGAAATGCCAGGGTGTTGAGGTGGGAGTGGGTGGGTGGGAGGGGAGCTTCCTCATAGAAGCAAGGAGAGGATGGGAGAGGGGGAACAGGGAAAGGAATAACATTTGAAATGTAAATACACAAAATATCCAATTAAAAATAAGCATGATGTGCCCTGGAGATGATGGTGGACCTGGTCCTTTTCATCTTGTGGAGAACCTTGAAGAGGAAGAAGCTGTTTCTCTGTTCTTTTGGAGAGCATCATTACTTACACACATTACCATGGTGTTCTTCTCTGTTTCTTTTGGAGAGCATATTACTTACACACATTACCATGGTGTTCTGTGTGTGTGTTTGTTTTGTTCATTTGTTGATATAAACATGTTTATACATGAAACCAATCTCAGCATTATCACTGAATCAGCATGGGGAGTGTGTGGTTTAAATGCCCCCTAGATGCTCATATATGTGCATATCTGTTGAGAATATGGGTTGGGTAGAACTGTTTGGCAAGGATTAGGATGTGTGGCCCTTTCGGAAGAGGTGTGATGGGAAGCCATTTTGACCTGTTAAAAGATGTCATGTTGAACTAGTTCTCTCTGTATCTGGAGCTAAGCCTGTATTGGCTGGTTTTGTGTCAACTTGAAACAAGATGGAGTAATCATAGACTAAGGAGCCTCCCTTGAGGAAATGCCTCCTCAAGATCCAGCTGTAAGGCATTTTCTTAATTAGTAATCAAGGTGGCATGGCCCAGGCCATTGTGGGTGGTGCCATCCCTTTAAGGGTAGTCCTGAGTTCTATAAAAAAAAAAAAAAAAAGCAAGCTGGACACACCAGGGGAAGCAATCCAGTAAGCAGCACCCTCCATGACCTCTGCATTAGCTCCTGCCTCCTGACCTGCTTGAGTTCTAGTTCTTTGTGATGGACAGCAATGTGGAATTGTATGAATAAACCCTTTCCTCCCCAACATGCTTCTTGGTCATGATGTTTTGTGCAGGAATACAAACCCTGACTAAAACAGAGCCCTCAGCTATCTCTACTCCATGCCTTCACTCTAACCATCAAGTTATCCTTTACCCACCGTCTAGTCATCATGCATCATAAGCTTCTGGAACTTTAGGCCTGGCTAAAGCCTTCCTTTTTATAGATTGCCTTTTGGTTGTAGTGTTTTACCACAGCAATGGAAAATTTACAAATACAAGGAGTAAATTTGGATTTAAGTTTTTATGGAATTAAAATTTATTTGTATCCCATTAATTGTTTCTTAAATTGTAAAAGTACTATTTGTTAAAATTGTTAATGAAAAATTCATCTTTATACACCATAAATACATTTGCTTAATAATTAATTTATGGTGGACTAAGGACCAAGACCTCTTTTTTGGGCTTTGTAGTAGGTATTTCCATTTTGGTCCATCTTGCTGTCACTATTTTTCTCAATGTCTTTCCTCCTAACTTACAAGGTTGGTTAAATAGCAATATGTCAAAGAAACAAATGGTAGTCACACATAACAATGTTTTTCATCTACAATTGCTTAAATAAAACTCCCTAAATCTCTAAGATCTAAAAGTTCAGAGCAAGTCATGATTCCACATCTAGGAGAGTGAGACAGGAGGATTACTGTGAGTTCCAGGTCAGTCTTGCTACTGGCTCAATCAATTAAATGCTTAAAAACAGAAAAATGTAAAAAGAGAAAGGGGAAAAAGACAAGTCATATAAATAAGGCAGAGGTGTGTATAAGGCAAATTGTGTGTGTATGTGTGTGTGTGTGTGTGTGTGTGTGTGTGTGTGTGTGTGCGTGCGCTATTTTATGAGTTTGAAAATCATGATAAATTTACACAGGTATCAACATACAATGTAGTAGAAGGATTAGACACTTTGAATGGATGACCTCAAAATCTGAGAGACTAAAAGCTAGGACAGGACAATACCCTGGTGCTCTGGGAAACTAGTGATGTCTGGCTGGCCTGAAGCTTCTGAATTGCACAGCAGTAGGAACAGGTTGAGCAGGTCAGTCCACTCCCCACCACTCTGCTTATCAAGGAGAACTGATTAAACTTTAACTCCACATTCTAGGACTGCTCAGGTGGATGTAGCTGGGCACATTAAGGGTGTGCACAATACAGGAAATGCATTTTCAGAATAGTTGCTACCTGGTATTCAGTAAATAATGTCCCTGTCTACTGTAGCAAGACCAAATGTGATATACTCAATGTTTTAGAAAAGTTGAAACATAGTTTTATATGGAGCAAGGTTTTCACACAAAAGGAACATTCATTTGCTCAGAATGCATGTTGCTACTTTAAAGTTGCTACCCATAAAAATGATTGGAGCAAATGAAGCATGAGGGTAGAAAGAACTTCAAATCATGATGTTATTAAACTATCCTCACAACAGCAGATAGCTCTCCTTTATATTAATTTGTTAAATTCTAAATATCAACATCTTTTTTCTCCATCTTTATTAACTTGGGTATTTCTTATTTACATTTCACTTGTTATTACCTTTCCCGGTTTCCAGGCCAACATCCCCCTAGCCCCTCCACCTCCTCTTCTATATGTGTGTTCCCCTCCTCATCCTCCCCAGATTACAGCCCTCCCCCATCAATCCCGTTCACTGAGGTTCAGTCTTGGCAGAACCAAGGGCTTCCCCTTCCACTGGTGTCCTTACTAGGCTATTCATTGCTACCTATGCAGTTGGAGCCGAGGGTCAGTTCATGTATAGTCTTTGGGTAGTGGCTTAGTCCCTGGAAGCTCTGGTTGCTTGGCATTGTTGTACATATGGTGTCTCGAGCCCCTTCAAGCTCTTCCAGTTCTTTCTCTGATTCCTTCAACGGGGGTCCCATTTTCAGTTCAGTGGTTTGCTGCTGGCATTAGCCTATGTATTTGCCATATTCTGGCTGTGTCTCTCAGGAGAGATCTACATCTAGATCCTGTCAGCCTGCATAAATATCAATATCTTATAAAAATATAAAGATTCAATTAGGTTTGTGTTAATGTCTTTTTTGATATTCATTTAAAAACTTTGTTGTGTATATAGGTGTTTTGTCTGCACAATTTATGTGCACCACATGTATGCAGAGCCAGTGGAGGCGAGAAGAGGGTGTCAGAGTTCCCTGGACCTACAGTCACAGATAGTTAAGGGCTATTGTGTGGCTGTGGGAACTTAACCTGTGTCCCTTACAAGAGCAGCAAGTGCTTTCAACCATTGAGTCATCTCTCCAGCCCCAATACCTTTTAAAGCAAACAACTATCAGTATGTGGTTTTTATGTCTACAAAACACACACACACACACACACACACACACACACACACACAAAGTCAATGCAAATTATATGCCCAGATTTCTGAGATTGTAAGTAAACTGATTCCTTAAATGATCAGATTTGGCCGGTTATGTGATCGACAATATAAAGGGAAGGACAACAGAAGCCCTTGTATTACGTGTGAGTACTGATACCTTGTGTAATAGACAATCACACGGAAGTAGGACTTTGGCCACCATTTTTCTTCCCCTTAGGATGTTGGGACTCTCGTCCCCACTTACTATTTTACAACGATTAGCCAAAGAAGGCGGGGCAGAAGAATTCCTGCAGCTTGAGCTGATCATGTTGAATGTTATTGTCTAAGTTGATAGAAGCCTCTAGTGACATGCTAAAGGAAACAGCACATTCCAAAGAACACTGGAAAAAGCAACGTATAAAAGAAAGAAACCAGACAGCGAATGCCTGTAGGAAGAGCTGAGAGTTGATTGACAGAAACCTAGATTTACTGGGGCTAGAACCCAGACAGGAGTCCTGGTGAGAGAAAGATGAGGAAAAGAGGGTTGCCATAGAGAACACGGGAGAGAAATGTGAACGAATGTGTTCCTCTGTTCCCTCCTGAAATTGCACCAATGGGGTGGGAAAGGAAAGTTTTAAAGCACAAATTGCAAACACCAAGAAGAAGAGAAGATGTGGAGGCTATCAGATTTTGGAAGCTAGACATGGATAAAAGATGGATGTCTAGACAGGCTGGAAGGAGCCAGCTCTGGGGCAAAGGAAGCAATGAACATGCCAGCCACAGCACATTATCCCGAGACTCTTGATGGCATTTCAAAGAGAGAAGGAAAAACACCCTCAGAGGTCATGTTTTTAAAGGTTTAGATGAATTAACCGAAACAGGAAGGGTTTTAACAAGGAAGCATTAAGTTGCACTTAAATCTCGATACGCCTTTGATTATACTTTTAAAATCACAAATATATTCAATAACTTAGGCCCAAAATGTCATTTATTATGTTTAATAGAGACTAATAAGATGTGGCTTTGAACATCAAAAGCTCACATTGTTAAATTCCACAACAGCAAGCGCTGCTGATTTAGAATGGCAGAATGATGAAGGAAGGGTCCTCCTCAGTGAGGAGCTAGTCACTAAGGAAGTGAAGGGAGATGCAGAGGGATGGCAGAACTGCCCTGACAGGAGGTGGGCCTATCCTGTGAGCACATCCCAGAGAGTGACTGCAACAGACAACAGCTGGCAGGCTGTTGGGCAGCTGGATGGATCCATGAACCCCACCTTTGGTCTTCTACCACATAATCTGTGGTGTTCGGAGGCTCCCGAGGCCACCCGCCGACTGCACTGTAGATATTCTTCATGAGGGACTCTGAGGAGAGAGGGAGGCAGGACCCCAGAAGCGCCTTTGTTGTAGCAGATGCAGTAGGAGAGGGGCATCAGATAAAGCTGGGATTGGATGAGAGAGTTTATTCATTGGGTGTCCACGAAGTGTGGGTCTTTGCCTCAGAAATTGGCTGCACTCTGTTTGTGTCTCCTCTTGAAAACTCTTCTGATAAAATAAGAGAATGCAAAGAATTTGACAATATTACAGCAAAAGCAAGGGATTAAAAAATAGCTGGAGGGGCTGGGGATTTAGCTCAGTGGTAGAGCGCTTACCTAGGAAGCGCAAGGCCCTGGGTTCGGTCCCCAGCTCCGAAAAAAAAAAAAAAAAAAAAAAAGAACCAAAAAAAATAGCTGGAAAACAAAATTAAAGAAATGTCTTAGATAGTAGAAGAAAAAACTTAGAAATCAAATATAAATTACATGAAACATCGGGGGTCAATATCCACACAGAGGGGTGGTCAGAGGAGAGGGAATCCCTGGGTCTAGCTCTGAGTTTCTAAGTTCACAAGAACAGACTTTCATGGAAACACAGAGTAGGGAAAATTCCAGAACTCTGTGCCAAAGAGATAATTACAAAAATTACTCGATGTGGAAAAAAAAAAAGATCCCAATCTAAGAAAGGATCAAAGAACTGACAGTCTTCAGAGAAACTGGGAGCTGGAGAAAAGTGGAATGATATTTTTCAGATGCAAAGAGAAGTATTAAATCAGTAGAATTATCTCTTTAATTGAAAAGGATGATAAAGGCCTTCATAATACGAATAGTTTAAAATAAATATATTTGTTATCTGAAACTAAAAACTCTAAACTATCAGAAACAACATGATATTTAGACACATATTTAAGTATGAAAGACAATAGCTAAGAGACTAGAGAGAGGCCCCAAGCAGCAAAAATCAGAAACTAGGCAGGGGAGGCAGCTTTTGGTTTTATGCCTTGCATAATTTTAAGGCTATTCTTACAATTTTGGCCAAAATAAAAATTAATTTCCAACTGACTTATTTTAATCTAGGTACTTAGTTTTATTGGTTTGTTTTAAGGGCCAGGGGTCATGGCAACAGAGAAAGAAGTGTCTAGAGGTCAGGAAAGGGAATACATAGATTTGAAAATAGGAGGGAAGAGAAAGGAATTAGCTTTTGACATTCTCAGTGACAACCTACTAAGAGGATAACACTCAATTAAAACATTCCAGGAAGTAAAAATGGAGGATTAAAGGGTAAGACTTTATGAACATATGGATAAAGAGAAGAAAGAGGAACAATTCTTGAAGTATCCCCATTCAACCATTTTTATAGTAGAAATGGTCCTACAGTGGGTTCGGTCCCCAGCTCCGAAAAAAAAGAACCAAAAAAAAAAAAAGAAAGAAAGAAAGAAAAAGAAATGGTCCTACACAGTTACCAAGGGTCAGGAGACAGGAAAAGCAAAGAATTAGACCCAGCTGAGTGTTCTAGATGCTGACACTACTGTTCCCATTGCTGACCCCTCTGCCTGCTTAGACTCACCTATCTCAAGAGCCCTGTGAGGGTGGCACTCCCAGCATCCCCTTGTGCAGATTAAGGAAATGGGGTTAAGGTTGTGTGTAGCTTTTAAGCATGACCTGCTAAGGACCCAAGAGGGCCAACCTATATTACCCAATCTTGATTAAACCTGTGCTTACAAAGTTCTCTTTAATACACATGCCCCTGTGGATGCCATAGCAAATAAAGACCAAGGGGCAGGCTAACACAAAAAGATATCCAAGCACCAAAAGGCAGACTGCCACTTCAGGAAAGACCAGCAAGCATTTACAAAAAGAGAGAAGAGGCTTAACAAGGAGAAAACAGTCTCCTGAGTAGACAATAGAGAAATGCAAGCCTGCTGAATTCAGCCTTGGCTAAGACCAGAGTGTCAGCGAAGTAGGAGGAGGCCTTTTTAAGAATTATATTTATACCCTGCGAAATGGATGTGCTGAGACAGAGTTATCCATCAATAGCTCTCTTCTCATCTGACCCAAGAGGCAAACATCCATTTCTTCCTTTTATATAAAGCTTGATCGCAAAAATTTATCATTTTGAGAGATGCTATTTCAATACTGGCTGAAGAAAAAAATGTATAAAAACCATTCCATGTTATCTGTAGCTCAATTATTCATGTGTCCAATAAATACCTTAAATCATCTGTTCGGTGCTAGGCATACAGGACAATCTGACCTATAGCAACACCGAGAGGTAAATGAGGTGCAGCCTTGGGGGAATGTGCTGTCTAAGTGGGGTGGCAAAGGTAATGATGATAATTATGTTCACAGATGACAGGTGCTCTGCTATGAAGATGAGGACCAATAGGATGTGGCCACATCGAGGAAAATGTAGAGTATTTATAGGAAAAGTGGAAGTTTGTGTCTCAGAGGATGACGGTTCTTTCAGAAGGACCTGCGAGAGGGAAGCGTGTAGTCTGGAAACGGTGTCCTCATACTCCACGTTCCTGGCTGACCTTAACTTCACAAATCAATGCTGATGGCTTCAAACTTCAGAACTTTCATTTTACAAAACTCCGTGCTAATTATAGCTGTCTGTTGTTATAATTAACTGCATGCCCTGTCACCAGGTTTCATGCTCTGTCAACTAGATATCTCACACTGCAGATCAATATCGTTCATGAAGTGAACATAATCCTGAAATCAAAATCCATACACCCCGTTTTCACTCTCCCATTGTGTTCTAGGCGTTTTCCTCTACAAAATTATCTCCTCTTGATATTACAAGGAAAAATTCCGAGTAACACAAAACATTGCCCCCAAACCAAAAATCTATCTAAAATTATCTTTCTGGTATTTCTCTGAACTCACTGGATGACATGACTAGAAACAGCCCAGTCACACAGTTAGAAAGAACGTCTTTTCCTCTGACTCTCCCAGTGTCCCATCCCCTATAGATGTACTGGGATGTAACTTACAAGAGAAGGAAAACAAAGTCCAAATAGGGTATCTAGTGAGCTTTGACAGACATGGGCGTGCATGCAAATGCTACTCTAAGCAAAATCAAGTATGTTTATCAACCAAAAGTTCTTTGTATTACTTTTGTTTGGTGGTGGTGGTGCTCAAGGCAGGGTCTCACTAAGGGGTACAAACTGGTCTCCAGCCTGAGAACCCTCTGCTTCCATCCAGGAGAGCTGGGGTCACAGGCGTGCACCATCACGCCTAGCTTTGCTATTTCTTTCTTATACTTTAATCATCCATGCTGCCCAACCAAGCACACAGGAAGTCTAGTCTACACTCAGAGAGAACGCTCTTTAAATAAGAAGTTGAACAGCACATAAACTAACAATTGAAATTCTGCCTTTAGTCTCCTTGTACACACAGTAGTAATTTATCATGGAATAGGTATCAAAAACATTAAGGACACTAACCATTTTTTAAGCATTTTGGTTTTGTTTTGTATTTCAGAAGAATACACACAGTTCTTCATATAAATGAGACATAAATCCAAAACAGAATTACTACCCAACCGAAGCCCATAGAATAATTTAAAATGGAGCAAAAACATACACAGACTTCATTCCTAAATGAGGAAATGACTTTTAGGGAGAATCTTCATGAGCAGTCCAGTGAATGTTATAGGAAGGACACCATGAAGGAAGGAAGGATGTACACAGGGTGTGTGTGCGTGTGCGTGTGTGTGTGTGTGTGTGTGTGCGCGCGCGCGCACGCGCGCGCGCGCACACACGTGAGCATGCACACAAACACTGGGAGCAAATCAAAGACTAGACATTTGTAAAGGCTTAAAGAAATATTAAGTAAAATCAAAGTTGGATTGAAATTGACCATAATGTTCATTTGGTAGCTGCTGGATGTGAATGTTTCAAGTTTCTAAGCTGTGACCCACGGAGTTCAAGTGAACTCCAGCCTAAATGCTGTCACTGAATTTTTGGTATAACTTGCTGACACTGATTGTGAATGGAAATGTTGAGCTCCTTTGAGATGATTCTCACCATTGACTGAAAAGTAGGTTTGTTATGCTTAGTGTTGTGCCTGTCAGCACTTGCAGGGCGACCCCACACTGACATTAAATCTGTACTCAGCCCTGTTCCCATCTGTCTGACTTTATTAACATTCATTTACTGTAACGCCTGAACAATTGTGAAGGAAAACTGCATTAAAAAGCTTTCTCAGATCCCGAAATCCCATCCTAGTTGTAGTTGGATAGTCCTAGATTATTTACTTATGCAACATGAATATTCTTCATGTCCTGTGAGCTTTAGCATCTGTTTCTGAACCTGACTTGGAATTCCAATATATCAGTGCAGTTGAGGACCTCCCACCCGGAACCTCTCTTCTTACATCAACAAACTACCCAGTCCAATGCAAACATTTCTTTAAGACACATTTATTGAAAGAGTATGAACACATCATGACTAAGTCTTATTTACTTACTAACCTCTCAGGTACAAGATGAGTATCAGTAATCAAACGCACACACTACTGAGAACGCTAGATCAGGAGAAAGATCTCACTTTAGAAGAAAGAAGTTTTGTTCCATCGACTTCCAAACAAAACAGCTATTTCCCCAAACGTATAGCACGTCTTCCTTGGGACTGGAGAAACAGCTCGGTGGTTAAAAGGACTGCCTGTCCTTCCAGAGGACCCAGGTTTGGTTCCCATTACAGATGTGACAGTTCATCACCTTCCAGAATCCCAATTCCAAGAGACTAGATGCTTTCTTCTCAGCATTTCCAGCCCTGCACCCACATGGTGCAGATACACATTCAGACAAACACTTATACAAATAAAATAAAAATAACTCTTAAAGCGACTTTTTTTTATCAAAACGAATTATCATCAAATATTTTCTTTATACATCGATTTAAGGAAGAGAAAGACTTAGCTATCATTTAAGGTAGAAATACACATGAGAAAGTCCAAGAATTACAAATAAATGCATAGGAAGGGAAATAAGGCAAACAAAAGTCAAAGATAACAAAAACAAGGAAAATCAAATAGATAACACATAGATTAAACTGGGGAGGGAAAGGAAGGGTGCAGAGTGCAAATAAAAGGGATTAAAAACCCATACTATGCAGAATAACCAATCAACAGTAATTCTAGAAGCCTAAAGAAATCTTGGAACTTCTGTCTCATTTTTCTATCAACTAATTAATAGGGCCTTCAATTAAAGTGCCATCAAATATAAGCAAGATTGCTAATTCTCAAGTTTAGATACATTTTTTCAAACATGAGATATGTTTATTATCTTTTCAGCTATATGTACACATACTTGTGTTATTGAGCAACATACACACATTATCTATACAGATCTAGATATATAGGTGCACATGTCCTGGGCTGACTTGGAACTCTATTATGTAAAGGAACCTTGAACTTCTCATCCTCCTGCCCTCAGCTCCAAAGTGCTGGGACTCTAAGAGTATACCACCACACCCAGATTACACAAGGTTGGGGACTGAACCCAAGGCTTCATGTACATCAGGATACACTCCCAACTGATTTCTGATGGGCTTAACAAACAATGAAAAGAACTTCCAGGACATCTTTGTCATTTTTTTAAAGTTATTTTCAATTATATATGTGTTTGTCTCTATCTCTGCAGTTATGTGTCTGTGTATGCACACATGAGTGTGGGTGCCCTCAGACCAGAGGCATTGGATCTCTTGAAACTGGAGTTACAGGCAGTTGTGAGCCATTCCATGTTGGGTTGCTGGGAATTGAACTCATGTCCTCTCCAAGAGCAGTAAGTACTCTTAACTGCTAGTCATTGCTCTAGACACTTCTTTACTCTTTTAAGATCTTTGGAGACTCCTAAGAACTTCTAGGTTTGAAAGTTTACAAGGCTCTGAAAGTATCTGACAATAAGTTACATGTCTTCATGATCATTTACTTTTCCACAAAATGTTACATATGATCATTACAAGATATAAAGAAAACACTTTTGCATTAAAAACAAAACTTAAAATAGAAGCAGTACAAAAAGTTTTCCCAGTTGTAAACAGAATCAGAAGACCCCAGAACTCCAGAAACACTGTGGGGAGCTCTGAGGCTAAAAGCACTTCACTTGGAGTCTGGGGAGCTGGTTTCCCGTCATCCTCTGTGCGGTGATCTTCAGCTCATCTCCCAATGCCTGCGGATTAGGAGCTCCATCGTGGACAGCAACTGTTCCGTTGTAATCCCATGAAATTAGAGTGATATATTCCAGGCTGTCTGCACTCAGGGATTTAAAGGTTTACTTAGTGTGTGTGCCTGGAACGCACATGTATGAACTACAGGTCTGCAGTGGCCTCAGAGGCCAGAAAAGAATGGCGACATCCTGGAACTGGAGTTTGTGTGAGCCCTCCAGTATCAGTGTTGGGAGCTGAGCCAAATCCCCTGGAAGAGCGGCAAACGCTCTTAGCCTCTGAGCTGTCTCCCCAGCTCCCACAGTGAGGGATTTGAGAGTCTGTGTAGATTTATATTTTCTCCTTTCATTTAGTCTGACTTCATCTATACATTCCTCTCTCCACCACTAGGCACCGATATACATTTTCCTGTGTGGCCCCTCTACTCTCATGAGAGCCCACAAGGAAGTACACGCCATTTCTCAGGAAATACACGCCATTTCTCAGGAAATACACGCCATTTCTCAGGAAGTACACGCCATTTCTCGCCTTTATTTCTGTTTTTCAGTTTCTGTTCTCAGCTTCTCCAAGACCTCCTCTGGAGTTGTAGAGGCCAAGAGCTTCACCACCTTTTCCCGAGATTTACCGCCCTTATCCAGAGCCACGTCACTCTTCCTGAGGTCCAAGACCTTGGAAAGGTACCAACAGAGCTCTGCATTTGCCTCTCCCTGAGATGGAGGTGCCGCGATGCCACACCAACGGCCTCGGTGTTCAGATCTGTCACGACATTCTGTTTGGAGCTGGGTTTGGCATGGATGGCTATGGTGACAAAGCCTTTAGAATCAGTTGCTGCAGGCCCTGTAGGGGGAGGTGGTGTCTCTGGTTCCTTGGTTTGGTTTTTACGCTTGCTTGTTGCAGCAGCTTTCTTAGGCATTGTGGAACCACACAGGAGTCTAGTAGAGGCCAAGCACAGCGACCTACAAGGAGCTTCAGCATCACAACTTCGCAGGCCTAGATACATTTTTTTAAAGATTTATTTATTTATTTTATGTGTAAGAATGCTCTATCTGCATATACCCTAGCTGCTCTTCCAGAGGTCCTGAGCTCAATTCCCAAGAACCACATGGTGGCTCACAGCCATCTGTAATGGGATCCGATGCCCTCTTCTGGTATATGTGAAGACAGAGGTAGTGAACTCATATATATAAAATAAATTAATAAATCTTTAAAGAAGAAATTCAATTTGAGGACATTGTAAAAGTTGTATTGTATTAACTTGTGTAAAATAATCTCCCACAACAACTAATTTACAAATTTAGTGAGAAGGTCAATATTGTTTTACATTTTTTGGCAAATCTTCTCATTTCTAACACAAGGCAGGGAGTTTGCACATTTGCTTCTGGTCTGTAGTAATGCTGCATTTGGTTGAAATACTTAAAGAAAACCTGGCATCACACAGATACAAATTGGAAAGGGTTGAAGCATTTTAATAGCCTTTCCCCAGTAATTGTGAATCATCTTTTTAGTATGACACCAAATCTCATTAGTGTTCAGCCTCATAGAGATTAGCTCCAATGAGAGGTATGATATTAGAAGATTTTATTCACTGTTGGGTTACAATTCTTTTCCTGCTTTAAAGAAATGATTCGTTAAGACCCATGAAGGATTTTGAAGCATCACTCATTGGTCATTAGAAATACGGTTCCCAGCACCATCCGAATGTTGGCATATTTCATTATCCATTATCATATTATGATATATTTTAGTTGCATGTTTTTCCAAATTCTAATTTATTTTCAGGGGATGGAGAAATCGCTCAGTGGTTTAGAGCACTGGCTGTTCTTGCAGAGGACCTGGGTTCAGTTCTTAGCATCCACACTGTAGATCACAACCATCTGTAGCCATCTGTTCCAGGGAAGCCAACACCCTCTTCTAACCTCCACAGGCATAAGGCGCACACAGTGCACATACAATACAGGCAAAACACTCATGCACATAACAATACATGTTAAATGGCGTTTCATGGTGCGGGAAGTGGCTCAACCAGTTCACAACTGAAACAACTGCAAATATGTATGCCCCTCAAGACAGCATCACATTTTGGAACAGAAGTGTTCTGCACGTTTTCCCCATTGTCCAAGAATACAAGGATTGCAAATTAATAAGTGGATATTTTATAATGCTTCATCTGTGGTATTTTTAACTGGGCATCTGGCAATGATAAATGCTACAAGTGACTAATGATTATAGCTTGATGGGTTGGGTTAATAAATGTTAAGACTCCAAGAGTTTTGCCCATGATCATTTTTGTGATCTCAGTATAAATGGCAACATAGTACAAGAGGCAAATGACATCTTAATATTACATCCTAACCCTTTAGACTTTTCAGATTCCATAGAAGGGGTAAAAAAAAAAGTTTGATAAAATACAGATTAAAAGCCAGCAGACAAAGGCTGGACAGATGGCTCAGCCATTAAAGGCCTGGTTCACAAGTAAAAGTATAAGAACCAGCATAAAAAAATTTTTAATCCATCTTGGATCTCCTCAACTCACCAAAGTGACTGCCGAGTGCCGATGTGGTGCTCTGGAAGAAAGCTTACCAAAGCATCCTTTCAAACAAACAACCCAAGGAATGCCTAACTGAGTGTAATGGTGTTTGTTAAATTTCTACCAGTAGATAAAGCTAAAAGGCAACTGAAAAAAATATTTTTTAAAAAATTATTGGGCTGAAACCAAATGGAACCCCTGATCTGCCGTGATAGAGCCATGTTCTCCTTTCAGGTGGCAGCAGCTTCTCGTAGACAAGACATGCGTTTTACTTTCTAGAACAATTGTGAGGTGTAAACAATGACTGCAGGTGCTTTTTAAAAGACAAAGTTAACATGGTGTTATTTTTATTTGGTCTGGGGAACCTATCACCTCATAAAAGAAAAAGGAAAGAAAGGGAGAGAAAAGATTAAGCCCTGGCTGTTGGGATTTCTTTGATATACACTAAAAACATAGTCTGGCGGGCAATTTTATGACACTAGCTCTTCTCTTTGATTCTACATAAAGCTCTGAAAGAAATTTGTGTTCCACCGCAAAGCTTGATGAGTGGCTTCAAAATGAGAAAAGCGGAGCTGGAGAGTGAGGACAAGACTGTAATTCATTATCAACTTGTTTCTAGCAATGACGAGCCCTTAGCGGTGTACTAAACTTTAAGCAACACTAGTCTTCCTTAACGCAATACAGGTAAGAGATGTTGTTTACTCAGTCATACAACCCCATGGGTGGTGGTGAAGAATCTTTCAATAATCACACAGGGTCATAAAACTAAATTTTCTATCTGTCCCTCTATGGGAACATTCATTCACGCAAGTCAAATAGAATATGACTTGATTCAGAATATTGTGATAACATTTACCAATGGCGAGTATAAATGCACAAACCTCATAGATCTTCTAGCAACTTCATCATGACTAGCAATTGGCTCTTGGCTTTGCCAATCCCCAGATGGAGAAAAGGACTCCAGTTAAATTTAACATCCTGGGCCATGTCTAATTTCGCCCATCTGAGCTTTCATCTGAAGCATCTTCACAGGATTTATTTAGGATTGCCCTTTTGCAGTAATGTGTACATAAATAAACATCTCCCTCTGATGACTTATTGTCTGACCGAGAGTTTCTAAGTTTACTACTGCTGTGATGGCACCAACGGGGATGCTTAGGGAGTCAACCTCCATCCTGTGCTGCAGTGTGACAGCTAGGAGCCAGGCATCTCTGTACCTAAGCTCTGCACAGTGGCAACAAGCAAGAAGAGCAAGAGAGGAGGGACTTACATCCCAGGGCACACACTGCATATGTGGAAAGGCAGCTGGCAGACAGTAGTCTGTTCCCTGTAGTGCAGCTGTGATTAGTGACCCATATATTCACCATCCCACCACAATGCACTTTGAAAGATCTAAGAAACTGTCATCTGTTCATTTCTTAAGTTTCATTTTTCATTGCCAAGATATGTACTTATTTTTTTGAGATAAGGGCTCATGGACTGGAGAGATGGTTCAATTGTTAAAGGCACAACCAAAACATCAAGTTATCCCATCATGTGTCCCAGGCTGGCTTCAAACTCCCTGTGAGGACCTTCAAGTCCTGATCCTCCTGTTTCCCCCTCCGACTTGGTGGGACAGCATGTGTGCTCCACCATGCCTTGTTTATGAGGTCTGAGGACTGAACTCTCTAGGAGAGAACTCTACCAATGGACCTATGTCTCCAGCCCAAGACACAGACTTCTGTGACTCCTACATTGTGTATTAACAAGCTCTGGAGAGGCTCGAAGGTGATAAAACCTTCCAAGTGCCAGGCAAGTTTGTGTTATCCAAACTAAAATTCTGTGTTCTCTTCTCCCTTCATTAAAGTCGGCTTTAATAAAATCAGAATTAGACATGCAAGAGAGAATGACAATATGAAGCCAGGCTAGTTGATTACCCCATTCCAGGCCCCAGAGTGAGATAAACTCTGACATCATAGTGCTGATATGGTTTTTCAATAGTAACATCTGAAAATACTTTCTAGCAACTTAATAGATGTAATATATGTACATATATACATATATATGCAATTGTGTGTGTGTGTGTGTGTGTGTGTGTGTGTGTGTAATTAACTGTGGGACAAAACATGAGAATGGATTAGGGAAAGATGTATAAAATTACCTCAAGTTAATAGAATCACTTATTTGAATCATTGAGTCATATAGTTGCTACAGATAGGACTGAGCTAAGGTCCCTGATTTAGTTAAACAAAAATAGACTAAGAATAATCTTGTGTCTTGCTTTCACTGTCAATTTGACACAACCTAGAATCACTTTTGGAGAGAATCTAAAGAGGAATTGTCTAGATTACATTGGCCTTAGGGCATGTCTATAGGGGATGGTCATGATGGTTAACTGATAGGAAGACACATCCCATTGTGGGCAGCACCAATTCCCTAGGCGGGGATCCTGAATGTTATAAACAGCTACACAACCCCCTTTATACATATACTTCTGGCTCCAAACATGCTTCTCTAGTCCACTCTTGAACCGGCCTCCCCAAAGACCATGAAGCATCTTAAGGTTAAATCCAGAGTGGTATACACTCTGCTTCTAATGTAGTTCTACTGAATTAGTCTGTTCTGACTACACATTGTCCATAGCTACTCTAAAGAAATATCATTAACCTATTCTCTCCTCCCTTCCTCAAAAGTCCTATTTATCTGTCTTCTACAGTCTCCTTCATGAAAGGTGAACTTTCACCTTACTCTATCATTCTGCGCTTTGACTCAAGCTTTTGTTACATACACATCTTCTGTCACTGATGAATATCTCCACTCATGTTTCTAAATAATGTACTTAGAAAATAACTTTTAAATTGACCCCAAATGATGACACTTGGCATTACTTTTTCTTATTTCTAGATGTAATGTTACAAATCAACTATCTATCTACCGATCTGTGTCTGTCTGTCTGATTGTTCAAATATAAAAGGTTGCTGATTTTTTTGTCTTACTGGATGGAATCATATTGAAAGTCTTTCTATAGGTTAAAGTTGGTGAAATGTCTACAATTTAATGTGATTCTCTTCATAAACATTAGCCTAACAGGCTCCTTTGTACTGCGCCTCCATTTCTGGGGTTCACGCTGACAATCACCTTATTATTCCCTCTGGGAATTTCCTCGTGAAAAGACTGAATTTCTTCAGTTTCCCCCATCCCACCTTATACAAATGAATCACAGTCTACCTTTGCAGCTCCCATCAGCGGCTCCTGTTGCAAATCGCCCTGGCTTAGCACCGCATCTCTCCTCTCCCCGTGAGTACAGACTTAATGAGTCTAAACACATCTCCCTTACTGGAACTCAGACCTTAGTCCCACCCCACTCTCACTTTACCTGTAATTGCTTTTCCCATGAATAGTCTTTCATGCTGCTTAAATAACCTTTGAAGGCTTTTTACAATATCTGATTTTTCATTAAGAAAAATATAGAAACGTATTTATTAGAAACTACCAAAGGATAGCCGCTGCTAGTTTTGTGTGGTTTCTATTTTGAACGTTCTGAATCCTGACTCAGATAGCATCATTTAATCTTTCCTTCCTTAAGCTAGCTCTCTTGCACAAATGTGGGCCGCCCTTTCAGATTTCCTTACCAATTAATACCGCTTCAGCGCCACTGCTCAGGTCACAGTGCACTGTTCCCAACTCTCTCCTGGAAGACTCGATTTCACCAGAATGGAAACTGACGAAAGACACAGAGACTTACCACACATGCTTTAATTCCTGACTAGACTTGAATTTCTTTACATCTCTAACAATGGAGTCTTGGAGATGTGTATCAGTCCATCTCATACCCACTAACCCCCAATAGCTTGGTGGCCACATCAAAATGGGGACGCTTTGAGGCATGGGTCCTGTGCTCACAGAGTTGCACAATCTAAGCATCCAGGCAAGAAAACACCTCTTGTCATTGGATCACAAGCGATGATCCTGCTGCCGGCTGGATTTGTTCTAAAATGTCCCTGTACTTTTGTCTTTTTTGGATAGAAAAGAAATCATTCTTGATACCTCTACTGTTCCATAAATGCCCTCTCTCCGTGTCTTGTCTGTTTTGCTAACTTATTGCGGAAAGTCCATTCAGGATGTTTAAAAATGAACTTTTTTTTTCAGATGATGCCTTCTGTGCCTTAGATGATTTCAGATAATGCCTCCAAAGCTCCTAAACCATATAGTTTCTGTATCGTTGAGAGAATTCTTTTTTTTCTTTTTTCTTTTTTCTTTCTTTCTTTTTTTTTTTTTTTTTTTTTTTTTTTGGAGCTAGGAACCAAACCCAGGGCCTTGCGCCTGCTGGGCAAGTGCTCTACCACTGAGCTAAATCCCCAACCCCAAGAGAATTCTATTATACTGGATTTTCTTCTATTGTATAATGGGACAAGAACAAGGAACACAGGGTTCTTAGATTTAAAAGATCCTGTTATTCACATAAAAAGGCAGAATTGGAAAACAAAGGGCATGCTCCCATCTGACCCTATTTACCAAAAATAAAAAATGATGTGAATTTTAAAAAAGATGTATAGCACTAAAATCTAGTGAGGGAAAAGAATCACAGTTTAGAGAATGATAAAATTTTGTCAGTGAGGGATGAATGACTTAAGTTTGCCTATTAATTTTCAAGCAGGACCTACTTAGTTAAGCTTTCTAAGAATGTGATGTGAAATCATGGGGTTTAAATTCACGATTTTAAAACCTAGGATGAGATTTATATAAATATAGCAATGATGGACATCTTGACATGAGTGTTCAGATATTAGCTTTGATTAACTCCTGCTTCTTAAGCCTTCTTAGCCTTGTTACATTATAATTAAATAAAAAGAGGGTACTGAACTTTAATTCCTATGTCAATTAGGAAAGAAGAAAACCTCTTTTCATTAAGCAGGAAGAAAAATTCTCTTGGTCTCTGGACTGAAAAAAATGGTGGAAGAAAGGAGCCTGGGTTTTTCTTAATGGTTCATATTGTTTCCACATAGTGTTTGTTTCTCTTTTCTTTATCTTGAGATGGGGACAAAGGCGTCTTACTAAACGCTGATTTTCCTAACTTGTAGTCAGCATAATATTACTCAGAGGAACTACTCAACCTGTAGGGATTCACAATCATCCATTCTTCCTTAAATGATGACTTACATACATCTGTGAGTTAAATAGAATTATGACCATTTCAACTACATGTTATTTCTCCAAATAAAAGATATACATAGCTTTATTCACTTGGCTTCAGTGTAGGCCAAAATATTTGCTGAAAGCCTACTATATGGTTTAACAATTTGACTTTATGAGAACCATGAATGGATCATATGGATATTTTGACTCTACCAATATAAATCGTAACAGACACCTCTGTGATTGCAATGGATCCTGCTGAGCCTGGCCCCTATTCATTCTACTCAGGGTAGTCTGCTCCCACAACTTACTGGAGACACTTTCTATGACAACAGAGTATGACCAGAGACTAGTATTTTGGAAGGAAGTCCCCAGGAGGATTTCTGGTGGGACAAAGGAGTGTGAACAACTGGCCACCATCTCTTCAAAGCAAATCTCGGTGCCTAGCGAGTATACAGGAAGACATAGCATAACAGGAGCGAGCAGGAGTGACCAGCATGGGGGATCCATTAGGAGACACATACCCTTGCTGATAGCATCCCTAGCTGAGCCTCAGCTTGAGCTAAGGGATGTTTTCTGTTGACCCTAAGACGTCGCTTACATGGTGAAAACACTTACGTTGCTTGACTTTCCAGGTTCGTACATGATGTACAAAGGGCTGAGATATTTCATCCCTGACAACATTGGTTCCTTCATCTCCATCTGCTTTGCCACTAACTAGAGCCTTTGTGAGTAATTACTGCTTCAGGCTCTCAACAAAAGACAATGCCTAGAGATGACACTCTCCTTGGAAAGAGGCCATGTTTTCTATCTTAGACTACCTTGCCCTATAGCCAAGCCATATCACTCCCAATAAATACCCAAAAGACCCAATTTAACAAACCAGAGACACTTACTCGTCAATGTTTACTGCAGCCCTATTCATAATAGCTAAACTATGGAGCCAGACTAGGTGCTCAAGACACAGGCATGGTTAGAGGAAATACAGTTTATAGACACAGGGGAATTTCTTTCAACCATAAGAATGAAGTTATATGGTCTGAAAGAAATAGATGAAACTAGAGATAGTTGCATTAAATAAATTAAGTTGGTTTCAGAAATGTAAATCATGTGCTTTAGCTCATTTTGGGGCCCTTAATATTATGGATACTATAGAATCACGTGTTTACCAATGCCATGAAGCTCAGACGAGTACCCTGGGGAATGACACATACAGATGTGCTGCTATGGTCATGTATCCATGAGGACATAGCTGCTTTGTAGTAGAGACTTTTCTAGAACTTGATCTAAATGACATAAACAGACATTAACTACCTTTTTTTTCTGCCTGAATCCCTTTTTAAAAATTAAATTATTTTATTTACATTCCAAATGTTGCCCCCCACCCCCGCTGGTTCCCCATCTTTGAGTTCCTCACCCCATCCCCTACCCTTTTGCTTCTGAGAGGGTGCTTTCCCATCCAACCCCCACCCCTCTCACCCATTCACCAGCCACCCACCCACCCTCAGCCTCCCAGCATCCCCCTTCCCTGGGGCATCAAGTTTCTACAGAATCAGATGTATCTTCTCTCACTGAGGCCAGACAAGTCAGTCTTCTGCTGCATATGTGCCAGGGGCCACAGGCCAGCTCGTGTATGCTCTTTGGTTGGTGGTGTAGCCTCTGGGAGCTTTGAGGAGTCTGGGTTAATTGATACTATTGTTTGTCCTATGAGGTTGCAATTCCCTTCAGCTCCTTCAGTCCTTTTCCTAACTATTCCACCCGGGTCCCCGACCTCAGTCCAATGGTTGGCTGTATCTGCATGTGTCTCAGTCAGCTGCTGGTAGAGCCTCTCAGAGGGTAGCCATGATAGGCACCAGTTAAATACCTTCGTTATCTCTTATTTAACCAGAATTTCCTAATCTACAAACACATTACATTAGTCCAAACTCTGCTTTAATGATGAAGTAGAGGCTGGAGAGATCGCTCAGTCATTAAGAGCACTGGCTGCTCTTCCCGAGATCCCAGGTTCAGTTCCCAGCATCCATGTGAATGCTCACAACCATCTGTACTCCAGTTCTAGGGGGTCCAGTGCCCTCTTGTGGCTTCCACATGTACTAGGCACACACATGGTGCACATAAAATAACACAAATATATCTTTAGAAAATAATAAATGGGGAAAGGTGCGAAAGAGATGCGTCATTGGTTTAAAATGTTGTCTGTTCTTCCAGAGAACCTCAGCTTGATTCTCAGCATCCAGTTCAGGTAGCCACAGCAGCCTGAACCCAGTCTTCTCTTGATCCTCTCAGGTACCTACACACATGGCAAACATACACAACATAGACACACACCACACATACCACACTCATACACACCAGACACACATACCACACACATACCACACACACACTCACCACACACACACACACATGAATACATAAATAAAAGTTAAAACAACAGTAGAAATAATAATAAGCAGTCCTGGGTTCTGACTTCTTTTGTAAGGGACTTCTGTAAGGGAATACAAGCTTCTAAAAATAGCCATGTGATTTTCCTTCTTTTCTCCCAGGAAGAGTTAACAGGGGGCAGACATTTCCACTGCCCTTTTTTTTTCTAAGTGCTCTATTTTATCTGCCAACTGTGCTTCGTGAAGAAAGAAGACAGATTACAGAGTCAGCTGCAAGACCGAGGCAGGCTAGGTGGGACCCCAGCTACTTATAGGCAGCCACTCCCACAGGAAGATAAAAAGACTGCTAACAGGGAACACTCCAGACAGAAGCAAGTTTAACCTTTTCCTCTCCAAAGGCTGACTTAGTCTTCATATTGAAGTTAGTCAGAAATCGTTGCTTTCCTTTTTCCAAAGCAAATATATGGAAAATCCTTTTTGAAAATCTATTGTAAACATAACCTGGCTTAAAATTGTAATGTGTGCCAGTGTAGGGTATGTGGTGAGTGTGTGTGTGTGTGTGTGTGTGTGTGTGTGTGTGTGTGTGTTGGTGTGTGTTTGTCTGTGTCTCTCTGTGTGTGCCCTCTCAGCTAGTCTAACTGACCAAGGAGTTTCCAGCATCCTCTTCACTCTACCTTCTAATGCTAGGATTGGAGACCAGAGCAGCTATGCTCAGCTTTTTACACGGGTGCTGGAGATGTGAACTCAGGTCCTCGTGCTTGCAGAACTCCACTAGTCATCTGCCCAGCCGTATTTGGAGTGCTATATTTCAGGTACACGATATAGGTAACCGTATGTATCCACAGGATCTTAGCCACTTTGGCCAATCATAGATCAAAAATGTTTTGGTTTTGTTTTAAAGTGTCTATACTGAATGTATAATGGGCCTTTTCTGTAAGTACCATTTAACTGTATTAACTGTATTAAACAAAAGCCAGTGTCTGGGGCAGAGAGTAGCATGAGATGGAGAGGCCAGTGAGTGAGAGTCCTTTTTCCATCCAGTTAGTAAACTGTGCACACACTAGGCGAAAGGCAATGGTTTATAGAAAAGTACTCCACTTATGGAGTTAGAACAGTTTGGCAACCTTAAGAGCTAGGAGCCCATCTACCTCATTCTAACTCCTGCAGATACTTTCCACATACCTATAATCCCAGTACTGAGAAGACACCAGGAGATCAATGGCTAGACATTCTAGTCACACCAGGTTCTATGGCATGCTGTTTTGAAATAGGAAGATTAGAAGTGATTGAGAAAGGCACCTAATGTCAAATCCCCAGGCCTCGGCATTCATATGCATGTGAGTATATGTGTGCCACCCATGTGAACATGTGTACACACACACACACACACACACACACACACACACAGAGGGGCACACTCATACAGAGACCCAGGTCCACACACAAGGACAGCTGTTACTCAACACATCAGGCACCACACTCATTAGCTCAATTAAGTTTTTACAACTGTGTACAAAATCAACGCTGTGAAGAAACTGGAAATTAAAAACTATGAAGCTGTGATAGGATAGCAAAGGTCTTTTCTATCTTAATATAACCTCCTATGCAGAGCCGTACCTAAAAACAAGCCAACTGGCCTTTGGCGTCAGTCTGCAATAGCAAAGAGAACAGTATATGAAAATTCAATACGCAGTCCTGAATAGTTGTGGGCCCCTTCCCTGTGCGCCACCCTTTTTTCAAGCCCCTGTGTTCCCACAGGTACATCATTGTCCCCAAAGCCCAAAGCAAACATGCAAAGCCTTTCTCAGGGATTAAAGCACACCATAATTCAGTTGCCCAGTTCTTCAAATGCTCAAATTTTTCCAACTAAATGTCTATTCCTGGGATCTTTCCATTAGATTTCCGGGACTCCTTTTAGTTTCTCTGCTGAAGTATTGAAGTGTTCAGCAGCTCCAGTCATGGCTACTCTGGCCACTGATGCAGAAATCCCTTTGCTCTGACTGTGGAGTCTCCACTCTTTTCACAACTTTGGCCTCCCAAGCATCGCTGTCTTTACTGATCACATACAGAAACCTATGTGACACTTAGGTTTCTAAGTGCTTCGCTATAAGGACTGAGAAGTTGACTGACGTTTTGAAAGTCATAAACAGTGGCTACTGAGGGGATCCTGAGCTTCTTTTATAACACTGCTAAAGTCGACGGTCTACTTGATTAGCATTTGTCTTGACTTAGATTTCAAGGGCCCCTAAGGTGGACTTCGTTTCTAGGTCCAGTGTGATTTATTTGAGTGTGGCTCGCTTTTACTCTGATTAAGCAATGTAAACTCAAAACCGCATACCTGAGAGAGAGGATGACCACTGATTCCTGCCGTCACGGACCAGACTGAAAACCAACCTGGCTGCCCACAAACCCACAGTTGGACCAAAGGAGTTTTCTGTGCCCTAGATGGCATGCAGCACCTCTGATCAGCACCTCCTTCTAGAAACATGGATCTTCTTTTTCTACTGTCAGCATTGCTCTCCAAAGACCAAGAAAAACAGAGGCACGCAGCGTGGATCGACAATAATGCCCGTGCATGTTCGAACTTGATGGTGTGCTCTGTCGGCGCTCACACGGTATCTGTTGGAGTGAGTTATGACACACGTCTACGGATGGTATTTTGCCTGCAGTCCAGAAGGTGTCTGTACCTCCAAATGCTTGAGAATCAGAGATAGATTCACAGGGTCAGCCACTGGGTGACACAGAAGGAAGGGCCTGACATGTGGGGACAAAGGCAGCAGACATGAAGAGCAGTGGCATGTCTAAGCCCTGACGTAATATGGAAACAGCAGCTAACACAGCAGAGCAAATGAGAGGCGATTCCTGCCCGAAAGCCTGACTCGCTGCCACTTGAGTTCTATACCTTTAATTTCCATTTGCTCTCCACTCTCTGCAGTGAAGCTGAGTGGCAGGGCAAGCGAGTGTGCTCTGGTGTGCTTGTACATCTGCTGGCTTGGGAGCAGGGTTGTGGGGTTGATCAGCCTGGGTTTAAGAGCTTTCACATCCAAAATTTGGGAGGCAAAGAAGAGAATCGGAGGGAACCAAGACAACATGTGGTGGGGTTAGTGATTTGTCAGGAGAAGCAAATCTGAGAGAGTCACCTCTTCCTTGGTCTCTCTTTCCAGGCCTTATTCCATTTGAGTTCATATACTGAAGTCTAAGCTGCTGGCACCTGCTTTTGCTCACAGAGTTTGGAAAGAGGTAGTGTTCTGACTCTCAGCTCTGAGCTCCTGCGTCCCTGAATAAAACCAGTGACAGATGCAAAGTTCATATACATGAGCCCCTCAAAGTTCATACACACGAGCCCCTCAAAGTTCATACACAAGAGCCCCTGAAAGTTCATACAGATGAGCCCTGAAAGTTCATATACATGAGCCCCTCAAAGTTCATACACACGAGCCCCTGAAAGTTCATATACATGAGCCCCTGAAAGTTCATACACACGAGCCCCTGAAAGTTCATACACATGAGCCCCTGAAAGTTCATACACACGAGCCCCTGAAAGTTCATACACAAGAGCCCCTGAAAGTTCATACACATGAGCCCTGAAAGTTCATACAGATGAGCCCCCAAAAGTTCATACACATGAGCCCCTGAAAGTTCATACACATGAACCCCAAAAAGTTCATACTATGAGCCCCCAAAAGTTCATACACATGAGCCCCTGAAAGTTCATACACAAGAGCCCCTGAAAGTTCATACACAAGAGCCCCTGAAAGTTCATACACAAGAGCCCCTGAAAGTTCATACACAAGAGCCCCTCAAAGTTCATACACAAGAGCCCCTGAAAGTTCATACACATGAGCCCCTGAAAGTTCATACAGATGAGCCCCCAAAAGTTCATACACATGAGCCCCTGAAAGTTCATACACAAGAGCCCCTCAAAGTTCATACACAAGAGCCCCTGAAAGTTCATACACATGAGCCCCTGAAAGTTCATACACACGAGCCCCTCAAAGTTCATACACATGAGCCCCTCAAAGTTCATACACACGAGCCACTGAAAGTTCATACACAAGAGCCCCTGAAAGTTCATACAGATGAGCCCCTGAAAGTTCATACACATGAGCCCCTGAAAGTTCATACACATGAACCCCAAAAAGTTCATACTATGAGCCCCTAAAAGTTCACATGCATGAGTCCCTGAAAGTTCATACACTTGAGCTCCTGAGGAAGAAACATCCTGAGAAGAATCAAAATCCTAATGAAATTCTCAACAGAGCTAATGACACAGAAATTGCTTAATCTTAACATTCATTGCTCCTAACTGTAATAGAAAAGGCTTCTCTGTGCCATCCCAGAAAAGTAAATGTCACTTCTCATTTCCTGGAGAATGGGTGATTCTTCTATGCCTCTGTGAGCGACTTCAGGAGCCATGCTCCCTCCCAGGGAAGGCTGCACCATGTTAGACTCAGTGATGTCAAGTCCCTGACATCACTGCCTGTGAGATGGGCTACACTGAAGAAGGCCACAAACACAGCTCTGAATCCTTGTGTCCTTCTGATCAGCATGTACTGTAGACCCTGTGAGTTATTTCTACAAAATCCCACCAAGCAAAGTGGAGTGTTGTATGGGTCCCTCCTCCATTGGATTGCTTAGTCTTACTGGTAGTTTTTAAAACCTATGCAAACCATCCCCCTACCCCACTCCCACTGTGCTTCATAACACTGTTAAAAAAACAGTATCTTTTTAATATTAGTAAAATCAAAAGTATCATTTCAGTAATGTTGGAAGAGGAAATACTTGTGTTATGCTGGGGTCAAAGGAGTTCTAATATTCTAATAGTAGCTTTTCTTTATTTGTGTCTCAGTACAAGATATATGTAGCAGATTCTAAGAAAGAAGCCATATTTAGACCATTCTGTCCTAGTTAGTTCTTTTAATAACCTGATTTCCCCCTATCTAATAGCACCTAGAATGCTTATGAAATAGTTGATGTTTATAGTCATAGCAAACCATTTTCAGAGATGAAGTCAGAGTAATACTGTATTAAAATAGAGTTTAATAAGCTGTTTGCTTGTTTCTATTACCTATGATACTCACCTTTGATATATATGAAATATATTATTATACATATATATGTTTATATAATTGTTTCAATAGCTTTCCTATAGGAGCCAGCCCAGCGCATCCTGTGTCTAAGGCATTGTTCTGATGTGTCCATAGTAGCACATCTTGGGACAGGACATCATGAGGCTGGCGAGGTTCATGTCCTAAGAAATCAACTTTCAGCCACAAAAGTCAAATACTCCACCATAGCTGAAAGATAAAAGTTAACCTTCCTCTACTATCAGACGCCATAGTAACAAAAAGTATGTCCCCAGACTAAACCTAGGAAGCCCCTGGATATACTCTTTCCGAGTTAAGACTCAGCCTGCTTAATTGTGTCTTTGTACAAATGCCATCTGCTCACACTGTAAAGCTGTTCTCAAAAACTGGGACAGACAGATACCAACACGCATGAATCTTAGGAATTCAGAAGAATATGTACAAATATGCCAAAATATTTGTTTGACTATGTAATTGAAAGGGAAGAAAAACTCTACTAACTTCTGTAATGTGAGAGGTGAAATAATTACATTATTCCAAAGTCTAAAATAATAGTAAGATGACCAGGAGGAAAAGTTGTCCCTGAAATGTGAGACATTATGACTATTCCCTATAGCCCCAGCAGAAATATCTTTGTACTTCATAGATTTATATTTAAAAAATGAAATAAAGGCAACAGCCTTTTCTATAATAAAATTACAGCTCTCTTCCCTTTAACCCAGCATGTTAAACACAGATGTGCATGCACTCACACTAATGCAAGCTCTTTGGAAAACTTCAAGGGAAGTCTCTGGCCTGTGTCACCTCGAGTTCTATTGTTTGGCCATGCATGACACATTCTGGAGCCTGGCTTTCCTCTTCTGGTTCTGATGAGAAGAGTTTTCTGCTGTGTGAGCTAGATGCTAGAAAGCTGCCTTCGAGTCTGACATGGCTCATTCAACTGCCAGGTCTCACATGGTCCTTTACACAAGCTAAGAACTCAACAGTCAATTATTCAGATTACTTGCGGTGGACATACTTTTATATCCAAACATCCTAGCCGCCCCTATTGTCCTTGATCCTTGTAGCCCTCTGTCACCCATTGATCCTATCCATCCACAGTGGCTTCCTAGGCATGATGCTTACCCAGCAGAGAGCTCCCACCACAGCAATCTTGGTAAAACATTGTCATTTAAAACTTTAAGAATCTTTACTGACCATCACCCATTTAGGTTTAAATTCTTTAATTTTTATAAGACTCTGAATATCTCAGCCTATTTATCAACACTCTCCTTTATACTACAAAAGCACCTCCTCTTACATAGCTGGTGCCAACATCCAGATTTAACCACAGCTGAGTCCGCGCTCATACGTTCCCTCAGCCCTTAAGCTCTCCCTTTTTACTTTGGCTGTCCAAGTTACTCTTTCTGTTTCGCTCAAGACTCTCATGTCCTTGTTCATCCTCCCTACTTTAATTACCTTCTTGCCAGTTCTGACCAATCACAGTCTTCACCTAGCAACAGGCCTCTGACTCAACCACATGCTACTGTACTCTCACAGGTCTCTAACTGATCACATGCTCTCTTACTTCTAACTGTTCATCGTCTTATTGGGATGATACGTCCAGTTTTACAGGACAATCCTCAAGTATAGGGTTGACGTTAATCATCATGCCTAAGGCTAAATCATGAATCATAGCCACGTAGAAAGTTCCTGGTTTTCTCAATGCTAGCCACTGATCTCCATCTGCCCAGGCAGAAGTTATAAGGGAAAAAAAATGGAAAGTGGAGGGAAAAGAGATTTCCTTCTATTAACAAAGACCAATGTGAATGACTGACATCCTGTAAGCATTACAGAAAAAAAGCAAATTTATAAACTCCAAACACACAAATTTGGATTTTTAAAGGAAGTTTTAAAGGGATGCGCTTCTTTGGGGGTTACTCTTGTTCCAGTCACCAAATAGTATAGCAAGTCTTTGTAAGTATTAAGAAAAGGAAATAAAGATTGTGAAGCAAGAGGCTAGAGAGATGACTCAGACAGCAAAGTACCTGCTAACAGGACCTGGTTTTGATTCCCAGAAACCACCAAGCAGCGCATGAGCATCTGCAACTCCATTTCCAGGGCATCCAGTGCTCTCTTCTAACCTCCATGGACGTCACACACATATGCACACGCACACCTATAATCACGCATGCGCGCGCGCGCACACACACACACACACACACACACACACACACACACATACAAATAAACACAAGTAACTCAAAATAAATCAAGATATATTGTGAAACAAATTTTTACTTAATAGGAGGATAAACCAACAATTGGGAAAAATTAAGATTTAAGGTAAGGTATTATTTTTGTACTTTTTAAATTATTTAAAAAATTTTTACTTTTAAATATATTCTAGGATGGTACTCTGCATGCTCACGGAAGCATAAACACCAAGCCAGCTACAACCCCTTTTTCTACAATGCTGTCCAACCTATAAGATAGGCTGGGGGATTGGTGACACAAAGCTTGTGGGCGTAATCAACCAATGTCTGATTTGACTTAAGGCCCACTCCACGAGACGGAAACTACACTTGACACTGCTTGGGGTGACCTAGGCCCTGAGACTAGATGTCCCAGAGACCTATGGCAAAATCAAATAATACTAGTCAAGAAAAAAGAAACAGAAAAGACAAAAATGTAGGTGATAAAATGGCTCCTAATGGTACCCTGCTCTAGTCAGAGATCAGTGCCTTGTTTAACTAAAATCAGAGAAGCTTCCTCCTCCAGCAGATGGGAACAGATACAGAGATCCACAGTCAGGCATGATGCAGAGTGTGAGAGACCTTGACCCTCCATCAAACCCCTTCCCTGAGAGCTCAAAGAACACCGAGGAAGAGGAGTCAGAAAGTGTAGGGGCCAGAGGGAATGGGGGATACCAAGAAAACTAGGTCCCCTAAATCAAATGAGCCAAGAACCATAGAGACTGAGGCAGCGTGCGCAGGCTCTACCCCATCTGCACCATACCCTCGATGCTTACCTTATGGCTTCCAGGTTAGTGATTTTACAGGATTTCTGAGCACGGGAAGAAGTGCGTCTCCAGTTCTTGACCTCTTTTTTGCTTCTGTTGGTCTGTCTCATCTGACTTCAAAGTGACAGTTTTCGTGTTATTTATTATATATTTTATATTTTTGTGTTATGTTATTTTATTACATATTATCTTGTTATCTCTAAAATAAACTAATGGGGCTTTGGAGATGCCCTTGTCCCCTGTGGTTGCTTGCTGCAGCCATGCTGAACCTCACTGCATTTTGTTTTCTTGATATTGCTGTTTGGCCAGCCCTTGGGCTATGTCTCCTTCGAGCTGTTTACAGACAAAGTTCCAAAGACAACAGAAGAGCACTGGAGAGAAAGGATTTGGGATATACGGGTTTTTCCTTTCACAGAATTATGCTGGGATTCGTGACTTCACATGCCACAACACAACTGGCAGCAGGTCTGTCTGTGGAGAGAAATCTAAGGATGAAAACTTCATCCTGAAGCATATGGGTCTTGGCATCTAGTCCATGGCAGAGGCTGGACCAAACTTGAATGGCTCGCAGTTTTTTATCTGCACTGTCAAGACTGAGTGACTGGACGGCCACCATGTGGTCTTCGGGAAGTGAAAGAAGGCGTGTGTACCGTGGAAGTCGAGAGTGTTTGGGGTCCAGGAATGGTAAGGCCAGCAAGGAGATCACCGTTTCCTGCTGTGAACAACTCTAATTCTTTTGGCTTTCGGGCATCTTACCCACTAGACCATTCCTTCTGTAGTTCAGGAGAGCGCCCCCACCCCATCTGCTCACAAGACCCTGGAATCTCCACTCTCACTGAAGTTCTTTGGGTCCCATCTTTTCCTCATCCCCGCCCCCAACTCTAGCTGGATTGCTGAGTTAATCTTATGATCATAAAGAGAAAGCAAATAAGGTGAGGGGAGGATGAACGAATACACGAATGGATGCAAGCCTAGCCACTGGGGTAAAGAGGGCCATCAATACTGTCATGCATACCTGCTGGGAAAGGAAGAATCAGTTTCCACCAATGGAATAACACTCAGTTTATCACCCACTCCATGTTCAAATCTCATGTCCAGACACAGTAGTCATTTTTCAAGCACTATGTTTAAAAATATTATGAGATTTCTAATCATTTAAAGTCAGATGAGCAGATAAAACATGTTTTCATTTAAGAAGACACAAGAAAGTTACACGAGGAAGGGGCCGATGCATGGTTCCCACTCTCGGTCACTGCCTTCTCTCTCAGACTGCAAAATCCGTCTCCTGGGTAGTTGTCTACGACTGGTTGACAGACCAAGGGGAAGCTCAAGTTTGGTTTACTGACATACTAAGTGGGCCTCATAACCTCTCCACAGACCCTTGCCTTCTCTGTACACTGTGCTTGTGTAGAAACTAGCGCCTGTTGTCTCCGAGGACCTTCATCACTGTCATGGCATTGTAGACTGCCTCCAAATAAACAAGTCGCTTTCTAGAAAAAGACTGTGGCCAAAGGCCTAGACTCACAGGACTGACTGATTCTACCACATTCCTTTCAAGCAGAGAGCGTATGAGTAGAGTGACCTTTGCTCATATATTAAATATACTCATTATGCAAATAAACATGCATGTTTTCATTATTTCAAAAGCAAATGCCTGCCACCTCAACACTCCAACGATGCTAACCCACTCTTGTAATGACACAAAGGCTCATAAAGACGGCACATGCTGCACCCTGACACTGTGTAGGTACAAATATTGATAAACTTCCGCTTAAACGATTTGAATTATTGTACAGATTTAATTTAAGAATGGAGCCTTGTTGCATCCTTCAAATGACTTTGATGATGTTTTTGAGGCAAACTAAATCAGCCTTACAACTTTCAAAGGTTTTAATAGAAATCCAATAGGTGTGGCAACTGGAGAGGCAGAAACACCATCTACTATATTGCTTTCAGTGGGTCCCTCAAAGTCGGGGTCTGTGACTTGATCTTCAGCCTGAGGAGCTGCTGAGGTGTGGGGGGTATCAAGAGATAGGACCTTGAAGCTCTTCCCTGCTCCTTGAGGAGACATCGGACCTTCATCCCCTCTTCCTTTTCATTTCCCATGTATAAGGTGACAGGTTTAAGGTTCCACAGACCATCCCTGCCGTGACACTCTTCATTAGCACAGACAAGCTTGAAATCAGTGCAGCTAAATGGTTCGAAACCCTGAGGCAGAATAAGCATAGTTCTCTGTAAAGACTGGTGTGGCCCAGGACAGCCCAGACCATGTCCTCAGTGCTAAGAAGATCTATCTGCCCCAGAGGGATGGGAATAAGATAAAAAGACAGGAGGTAGAGCATGAGAGAGAAGGGGAAGGGAACAAGTGAGAGGGGCAAAGATATTTTGATTGATGGACTTCAACACTTTGATAGCTGGACCTTGGTAGTCAGCCTCAGGAGGAGGAAGTAGCCACAGAAGGGAACACACCTTGGCGGTTAGCTTTAGGACTGTAATCTATTGTTTTTAGCGAGGCAGAGGGAATGGGAGAAAGGCAGGGCCTTCCAGAGCCATGTTGTCCAGTGTCTTCATTCTCCAGTTATTTCTTTTTTTTTTTTTTACATTTTTTTTATTAACTTGAGTATTTCTTATATACATTTCAAGTGTTATTCCCTTTCCCGGTTTCCGGGCAAACATCCCCCTCCCCCCTCCCCTTCCTTATGGGTGTTCCCCTCCCAACCCTCCCCCCATTGCCGCCCTCCCCCCATAGTCTAGTTCACTGGGGGTTCAGTCTTAGCAGGACCTAGGGCTTCCCCTTCCACTGGTGCTCTTACTAGGATATTCATTGCTACCTATGGGGTCAGAGTCCAGGGTCAGTCCATGTATAGTATTTAGGTAGTGGCTTAGTCCCTGGAAGCTCTGGTTGCTTGGCATTGTTGTACTTTTGGGGTCTCGAGCCCCTTCAAGCTCTTCCAGTTCTTTCTCTGATTCCTTCAACGGGGGACCTATTCTCAGTTCAGTGGTTTGCTGCTGGCATTCGCCTCTGTATTTGCTGTATTCTGGCTGTGTCTCTCAGGAGCGATCTACATCCGGCTCCTGTCGGTCTGCACTTCTTTGCTTCATCCATCTTGTCTAATTGGGTGGCTGTATATGTATGGGCCACATGTGGGGCAGGCTCTGAATGGGTGTTCCTTCAGTCTCTGTTTAATCTTTGCCTCTCCCTTCCCTGCCAAGGGTATTCTTTTTCCTCATTTAAAGAAGGAGTGAAGCATTCACATTTTGATCATCCGTCTTGAGTTTCGTTTGTTCTAGGGATCTAGGGTAATTCAAGCATTTGGGCTAATAGCCACTTATCAATGAGTGCATACCATGTATGTCTTTCTGTGATTGGGTTAGCTGACTCAGGATGATATTTTCCAGTTCCAACCATTTGCCTACGAATTTCATAAATTCGTTGTTTTTGATAGCTGAGTAATATTCCATTGTGTAGATGTACCACATTTTCTGTATCCATTCCTCTGTTGAAGGGCATCTGGGTTCTTTCCAGTTTCTGGCTATTATAAATAAGGCTGCGATGAACATAGTGGAGCACGTGTCTCTTTTTATGTTGAGGCATCTTTTGGGTATATGCCCAAGAGAGGTATAGCTGGATCCTCAGGCAGTTCAATGTCCAATTTTCTGAGGAACCTCCAGACTGATTTCCAGAATGGTTTTACCAGTCTGCAATCCCACCAACAATGGAGGAGTGTTCCTCTTTCTCCACATCCTCGCCAGCATCTGCTGTCACATGAGTTTTTGAACTTAGCCATTCTCACTGGTGTGAGGTGAAATCTCAGGGTTGTTTTGATTTGCATTTCCCTTATGACTAAAGATGTTGAACATTTCTTTAGGTGTTTCTCAGCCATTCGGCATTCCTCAGCTGTGAATTCTTTGTTTAGCTCTGAACCCCATTTTTTAATAGGGTTATTTGTTTCCCTGCGGTCTAACTTCTTGAGTTCTTTGTATATTTTGGATATAAGGCCTCTATCTGTTGTAGGATTGGTAAAGATCTTTTCCCAATCTGTTGGTTGCCGTTTTGTCCTAACCACAGTGTCCTTTGCCTTACAGAAGCTTTGCAGTTTTATGAGATCCCATTTGTCGATTCTTGATCTTAGAGCATAAGCCATTGGTGTTTTGTTAAGGAAATTTTTTCCAGTGCCCATGTGTTCCAGATGCTTCCATAGTTTTTCTTCTATTAGTTTGAGTGTGTCTGGTTTGATGTGGAGGTCCTTGATCCACTTGGACTTAAGCTTTGTACAGGGTGATAAGCATGGATCGATCTGCATTCTTCTGCATGTTGACCTCCAGTTGAACCAGCACCATTTGCTGAAAATGCTATCTTTTTTCCATTGGATGGTTTTAGCTCCTTTGTCAAAAATCAAGTGACCATAGGTGTGTGGGTTCATTTCTGGGTCTTCAATTCTATTCCATTGGTCTATCTGTCTGTCTCTGTACCAATACCATGCAGTTTTTATCACTATTGCTCTGTAATACTGCTTGAGGTCAGGGATAGTGATTCCCCCTGAACTCCTTTTATTGTTGAGGATAGCTTTAGCTATCCTGGGTTTTTTGTTATTCCAGATGAATTTGCAAATTGTTCTGTCTAACTCTTTGAAGAATTGGATTGGTATTTTGATGGGGATTGCATTGAATCTGTAGATTGCTTTTGGTAAAATGGCCATTTTTACTATATTAATCCTGCCAATCCATGAGCATGGGAGAACTTTCCATCTTCTGATGTCTTCTTCAATTTCTTCCCTCAGTGTCTTGAAGTTCTTATTGTACAGATCGTTTACTTGCTTGGTTAAAGTCACACCGAGGTACTTTATATTATTTGGGTCTATTATGAAGGGTGTCGTTTCCCTAATTTCTTTCTCTGCTTGTTTCTCTTTTGTGTAGAGGAAGGCTACTGATTTATTTGAGTTAATTTTATACCCAGCCACTTTGCTGAAGTTGTTTATCAGCTTTAGTAGTTCTTTGGTGGAACTTTTGGGATCACTTAAATATACTATCATGTCATCTGCAAATAGTGATATTTTGACCTCTTCTTTTCCGATCTGTATCCCCTTGATCTCCTTTTGTTGTCTGATTGCTCTGGCTAGAACTTCAAGAATTATATTGAATAAGTAGGGAGAGAGTGGGCAGCCTTGTCTAGTCCCTGATTTTAGTGGGATTGCTTCAAGTTTCTCTCCATTTAGTTTAATGTTAGCAACTGGTTTGCTGTATATGGCTTTTACTATGTTTAGGTATGGGCCTTGAATTCCTATTCTTTCCAGGACTTTTATCATGAAGGGGTGTTGAATTTTGTCAAATGCTTTCTCAGCATCTAATGAAATGATCATGTGGTTCTGTTCTTTCAGTTTGTTTATATAATGGATCACGTTGATGGTTTTCCGTATATTAAACCATCCCTGCATGCCTGGGATGAAGCCTACTTGATCATGGTGGATGATTGTTTTGATGTGCTCTTGAATTCGGTTTGCCAGAATTTTATTGAGTATTTTTGCGTCGATATTCATAAGGGAAATTGGTCTGAAGTTCTCTTTCTTTGTTGTGTCTTTGTGTGGTTTAGGCATAAGAGTAATTGTGGCTTCGTAGAAGGAATTCGGTAGTGCTCCATCTGTTTCAATTTTGTGGAATAGTTTGGATAATATTGGTATGAGGTCTTCTATGAAGGTTTGATAGAATTCTGCACTAAACCCGTCTGGACCTGGGCTCTTTTTGGTTGGGAGACCTTTAATGACTGCTTCTATTTCCTTAGGAGTTATGGGGTTGTTTAACTGGTTTATCTGTTCCTGATTTAACTTCGATACCTGGTATCTGTCTAGGAAATTGTCCATTTCCTGAAGATTTTCAAGTTTTGTTGAATATAGGTTTTTATAGTAAGATCTGATGATTTTTTGAATTTCCTCTGAATCTGTAGTTATGTCTCCCTTTTCATTTCTGATTTTGTTAATTTGGACGCACTCTCTGTGTCCTCTCGTTAGTCTGGCTAAGGGTTTATCTATCTTGTTGATTTTCTCAAAGAACCAACTTTTGGTTCTGTTGATTCTTTCTATGGTCCTTTTTGTTTCTACTTGGTTGATTTCAGCTCTGAGTTTGATTATTTCCTGCCTTCTACTCCTCCTGGGTGTATTTGCTTCTTTTGTTCTAGAGCTTTTAGGTGTGCTGTCAAGCTGCTGACATATGCTCTTTCCTGTTTCTTTCTGCAGGCACTCAGCGCTATGAGTTTTCCTCTTAGCACAGCTTTCATTGTGTCCCATAAGTTTGGGTATGTTGTATCTTCATTTTCATTAAATTCTAAAAAGTTTTTAATTTCTTTCTTTATTTCTTCCTTGACCAGGTTATCATTGAGTAGAGCATTGTTCAATTTCCACGTATATGTGGGCATTCTTCCCTTATTGTTATTGAAGACCAGTTTTAGGCCGTGGTGGTCCGATAGCATGCATGGGATTATTTCTATCTTTCTGTACCTGTTGAGGCCCGTTTTTTGACCAATTATATGGTCAATTTTGGAGAAAGTACCATGAGGAGCTGAGAAGAAGGTATATCCTTTTGCTTTAGGAGAGAATGTTCTATAAATATCCGTTAAGTCCATTTGGCTCATGACTTCTCTTAGTCTGTCGACATCACTGTTTAATTTCTGTTTCCATGATCTGTCCATTGATGAGAGTGGGGTTTTGAAATCTCCCACTATTATTGTGTGAGGTCCAATGTGTGTTTTGAGCTTTATTAAGGATTCTTTTACGTATGTAGGTGCCCTTGTATTTGGGGCATAGATATTTAGGATTGAGAGTTCATCTTGGTGGAGTTTTCCTTTGATGAATATGAAGTGTCCTTCCTTATCTTTTTTGATGACTTTTAGTTGGAAATTGATTTTATTTGATATTAGAATGGCTACTCCAGCTTGCTTCTTCTGACCATTTGCTTGGAAAGTTGTTTTTAGCCTTTCACTCTGAGGTAGTGTCTGTCTTTGTCTCTGAGGTGTGTTTCCTGTAGGCAGCAGAATGCAGGGTCCTCGTTGCGTATCCAGTTTGTTAATCTATGTCTTTTTATTGGGGAGTTGAGGCCATTGATATTGAGAGATATTAAGGAATAGTGATTATTGCTTCCCGTTATATTCATATTTGGATGTGAGGTTATGTTTGTGTGCTTTCATTCTCTTTGTTTTGTTGCCAAGACGATTAGTTTCTTGCTTCTTCTAGGGTATAGCTTGCCTCCTTATGTTGGGCTTTACCATTTATTATCCTTTGTAGTGCTGGATTTGTAGAAAGATATTGTGTAAATTTGGTTTTGTCATGGAATATCTTGGTTTCTCCATCAATGTTAATTGAGAGTTTTGCTGGATACAGTAACCTGGGCTGGCATTTGTGTTCTCTTAGGGTCTGTATGACATCAGTCCAGGATCTTCTGGCCTTCATAGTTTCTGGCGAGAAGTCTGGTGTGATTCTGATAGGTCTCCCTTTATATGTTACTTGACCTTTTTTCCCTTACTGCTTTTAATATTCTTCTTTATTTTGTGCGTTTGGTGTTTTGACAATTATGTGACGGGAGGTGTTTCTTTTCTGGTCCAATCTATTTGGAGTTCTGTAGGCTTCTTGTATGCCTATGGGTATCTCTTTTTTTAGGTTAGGGAAGTTTTCTTCTATGATTTTGTTGAAGATATTTACTGGTCCCTTTGAGCTGGAAGTCTTCACTCTCTTCTATACCTATTATCCTTAGGTTTGATCTTCTCATTGAGTCCTGGATTTCCTGTATGTTTTGGACCAGTAGCTTTTTCTGCTTTACATTATCTTTGACAGTTGAGTCAATGATTTCTATGGAATCTTCTGCTCCTGAGATTCTCTCTTCCATCTCTTGTATTCTGTTGGTGAAGCTTGTATCTACAGCTCCTTGTCTCTTCTTTTGGTTTTCTATATCCAGGGTTGTTTCCATGTGTTCTTTCTTGATTGCTTCTATTTCCATTTTTAATTCCTTCAACTGTTTGATTGTGTTTTCCTGGAATTCTTTCAGGGATTTTTGTGTCTCCTCTCTATGGGCTTCTACTTGTTTAGTTATGTTTTCCTGGAATTCTTTCAGGGATTTTTGTGTCTCCTCTCTATGGGCTTCTACTTGTTTATTTATGTTTTCCTGGAATTCTTTCAGGGATTTTTGCGATTCTTTCAGGCATTTTTGTGATTCCTCTCTGTAGGCTTCTACTTGTTCTCTAAGGGAGTTCTTCACGTCTTTCTTGATGTCCTCCAGCATCATGATCAAAAATGATTTTGAAACTAGATCTTGCTTTTCTGGTGTGTTTGGATATTCCATGTTTGTTTTGATGGGAGAATTGGGCTTCGATGGTGCCATGTAGTCTTGGTTTCTGTTGCTTGGGTTCCTGCGCTTGCCTCTCGCCATCAGATTATCTCTAGTGTTACTTTGTTCTGCTATTTCTGACAGTGGCTAGACTGTCCTATAAGCCTGTGTGTCAGGAGTGCTGTAGACCTGTTTTCCTCTCTTTCAGTCAGTTATGGGGACAGAGTGTTCTGCTTTCGGGCGTGTAGTTTTTCCTCTCTACAGGTCTTCAGCTGTTCCTGTGGGCCTGTGTCTTGAGTTCACCAGGCAGCTTTCTTGCAGCAGAAAAGTTGGTCTTACCTGTGGTCCCGAGGCTCAAGTTCGCTCGTGGGGTGCTGCCCACGGGCTCTCTGCAGCGGCAGCAACCAGGAAGACTTGTGCTGCCGTTTCTGGGAGCTTCAGTGCACCAGGGTTCCAGATGGTCTTTGGCTTTTTCCTCTGGCGTCCGATATGTGTGTGCAGAGAGCAGTCTCTTCTGGTTTCCCAGGATTGTCTGCCTCTCTTAAGGTTCAGCTCTCCCTCCCACGGGATTTGGGTGCAGAGAACTGTTTATCCGGTCTGTTTCCTTCAGGTTCTGGTGGTGTCTCAGGCACAGGGGTCCTGCCGCTCCTGGGCCCTCCCCCACGGGAGCCCAGAGGCCTTATACAGTTTCCTCTTGGGCCAGGGATGTGGGCAGGGGTGAGCAGTGTTGGTGGTCTCTTCTGCTCTGCAGCCTCAGGAGTGCCCACCTGACCAGGCGGTTGGGTCTCTCTCTCACAGGGTCTGGGGGCAGAGAGCTGCTGCGGGCCGGGATCCGAGGGTGTGGGACTTCCGGTAAACACAGAACGTGCCCGGTCCTAGAGGAATTCTGCTTCCATGTGTCCCAAGCTCACCAGGCAGCTTTCTTGCAGCAGAAAAGTTGGTCTTACCTGTGGTCCCGGGGCTCAAGTTCGCTCTTGGGGTGCTGCCCACGGGCTCTCTGCAGCGGCAGCAACCAGGCCAGTTATTTCTTCTACTTAATTTCAAAAATGAAGTTAAATTCATAAACCTCCAATATCTCCAATAATCAGCATTTTTTGCACAAAATGTTTTTATGTCTCACACTGCAGCGACCATCACATGTTAGCAAAAAGTTTCTACGCCACTTCTTGATATATTTATCATTTTATGCATACACCAATGCGTTTGTATAATTGGAATTTCATATGTTTTCATTATCCAGACACATTTTCTTTGTGCTTTTTTCTTTCATCAATTTCATAAATGTCATTATTCATATAGTATTCATCTTAAAGGTTTAGTTACCAGGATAGGATTTTGCTATTGTAACAGCTATTTCAAAAGAAGAAAAATAGTCTCTCCCAGGGCAGCTAACCAAAGGACTTATAATAATCTATCAACAAATCTGGTAATGGTTTGTACTGTCCATAATTTAGACTTTTTCTCGTGCTTTTAACATTTTTTTGTTATTAAACTGGTGTCTCTCCTGTTAACCACAGATGATTTAAGAGGGGAATGTGGGGGTCATTCAGTTCACTTCTTGAACTGCAAATTAGTTAAGAGGAGACTGGACTATATTTTCCTCTGATTCATCTTTGAACCACAAAGGATGAAGGCATGGTGAGAAAGCAAACAGGTTTCTCGTACAGAAGATTCCCCCATCACTGTGCGTACAGGATCCTGTTTCAAATCCCTGCTCAGCTGCTCAGGGTCTCTCAAGGCAGAACACAGCAGCAAGGGTTCCAAGACATGCCTCAAGGGGGAGTTGAGAGAAGCAGAGGCTTTCAGTCTAGTCAAAAGGTAGTGGAGTAGGGAAGCGACTGCTGATGGACAGACATGACAAGCTGTCATGTGGAAGAAGGAGAGAGAATCTGTTTCATGCTAGAGATTGAAATCTCAAGGAGGCAGCTGGGGGCTTTACAGACGCATGGGCATTGTCAGAATGAGAGCTGTCCAGTGACGGGACCGACTTCCACGTGGCATGTCCAGGGACAATCTATTACAGATGCAGTAAGATATACTGAAGCCTGGCGGTGCAGTGGAGATGTCTGCTTTCTTTGGAGACTCAGTTAGGTTATGATGATGTTTTGCTGGGGCAGACAGGAGAAAGAATATTTTGCTAACACAGACACAGGAAAGAATGTTTTGTTGAGGCAGACATGGGTGGAAGGAAGGCTGTTTTGCTATAGCAAACACATGAAAGGCCTCATGGTGTTTAAAAAGAAGATAAATATGACCCCACAGACAATGGAGGCGCTAGCATTTGGTTCGTTTTGTTCTGTCTCCCCAGTCTTCCATGACAACACACATGGTTCACCTTACACTGTGTTGCTAAGCGTCACTGGTGGTGACTCAGAGAGAGAAATGCACCAAAGAACTTCTCCCGAGATTCTCATGGCTTCTTGCTGCTTCTGCAGGCCAATTGTTAAGCCTCAGGCTTTCTTCTGGATTGAACTGCCCTTGCATGTGTGGGGTATGCCCTAGTGGACTGGACTGCAGATGCTGATTCAGGTTTGATGTTTGCTACTGGACTGGATTGAGAACAAGGAAGATTGGAATCGCCCCAAAGAACTATTTCTAAATGGTCTACTTTCTTTCTCCTACCTCTGGAGGGTGGTGTGCTAGAGGGGAGTTTGAGCCCTTATTAAAGTAGGCTGTGAAAAATATGTGCCAACCATGGAGAGACTGTGAAGTGGGTCTTAAGACACCTTCTGGAAGATTCCAGGGCTAAGGAGGCTTCTGGGAGCGGAACCAAGCAGATAAGTTTTATAGATTATGCCTTGGAAATTTGGGGAGGAAAATGTTTAGGGATTAATAAAACACAGAAAAGAACAGAGAGTATTTTGGAGAAAGTGTTAACTGACTTGCCAATGAAATCATTCTCAAAGCTGATTCATTTGAACAGTTATTTCCAAAGTTAAATCTGCATTTGTTTCATATCCTATGGTTTTATAACTCAGTTTTGAAGCTATTAATTTTCCATCAATAGAAATATAAGATACATTACTCTCATATTCAAACTGTATTTCAAACAATTCTCCTCACCCCAAAGATTATTTTTATAGAACCAAATTCTTTCTAAGAAGAAAGAACACTAACAGCCCTTTACTAAATATTTGTTTCTCCCATGGGCAATGCGAATATAACAGTAATCAGAAAATAAAGTTGCAGTGAGAAGCATGTAAAAGCATCCAGGAGCAGTATGTTAAAAGTTTTAAATATAAATCCCAGGTGAGAAGAGCTTCGTTGTTATTTATTTATTGTTTGTTCTAGTGATGATCTTCCTTGTTTAAATGGTTTGAATTCTGCTGCAATCTGAGCTTTGTTTGAAAGCCTGCAGCTGGAAAACCTGTGACTTTCAATGCCCTGGAATCACTGGTCTCAAAAGATCTTAACAAATGCACAGCCAAAACCTTGGGGGAATCTAACTGAGGAAAAGATACCCAAAGAAAGGCTTAGTGTTGACTGGTGGGCCACACTGAGTGATCATTGCTGGCTCAGACCTGCTCAGCTTTTGAAAGTCACAGCAACCAGGGCTCCTCTGTCACGACAAGAGAGGTGTCTCACCCGTGTGGATCCAGGAGTCCACCAATGGCATGAATCCTGTACTCCCCACCACCAAAGCCTGCCAGCAGATAGGTCACCGAGGATCTTTTCTGCTCTGCTCTGCATGGCTCCCTCTATATCCTCCATTCTGGGTAAGAAAAAAAAAAGGGAGAGGCTTGGACAAGTGCATCTGAAAGTAGAAAAATGAGGAGGCCTGGCTGAGGTGAAAGGAGGACCATGCCAGAGGCAAAGGGGTAGATAGGGTCTAAAACTTGTCTAAAAACTTCAAGTAAAGAATGCTGCGAAATGCCACGTATTTGTAAACTCTGAAAAGAATGTCACATGCAGAAAATTCTACACCTAACCTGGGACATGTTCTTCTAGCTGGGCAGCCACAATGGGAGGTAAGTGCCTAGCCCTGCAGAGACTTGATGTGCCTGGGCTAGGGGGAAGTGGGGGGGATGCCCAGGAGGGATCCCAACCACTCAGGAAGGAATGGGGGATAGGGGAAGGATTGTGGGAGAGGGTGACTGGGAGGAAGGAAGTAAGCAGGATGTAAAGTGAATAAGTACAAAAAATAAAAATTAATTAAGAAAAGAAAAGAAAAGAAAATTCTCCACCTAACCTCAGGTAATAGATCACCATCAAGATGCTGGTGCATTAAAATTTCTTCTAGTTTGCGTATATAAATGTACACAGTGCATAAGTGAATTTTGCTCTATGTGTGTGCCTCATCCCCAACATCCCTCATTGTATGCTTTTGCCACTATACATATAAACAATATATTCCACAATCAGAAAGAAATTGTTGAGATTCTAAAACACTTCTCTAGTCCCAGGCATTTCAGATTAGGAAACTCGAGTGTAATTAGATGATTTCAGTGCTAATTAATTTCACATCCTTCCATTTAACCTAATTTATTTCATTTTAATTTTGACAGTAATCATGCAAACTTGAAAAAACATCACCAAATCCTAGGCCAATTTTCTCAGACACAAAATATAAAGCCATGAAGTTGATATCCACCCTGTTACAACAAGCAGGGCCCTGTTCAGTTTTTATAAATGACGGCCTCTGTCTACTGTTTAAGAGATCCCCATGGCGGGACTGTAGACCATGTGCTAAAGAAAGTTATTCAGGGTCAGGGAACCAAAGAGACTGGAGGCTCACTTCCCTATGCCTGTGTGGCTTAGGACTTAAGCTCGGACCATCCAGTTATGCCCAGGCCTTTGCGTTTGCAGGGGCAGGAACAGAGCAACAGTTTGGTCAGTGGGGAGATCCTGAGCCCCGAGACAGAAGGTGCAGCTACTTCAGTGTGGTGGACTCACCTTGGAGCTAGACATGGACACCTGTGAGGATCAGTGCCAGCAGTGAATACTGTGTTGGCCTCGTGCTTTTTTGTTTTGTTTTATTTAGTTTTGTTTTGTTTTTGGCTTTGGGCTGTGTGTCTTCCTAAGCTTATGGGCAAAGTATGGGAATGAGCCAATATCTAAAGCATCCTTCCTAATTCCGCCAAAGTCAGCTCCTGCTGATTGTTGATAAGAAAACTGAAAAAAATCTATTTGGCTAACTTACAAAGATGTTGGGAAATCTGTCTGGGTTACTTTAATTTAAAAACTTGGTAAAGCAGGATGTGTAGACATTATTTCTTGACTATTTGGGAAAGAATGTATCTTAATGTAAGCAGAGGATGTGCTAAGACGCTTTCACAACAGTATCATGATTCCAAGTGCACACAGAGGCTCACACGCATCTTTAATTCCAGTTCCATGGGATCCAGCCACCCTGGGCATGAGGTACATATGTGCTATACAGACCTCCATGCAAACAAAATACTCACGCGCAGAAAATTAAATTAAGTTACAATTAAAAATAAGGAATGGGTACAGATTAGCAGGTCATTTATAAGTCTGCAGAATCAGAATAGAAAATAAATTTAACTATATGGGTAGAGTTCTTTGTTTTACATCTGAGACCTAGGTTGGGGAACAGAAGGCCAACTGCTGCTGCTCCCTTAGCTGGGGGAGGAGCCCCTCGATCAATCAGTCCAATCCTGTTTGCTCTCCCTTCCTGCTTCTCTGAACCAAACCAGATTTTTGTTGGTAGGAAAGCCCAGGTTTTGAAGCTGCTAAAAGATAAAGCTGTTGAGAACTAGCAAGTGCTTTGCACAGAGATCGTTCATCTGTCCCAGGTCCGCTAGCTCCTTGTATTCAAGCTTCCACATTCATGCAACCACCAAACCACTGACTGAAGACATTTGGAAAGTCTTTGGTTCTAGGCGGAACATGTGTACAGATGGGTCTCCTAATGTGTTTGTCCTCTGAATAGAACAGCACATCTGCCTACACATTTATATCATCTTTGGTACCATGAGTAAACATGGTGATTTAAACATATGGAAGGTTGTGCATAGATTATATACAAATGCTATACTCATTTTACATAAAGGACATACGCATTTGCAGGTTTGGGCTTTGGAGGCAAGGAACCTGAAGTCAATCAACCGTGGATCCTGAAGGAGGGGTGTACAAATTTCTGAAGTGCCTCTGAGACTATTTGCGTCTCAAGATCCAATAGAAGACATAGGAGGAGTGAAGCAAACTTATAATGAAAAGTAAAATATTCTGATTTAATCAGCTGCTCCCTTGGCCCCAGCCTGGCTTTGTATTCCCAGCTGACTATCTTGCCTTCATCTTAAATACCTCCTTTACTTCAGGAAATCCGTTCTTCGATGCTTGACCTTAGGCCGGAAATCTTTCAGGTTTCAGCAAACACTAAACTTAGACTTGTTGTTTTGAAGAGACTTTTTGTGGGAATTTTCTAAGAAGTGAAAAAAATAATAACGTATCCTAAGGAATATTTTGTTTGGACTTGGAAGTCAGAGCTAAAGAATTAAACCTAGATTTTAGAAAAAGTGTTTATTAACTTATTTCATCACCTTTAAGATAAAGACCATTTTCCTTAAAATGACATTTCCCTGCTAACTTAAGCAGATCTCTTTTAATGTTGAACTGCTATTCAAAACATCAGTAATAGCGTCTCTCTGGCCAAAAATAATATATTACCACTTTCAGAAAGATCATCCATGTAAAAGATGTTTAAGTAACTCTGTATTGCTAGCTGTCGGATTGAAAAAGTAAATTAAGAATTTTAATTTAAAAAAAGTTTCCAAAGAACTATTCTATCACTTCAGTTAAGAAAGGTTAAAATTAAAAGTCACCAAAAAAAAAAATCCAGTTTATTGATTTCCTTAGGTCACTTAAAAATAAACTTGGGCCTGTATTTTCTTAGCACACACACACACACACACACACACACACACACACACACACACACACACACACACACACAAATATTGAACACTACCCTTCAGGCATCTGACCATACTTCAAATACTGATCTTATCACTGCTGGCAAATCAAACATCGTTGGACTTTAAAAGGAAGAAAGGAAAAAGCCTGGAGCCACTGGGAACCATCAGAAGTCAGGCTATGGCTTTCAGTAAGGCCAGAACACACACACACACACACACACACACACACACACACACACACACACACACACTCACACATTCATACACACACACTCACACTCACACATTCATACACACACACTCACACTCACACATTCATACACACACACACTCACACTCACACAAGCACACACAGTCACACAAGCACACACAGTCACACATATACATGCACATGAGCACACACACACTCACACATACACAAACACACACACATGTGAGCATATACTTACACACCTGCACATACACAAGCATACACAGTCACACATACACATGCACATGAGTACACATATACATACAGACACACACATACACAAACACACACATACAAACACACAAGCACACAGTCACACATACACATGCACATGAGCACACACACATGTGAGCACATACATACACACCTGCATATACACAAGCATATACAGTCACACATACACATGCACATGAGCATACACATACACACCCACACATACACATATGAGCACATACATACACACCTGCACATACACAAGCATACACAGTCACACATACACGTGCACATGAGTACACATATACATACAAACACACACATACACAAACACACATACACACACACACACACACACGAGTGGGTAA